>NC_057799.1:327863045-327926036 GCF_018294505.1 Triticum aestivum
CTACTCCGAGTGGAGAGCAATCCTCCCACTCGGGGGCTTTGCCGCGAGCCCGTTCTCTCCTAAGTTAAAAAAATACTCCGAGTGGAGAGCAATCCTCCCACTCGGGGGCTTAGCCGCGAGCCCGTTCTCGCCTAAGTTAAAAATCTACCCCGAGTGGAGAGCAATCCTCCCACTCGGGGGCTTAGCCGCGAGCCCGTTCTCGCCTAAGTTACAAAACTACTCCGAGTGGAGAGCAATCCCCCACTCGGAGGCTTAGCCGCGATCCCGTTCTCGCCTAAGTTAAAAAACTACTCCGAGTGGAGAGCAATTCCCCCACTCGGGGGCTTAGCCGCGAGCCCGTTCTCACCTAAGTTAAAAACCTACTCCGAGTGGAGAGCAATTCTCCCACTTGGGAGCTTAGCCGCGAGCCCGTATTCGCCTAAGTTAAAAATCTACTCCGACTGGAGAGCAATCCTCCCACTGGGAAGCTTAGCCACGAACCAGTTTCGCCTAAGTCAAAAAACCCGATCACACAAAACATTCTGAAAGCAAGAAATGCAATATTTGGATTAATCAACCAAGTTTGGATAAATCCGTCAAACTGCAGAATCGCAAGCAAAAATACTCGGGCGTCAGGCCTGAAAGAGTTTAATAGTTACATGATCACTCGGCATTCCGAGGCAAATAAGTTGGAATCATTAAAGTTTTTTCTTCACTCGGCGGGAGGAGGACTCGCTGGTTCAACGAAGGTGTCCATGAAGGATTTGAATTGGAGCTTCTTCGTGTTCGCCACTTGGAGAGCCTTCAACTTTTCTTCTTTGGCATCCTTGCAATGGACTCTGACGAGTGAAAGAGCTACGTCGTCCCCGCAGCGAGCAGCTGATTTCTTCCACGCCTGCACTCGACTGGGGACTTCATTGAGCCGATCCATCAGTGACTCGAGGTCATTCTGAAGTTTGTCCTCCGGCCATAGCTCTTGGTCTATCCTTGTCAGCACAACCTTCAGTCAAGCAATGTACCCCAAGACACTGTTGAGTCGAGCTTCAAATCGCAGTACATTCAGCGCAGCTTCATCCTTGACGAGTGACTTTGTGGGGTCCAAGCCTGGTTCAATCTGCTCAGTTTCCTGCTCAAAATTCTAACAGAACTCTATACAAGGAAGAAAAGTATGAGTCAGCGCCAGCATCAGGTAGAAAGTTTTCTGGATTCACTCGGACGAAGAAAGATACCTTCAACCATGATGCACATCTTCTTGGCAAGGTCCCCCAAGTAAGCTTCTAGCTCATCCCTCTTCCGAGTGAGCTGGTCAACCTTGTCAGCCAAGACAACTTTCTCCTCCCGTAGCTGTGCAGCCTCTTTCTTCACCTCATCAACAACAGTCTTCAGATTGGCATTTTCCTCTTCAAGTTTGCCGACTGAGGCTAGCTTTCTACCAGCTGCTTCAGTCTTCTCACGCGCCACCTTCCGCGCTCCCGCAAGTTCAGTGTCCTTCCTCTCCAACGCTTGCTTCATGGTGTCTAAAGAAATAACATTCTTCAGTCATGCTTGAGTTGATGATTTTCACTACGCACATCTGTTCGAGTGGAATGACTCGGTTCAAAGAATGGAAAAGAAGAAATAACAAAGCATACAGTCAGTAAGTTGTGACCTCCCATGGTCTTCACTTCATCCTGAGCATCCTTCAGATTCTTCTTGGCAAGTTCCAGATCAAGTTGGATTTGTATCTTCTCCTTCTCCAGGGCAGCGTACTGAGTCCCAAGTTCACAAGATTTATGCGATCAACAAAAAGACAATTCAGTCGACGTAAAGAAAGACCCTTTACTTCCGAGTGGAGAAGACCAAATTCAGATTGTTGTTATCAAAGGAGTTCTAAGACCACCGCCGAATCAAACATTCGATGGCGGTCTCGGGGACTACACCCAGTGGGTGCACTCAGCGTTCCCCACTAGATCGATTTCCCACTTGGTACGGCCTGCCCGGCCCGAGTGGAAGAAGAAGAAAAAAAATCCCTTATTCTCAGACCCCCGCCGATTGCCCGCAGTCGACAACGGTCTCGGGGACTACACCCAGTGGGTGCACTCAGCGTGCCCCCACTGAATCAGTTACCCACTCGGTAGGGCCCGACCGGCCCGAGTGAAAAGCTACAAACAGACATATTCTAAAGACCCCCGCCGAATTAAACATTCGACAAGGGTCTCGGGGACTACACCCAGTGGGTGCACTCAGGGTGCCCCCACTAGAAGAGCTACACAATAAGAGGAAACACCCAGTGGGTGTACAGATTCAAGGCACAGACCCATGGTAGATGCACATTAAAGGTTCCAAAACGCTCATCCATGGACATCTTACGAATAATAAAGCAGCAGTTTCAGATAGCATATCCTAACAGAACAAGTGATGACCCAATCGGAAATCAACTTACAATCGTACTTACTCGGACATTGGTCTGAAGGGCAGAACTGGCGTCATAAGCAGCCTTACTGGACTCGTACACCACCTTTAGTCGCTCCATCATCAGGCCAGCTTAGATCATAGCCTCCTTAGCAACTCCTGTTTGGTCCTCCGGGACATGATGCAAAGTGAATTCAGTCGACGCAGGAGTTGGTGACGCAGCTGGAGGGACCAGCGTTTGAGGTTGCCCAGTCGGACTGGTAGCTTGAGCAGTCAACATCGAAGGTTGGACAGTCGACGAGACACCAACTCTAGACGAGCTTCCAAGTTCCTGAACAACTGGTTCAGGCGGCGGATGAGACGTCCGACTGGAAGGCACTCACCGAGCGAGGTTCCGCGAGGTGGTCGAGGCCCTGCCTCTTCCTCCTGTGCTCTTTGGAGGTTCCTCCTCCTCGTCGTCTGGAAGCTGAATAATGTCTGATGGCACTGCAATCACTCAACAGTGAGATTCCAGTCGACCGACAAGACAGTTGACAAGGTGTGAGCTGATCATACCTGCTCGAGAAGTGGTCATGTCTGCAGTATCTGCATCGGCTTGCTCAACGTCGATCTCCATATGGGACGTCCTAGAGGTAGCGGCCCTGGAGGTCTAAGATCCCATTCGGTCAAACAAACAAGAAGGTCCACAACAACAATGAAGAAAAGGAAGAAAAAGCACTTACGTCGGAGCAATAGGCACAACAAGTTTGATCATGGGCAAAGCCTTCCGAGGCTTAGGAGGAATGGCCTTTGCTTGCTTGGCAACTTTCTCAGTCGGCTCGGGAGTGGTCGTCCGAGTGCGCTTCTGGGTCCTCACACTCGATGCCGCGGCCTTGCCATGATCGACCGCAGGGTCTTGTAACTGCTTGGAACAACACTCGGAGCGTGGTGGTGAATCGACTTCTTCGCTATCATCAGAGTTGTCACTCTCGTCCTCATTGTCGTTAGCGTACTCAATGTCAGCGCTCCCACCCTCGCTTTCCCCTTCTTGGAGGTGCTGTTCCCCGTTCGGCACGGGTGAATACATCTTCGTGACTACCTGAAAGGCCCACACTGCAAAATATCAGTCAGATTCCGATACAGCTGCATATTGAAGGATAAAAGATAAAACACTCGACAAGTACGCCTGACCTCTCCTGGAGAGTTCTCCGCGTCGAATGGCAGAATCCATTTTGCTCCGCGCGGGTTGTCATTCTTCCCAGTGATGCTCCGAAGCCACTATGCAACTGTTTCCTCGCTGACCTCCTCCGAGTGTGCCCGAGCGGTGTCGCCTAGACCCGAGTACATCCACATGGGGTGGTCGCGGGCTAGCAATGGCTGGATGCGTCGACTGAGGAATACTTCCAGAAGATCCATGCATGTCACTCCGCCCCGGACCAATGCCACGACGGCGTCGACCAACAAGGCTACCTCACCCTTCTCCTCCTCTTCTACAATCAACGAACGAGGGGTGCGGAGTCTCTCTAGAGAGAAAGGGGGAAGGCCAGTCGACTGACCCGGAGTGGGGATGTCTTTGCAGTAAAACCAGGTCGACTACCACCCCTAACAGATTTAGGGAAAGTCATGGGAGGAAAAGAACTTCTACCCCACATTTGGACTCCTAGACCCCCACACATTTGGATCACATGCGTCCTCTCGTCGGTCGGATTAGCTTTCTTCATCGACTGAGATCGGCAAGTGAAAATGTGCATGTGGGTGGCATCCCAGGAAGTTCTCGCACATCGAAACAAATGCGGCAAGGTATGAGATGGTGTTGGGAGGGAAATGATGGATCTGAGCACCGAAAAAATTCAAGAAACCTCGGAAGAATGGATGTGGGGGCAGTGAGAAACCTCTTTCGATATCCGTCGTGAGGAGCACTCGTTCGCCGTCGCGAGGCGCAGGCTCAGACTCCCCCTCCGGCAGCCTCCAAGATCCGTACGCGATATGGCCGTCGGCGACGAGATTTTCCAGATCCTCCGCCGAGACGGAGGAAGGGATCCAATCCCCTTGGATCCAACCTGGCGGCAGGGCAGATCGCGAGGTCGACCCCTTCGCCGTCTTCTTGCCCTTGGCCGTCGACTTCTTCGCACGCTCCAAGGCCCTGGTCTTGTCCTTCACCATTGCTGCAAAGCTCGAGGGGAGTGAGCAGAGGGGCGTGGCGCTGGAGGGGATGAGGCGGAGAAGCAGAGGAAAAGGGGGAGAATGGCAGGCACTGTTCCACGCATCGACATCGGCGCCTTATATGACCTCGCGACCGAGTGGCTGACTCGTGGGCCCGCGCAATCTCAGCGCATCCCACAACAGGCGCGGGCTCGATACGTGGTGAAAAAGACGGCATGCGGATCGAGGAGTCCCTCCCCATCTGCCTCGCTTACCGCGTTGCGTCCGGACCGGCGCGCTTCTCCAAATTTCAAATCCCGTGAAATCCGGGTCCAGCAAAGCAGTCGATCGCATCGGAGATATCCAAATCCAATCTACTCGAAGACATGCAGCATATTTCACTCGGAGACTCTAGAAGCCAGAATCGATTAAGGCGACTGACGAAGGGTTAAAATACCAGCATACTTTCAGGCCCCTGAGAAAATGTCTCGGGGACATTGAATCGGGTCGGAATCAACTTCAACCCTTCTTCACTCGGTCCTGAATCCATTCGGGGGCTAATGACGATGACATGTACCTAGGGTAGGGTCTTAGGCCTGACCTAGACGCCCTACCCAAGGACACTACACAAGAGTCCAAGGCCTATAAAGTTAAATAGAAGATACCGACTGAGATCCCCATGAAGTGCAATCCACTCGACAGAAGATTCCACTCGGATATCCCAAATCCACTCGGCCGTGGTTATTTCACTCGGAAGACAAGAAGCCACTCGAAGGATAGAAGACCTAAAGCCACCTCTGGATGACAACGATCAGACATTCACTCCGTAGCCTTAAAGGTCATTAAATACGGGCGTTACCAGTAACGTACGTGACATTATACTCTCATTGAAGCCTTGCGTAACTGAGGATGGCGAGGGGTGGGCGCACTCTATATAAGCCACCCCTCCCCTCTGGCACAAGGGTTCGCATTCCTGTAACTCAACACTCCAATCAACAAGCCTCCGCGGCACCGAGACGTAGGGCTGTTACCTCCTCTGAGAGGGGCCTGAACTCGTAAATCCGAGTATACAACCTTGCCGTAGCTAGGACTTTGCCCTCTCCTACGTACCCCTATCTCTACTGTCAGATCCATTCCCACGACAGCGGGTTTGAGAGGTCCAGCTGTAGATGCTCTGAAAAACACAAATAAGTTTGTCGAGTTCCACGTGGCTGGAACTCAGCAAAGCGTTCGTTTGTCGAGTGCCTTGTGGAAGAAACTCCGGGTGACATCCTTTTGCCTAGTTTTTACTTCATGGAACTCCCTAAATGTCATGTCATGTTTGACTAGTATCCAACGAAATGACTCGACAACCAACCTGACACCAGGCAAAGTTCCATATTCCTAATGCACAGTGAACTAAAAATGATCGATTAATGAACTGCACAGAAGAATTACATCAACCTACAAATACGAAGATATAGTAGAATATAAGGGTGCTATGTAGGCCCTAGTAGTATACAATACTACGCATCTTCCTTGATCGATGGATGATCATCGTATCCTTCCGTATACGCAAGTGGCGCCATTGATCGACACGCATATAATTCACATTAACCTCCCGGTCGGTCCTCCACAAGGGATCGAAACCAATCCCCGGGCGCCATACGCAGCTGGGTGCAGGACTGCAGGCTAGGTAGAAGTTGTCGAGACCGGTCCGTTAATGGTGGAGTGGTAGCTAGATCTCGTAAGACATTCCGACCTTGAGCAGCTGGCTTCTTGGTATGGCGAGCATCTTATCCCCTTGCCTGCAGTTCTTCCTGAGGAATGCGTAGACGTAGTTGACGATGACTTTCTTGAGCAGCGAGGAGTGAGGCCGCGCCACCACCTCGTTCTCCCCCATGATGTACACCACCCCCTTCTCCATCTCCCTCTCGATGTACCTCTGCTCCTCCTCGATCTTGGCCATCTCTTCCAGGCTCATCTTCGCCGCCTGGAACAGCTGCTGGCTGCTCGCCGCGTACCGCCCCGACGGCACCACCTGCATTGCCAGCTCCGAGAAGGACTCGGCCGGCGTCATCATCTCCTCCGCGTAGATGGACCGCCCCTGCCTCTCCCTCTCCGTGTAGGACGCCGACGGCATCATGATCATGCCGTTCATGTTCATGCGCCCGGTTGCCCCCGAGGACGTCGACCTTGCCCTCGCCAGCACAAGGCTCTCCGTGTAGGACGCCGACGAGTAGTGCTGCTGCATCGTCATCGTCATGCTGCTGCGCCGGGTCGACCTGGCCATGCTGTCGCAGCGCGAGCTCGGGTAGCTCACCTTGCCGGCCTTGGCGTCCACGTCCACGCCGTACAGGTTCACGTCGCGGATGTAGTACTGGAGGCGCTCCACCAGGTTGGCCGCGAAGTCCTTGGCCTCCTCCAGCGGGTCACGGTACCCGTACCTCGCCACGCACCGGTACAGCTTGTGCTCCCTCGGCTCCACCTGCCGGAACAGGAACCGCTCCGACATGTCCACGTGCGGCACGGGGAGGTGCTTGACGGAGACGAAGAGCAGCACGGCGTGGATGGACGGGATCTTCTCGATGAGGTGCGGGAACACCGGCGGGATCCCCTGCACGAGGTCCGTGTAGAAGAGCCCCACTCCGGGCACCTTGCGCAGGTCGCGGCCGTCCAGCAGCTCCCGCACCTTGTCCGGCGACACCGTGCGCTCCAGTTCGTACTTGTAGCGCTTCACGTGCACGTAGTGCCACACGATCATGACGGCCATGAGCACCGCCGAGATGACCACGGGGATGTACCCTCCGTGCAGGAACTTGTAGAGCACCGAGGAGAGGTAGACGGACTCGGACGCCATGAAGACGGCGAAGAAGAGCGCGACGCACCACGCGTTCATCCTCCACACCAGGAGCATCACCACGGTGAGGAGCAGCGTAGTGATGAGCATGACGAGGACGACGCAGATGCCGTGCGCCTCGCCGATGACCACGGTGGTCTTGAAGGCCACGGTGACGACGCAGGCGGCGAAGCCCAGCAGGAAGTTGACCTCCGGGATGTAGAGCTGGCCCTGGTACTGCTTGGAGGTGTGCAGGATCTTGACGCGCGGGAAGCACCCCAGCGCCTGCGAGTGGGAGATGGTGGCGAAGGCGCAGGAGATCATGGCCTGGCTGCCGATGATGGAGGCGGCGATGGCCAGGACGAAGGTGGGCCAGAAGAGGACCGTCGGGGTGGACCTGTAGAACGTGTTGGCCACCTCTTCCGGGTACTTGCGGAGGAAGGCGGCCTGGCCGGCGTAGGCGAGGAGCACGGAGGGGACGAGGCCGAAGCCGAAGCTGAGCTGGATGGAGCGGATGCTGAAGTAGCCGAGGTCGGCGAAGAGAGCCTCGGTGCCGGTGAAGCAGAGGAGGATGCCGCCGAGGGAGATCCACGCGTCCTTCTTGTTGCGCCGGAAGTAGTCGGCGATATACTTGGGGTTGAAGGCCCGGAGGACGCCGATGTCGTGCTTGACGAGGTTGTACACGCCGACGCCGCCGATGAGGAGCAGCCAGAGGATGACGACCGGCGCGAAGAAGTAGCCCACCTTGTCCGTGCCGAAGCGCTGCACCGAGAAGAGCGCCACCAGGATGGCCACCGTGATCCACACGATCTGGTCTGCATGCATGCAACATCCGTCCGTCCATTAGTCCAGTGCTGGGGTATTCTTGTTATTGTTAATTTAACCCAACAGGGTACTGAATCTTGTACTACCGAGTTGATTGATTGCAAAATATCATCTGCATGCATGCATGCATGCATGAGAACCCTGAGAGTTCGGTACGCTGCTAGATGCATGTTGATGATGAAACATTTTACTCCAACATGTAAGCTACGACTAGGCTGGATCAGTACGTATACGTAACGTATCAGGTTGTATGCTGATTTGCAAGTTAGGACGTACGATGGATGGGCGTCACATCCATTAATTGCAAACATTAATTGAGGTTGCAATGATTCAGAGTGCGTGTCCTAGAGGTTTCACACGCCGTCAAGTATCGATAGAGATACTCCTACCATCTCAAAGAAAAAGTATCGGCATAGATAATGGAGTTTACTGTTGCTCTTGTGTTTAGAGAGTGACAGCCTATCTATCCTGAAAACTACGTACAGAGGGAGGGGATCCATGGATCGCGGTTCGGTTCTCGTATACACATCTCCGAATCATGCGCGATTGAAATGCAAGATTTATTGATGTTTGTGACAAGTTAACACGCACCATTCATTCATCACTGCGTGGAGAAGATGGTGTCGACCGCTAACGACTTACAAGACGTACCTACATCTACTGTACATGTGAGGTGGCATGCAGTAGTTGAACATTATATTCAGGTGTGTGCATCTCGAGTTGGTCTGAACACAAGAGGTGGAGCACAGTAGATGTTGGGTACTAGTATGTCTGTCGAGCCTGTACTCGTACTCGTACTCGTACGTGTGGATAGCAGTGAGGCCGCGTAAACTCCACTATATATACTACTTCCTTCGTTCGAAATTACTTGTCACAAAAATGAATGCATCTATAATTAAAATACATCTAGATGCATTCATTTCTTAGACGAGTAATTCCGAATGGAGAGAGTAGTACTATACATACCGATGGACCGATAACTGCTGGATGGCGATGGTGATGGCGCCATCCACAAAGTCGTCTCACTTTTGTAATAATGCCTGGACGGCTGGACTACAAGAGAAGAGACCTACCTATATACACACGCTGACCCATCGGAAAAAGAAATGGCGGACATGGACGGATGGATGCTGTTTTTCTCGCATCAATTAATATGCCTGCAGCCTCAAATGATTTTTGCTTTTCCTCGCTGCTATGCTGCGTTGCATCTAAATCACGCTACGCTACACTACACTCTAGCTAGCTGGTCGTCGACCTCATCCATCGTGTTCACACTTGTTACCCATAGGCGGCCGGCTGATCGAGTTGTATGTCAGTATGATATTGATGCCTCTAGCTAGGCGCTAGTACGTATACTGTACAATGTAGACTGAAAGATATATATGCACGGTGCGTACCTGTGGTGAGGTGTGGCGCCTTCTCCTTGAGCCCCCCGACGGCGGACAGCACGGAGATGGCCGGCGTCAGGCAGGCGTCGCTGATCACCATGGCCGTGGCGAGGATGGTGAGCAGGAAGAGCGAGATGCGCACGGGCTTGCTCGTCTCCAGGAGCTCCTTGACCCGCTGCGCGCGGTACGCCGCCGGGGAGGCCAGCTGCAGCGTGGCCAGGGCGCGCCGCCGGCTGAAGGACTTGGGGTCGTCCTGCTCCAGGATGTGCAGCTCGTCCTCCGCCTGCTGGTTCGGCACCAGGCTCACCTTGGCGTGCCGCGAGATGAGAGAGTAGAGCGCGAACGTACCGCCTGCATATATGTCATGCAACAACTTCTTTAATTTGGGCCTTTGGTATATACTTCATGCATGCATGCTAACTACAGTAAAATAACCACAAACATTCCCATGCATGTACTCAATCGTAGGATTATTTATATGATGCACAATATGAGAAGTATTACTACGTTGATCGCTAACTACAGTACGAACTACTCCTAGTTCTCTGTTATAATAATAATTAATTAATAACAACAAACACATGCACGGCCACTCGACCCACTTCATTTTGGAAAACCTTGTTTTTTAGGAAGAGACGACAAGAGACGGTCGTGTACCACGCATGCACCAAACGATCAATTTTGCCGTTGGGTCGGGGGGTCCAATTAAGCTGTTGGTACATGCAGATGCTGCGTCAATTTGCTGCATGCTAAGGTAGCTAGCTAGGTGCACCGTACGTACGTGTAACACGTCGCGCAATCTAATTACTACGATCGAGTACAAAGAAAGAAGAAAGAGGAGGAAGAAGAAGATGGAGGAGCTAAGCTAATTTGTGTGCGTACCGTCTCCATCGTCGTTGGCGCGGAGGGCGATGTAGACGTACTTGACCATGGTGAAGAGTATGAAGCTGTAGATGATGAGGGAGAGGACGCCGAGGAGGTCGTCGGTATGCCGGACGCCGGCGGTGAAGGTGCTGGAGTAGACGTACAGAGGCGACGTGCCGATGTCGCCGTAGAGCACGCCGACGCACTGGAACGCGAGGCGCAGCGTCTTGCCCCATCGCTCATGGCCGTGGTGGCTGGCGCCGCCGGCCCGGGAGGCGTCCCGGTACAGCGAGTCCTGCCGCTGCACCACCTCCGGCATGTCCAGCGCGCACTCCACCTCCAGCACCTCGTCATCGCCACCCTGCTGCTGCTGCTTCTTCTGTTGCTGCTCAGCCATCGATCGATCCTACCAGCCGGCTAGATGACTGAGCTTAATTGTTGAGAAGGATCCAAGAAGTAAGTGTGTAATTGGCTCGTGGAATAACATGCCAATATCCAGCTAGCTAGCTTGTGCTCCTGGATGGATCTAGTCTCTCATGGCCTCGCCACGCAACCTTCCCTTTTATAATGAGCTAGTACTACTATCTGCATCTCTCTGGTTAGAGTTAGCGCGCGGTACTAGTTGTGGATCGCTGGAGTATGTGAACGGCAGGGTAGCAATTAATTAAGCTGCTACTGTGTGGAGTACATACGTGCTGCTGTGCTATGCGACCCGACCTGGATACGTTTTCAGATGGACGTTGATGGATCAACAGATTCCGTCCCCGCAATGGCTTTGGCTTGGCTAGCTTACTTTTCGCCCATCACCCTTCGCGGCTCATGGCGTCAGCGTCGGGCTCGATCGGGCCACAAGGGAACTAACCGCGTGATCATAATTCATTGCTGTAGCTGTTGCTACGCCAAAGGAAATCAAAAATCGATATCTTTCCATCACTGTGCAGTCTGTTTCAGCATGGATCCACGAATTCAACCACGCGTAGACAGACCTTGGATTCAGATGCATGACCTCACGTCCGCCGCACGTACCTATGTCGAGTGAGAAAAACGCTACCTACTTATGTTGCTTGGATCCACTCATTGACCTCGGTGCAAGATCGTCGATCATCTCTTGTAGCTCTCCGTCCAGAGATATACGTACGTACGTTGATTCAGTCGGGTTGTGTCTCTTCTGTCTGGCCTTTATCTGTACATGGCTCTGTTTTCCTCAAGTAACCCAGTAGTAGTATGCTCTTCAATCTCTTCTTCGTCAGCTACGAGCATATAGTACACAGGAAGCGCCATACATGCCTAGCTTGTTTACCACAAAAATAGTCTCTGCCATTATAGTTTCCTTGACAAATTACTTGGATTAACACTGACATGCATGTCCTTCTTTTACAACACTGACACTTAATCTCTGAACAACTCAACACTTAATCTGTAAGTATGTCCTAGATTTCTGATGGAGATTTTATGCAAGCTTGCTTATTGATTATTTATTAATTGTTCCAGGTATTGCTCTGTAGGTTCTTCGCCGATAAGCAAGTGTGCTTGCTTACCAGATTAATTCAACTGAAGATAGCCAAGGACAGGCTACCATGTTAGTTAAGAGTGGACACACCGGGGTATGGTTAGCTAGCGCGAGGCACCAAACGCATTAGCCAACCAAAGCGATGCCCCACGGCGCCTAATTTATCAGATTGCGACCTGAAGAACGTGATCTCTCCATTGTATTTTCTTCAATTATCCAAGAAACAAGCAATTAAGGTGCACAGTAATTAATTGTTAGAAGCAAATCTTAATATTCAAGTTAGCGGCATGTTCATAGAAGACGCTTTGCCAAGTTTCATAAGGCTACTGTATTATTTGTTTCACTGTCATAACTGTGGCATGCACACTTTCTTAGCGGCGATTTTCAACCAGCACAGCGAAGGCCTTGTATTTTTTGTTAAACTTTGTCTAACTTGTGTGACCAATTTTCCTGCCACACTTTTTGTGGCTTGACGGAGTTTGCCACTAAATAAATGTGACAACGTATATATAGCTATGAATCATGCATGCCTTAAACCTGGCTATTGTTTCATGATACGCATATGCATAATTTGATAACTATATTCAGATTTGAGACTTCACTTTCATCCATTGATGCTCTTTATATCGAATTAGTTGCCGCATGGATCCATGTAGCGACATACCGTTCTAGCTAGGTACTAGGGGCTAGGTGCAGGATCATGTATCCTGCTTGAAGAAGCGTTCATACCATGATAGGTTGACAGAAAGGGACAGTCAGCTAGCTAGCCAACAAAGCCATAAAGAATCAAATTAACATGATCCGTACAAAGTCTATATAGTTTTCAAAACAAGACAGAAAAGACATGTTTTTCTTTTGAGGGAAACATCAAGACTCTGCTGCGTTTTTTATATTAATTTTTAAAATAATAAGTCCGAAATAAGGAAAAAGAAACTATACAAGCAGCAGCAACAACAACAACAACAATAATAATAACAACAACAACAATAATAATAACAACAACAGAAGAGCGACAAAGGCTCAAAGCTATACAAAGGACTTCAGCCAATTCTCTAAGTTGTTGTAGTTCTTCCTTGTCACTCTGATCACAATCCAGTTTAGCCCTTTCTTAATTTCTCCTGCAATTATATAAGCTTGGCGCAATGCCCTTGAAAATACATTCATTCCTTGTGGTCAAAATTGCCCAAGAGATCAAGATGATTAATTCTAGAGAAAAGGAACACCCAATTGTGTCTTGATAAGATTTATCTCTGCTTTTAAATCTTCAAGGGTGGGTGTCCAGCTTGGGCATAAAAAAGATGTTGGTGCAATGGTTTGCCGCCTTGGGTTTTGGAGATTGTTATCAGAAACAGTAAGGGACATATTTGTTTGTGCAAACAAACAGAAATAGTCCCTGACGTATCAAGAAGGATGCTACATTCTGATGTGAAGTTTGAGGAACTTCACCGAGAAGTATCTGCGTTGCAGAGAAGAGAGGGATATGTTTCAAGAAGAAACTATAACGAGAAGATTGTGTGGCGGAGTTGACCCCTTAAAATATTGCTGAAGTAAAGCAATTGTTCTTCAGTGTGCCCGAGAAGAAATGGCTTCAGTCAAGAAGTTTGAAGGCGAAGCGAAGACGTAGTATTTGTTTTGTTGTTCTTCTTTCTCCTATTTGAGCCATAGGACCACCATACTACTAAAAGGGGTATAGGTATTCGAGACTTAAGTCTGTTGTGATGCTTAGTGAAACCTAGGAAAGATTGAGAGAAGTCTCTTTGTGCTCCAAAACTTTACTTGTCAGCGAGAGACATTGTTCTTCTGGGCTGCGAGAGATATGTTTCGGACCGAGGAGTCAGCTTTACTTGTTCCTCGAGAGATATTGTTTATTGTATTTCAATTTGTTGTGCTCAAAGTTGTTTGTCTGTATGCTCGTATGTTGATCATTTGGTGTTACTTTGTCATTTAGCCGAGTCATGCTCTGATGAACATTCCTCAGTAGATTGTTTGTTTCATGATTTGTTTTGTTCATATTGTTCATCGATGTCATTTGTCATGTTTCCTTTCCATGTTACCATTATCACCGTGAAAGTACTCTGTCACTATACTAGGAAGATTATCATCACTTTCATCGAAAGTTTTGCTTATTCTTACTGGTTTAGCCTGTTTATTCTTGTGTGCCCATTCTGATTTAGTTTCAGTGCTCCTACTGTAGTTTTATTTCCGCTGTGCTGAGCTGAGAGAATTAAAGTTTCGAAATGAATTTTCAATCTCCCATTCACCCACCCTAATCGATATACTCCCAATCCTACACAAGACCAGCAGTTCTGAGCAAATGGGCAATGGAAAAAAGAGGTGATCCCTAGTTTCTAGTACCTGCATGTTACACAAAACACAATAATAGTCATCAATAAAAAATTATTTCTTTGAAGTAAGGCTCTTTTGTTGAGTCTGTTATTGACCAACAACGAGAAAAAGAATTTGTGCTTTAGTTGACATCATGTGTTCCAAATCCATTTAATGACATGTGGGACCATATGCTCTCCCATTAGAAATGTGTATGTCTTGGAAACTTGAAACTTGGGATCTCCAGAAGGATATTGCCATATATCTTCAGTTGCAGAAAGCAGCATCTCATTAAACATTAGTATTAACCGACTGGATTGGTCATAAGCCTTGTTAGAAAGAGGAAGGTGAAAATGGTCAAATAAATCTTCCATAATCCATTGTTGGGAGATAGTTATGTTCAATCTTCTTCAATAGGAGTGTAGATGTGTCCATTGTTCCGTTGGGGGGCATTCCAGTTTTCTAACCAAAATAGGATGGAATGTCCACTTTCCACATGACATCTTGTCTTACCCTTGTATGTAGAGAGCAACTTTGATGTAGTCCCCTCCACCAAAAAGTGCAACTAGTCAGTTGATCAGTTGGTTCTGTGTTAAGGTTGTAGGCTACCCAAACTAAGTGAACTCAAGGGACATCGTGGTGATTGAAGAATTTATGGAGCATCTTGAACATCAATCTATTGTTTTGAATTTGGAGATTTATAATGCTAAGGCCATCGTGCTCTTTAGGCCTGCAAATCAAATCCCAAGAAGCCAGAGGGGGCTTTATCTTTTCTAAATCTTGCCTCTCCAAAAAAGGAGCTTCCTATATTTATCCAATTATGCAATGATTCCTTTATATAGCAACAAGCAACTCACAATAAAAAGTTGGTAGAGAGGATATCACTGCATTGACCATTAAAAATCTACCATCATCGCTGAGATATTCAGATCATACACTTAATCCTCTTTGGATCCTCTCAATTAGAAAAGGACATGATTAGTTCCTACATACCGGCCGGTTTAAAAAAATAGATTCTAGATACATATAGTCAGAAGTTGGTCTCGTTAGAGGGTCGCTCTATTAGTGCTAGAATAACAGAAGAGACCTTAAATCCAACATATAAAAGAAGGAGATAGTAACATGCAATAATTCCATTTGGTGGCTAAAGGGAGTCATCAAGAGCAAAGGGTTCTAGATTAAACCAAGATGATGGTGCCATATAAGGGGGAGCAAATTAAAAAGTACACCACAAAGTGCTATATGTTGGGGAACGTAGTATTTCAAAAAAAATCCTACGATCACGCAAGATCTATCTAGGAGAAGCATAGCAACGAGCAGGGAGAGTGTGTCCACGTACCCTCGTAGACCGAAAGCGGAAGCGTTAAGTAACGCAATTGATGTAGTCGAATGTCTTCGCGATCCAACCGATCAAGTACCGAACGCACGGCACCTCCGCGATCTGCATATGTTCAGCTCGGCGACGTCCCTCGAACTCTAGATCCAGCCGAGGCCGAGGGAGAGTTCCGTCATCATGACGGCGTGGTGACAGTGATGATGAAGTTACCAGCGCAGGGCTTCGCCTAAGCACTACGACGATATTACCGAGGTGTGTTTCTGTGGAGGGGGGCACCGCACACGGCTAAGACAATTGTCTGTTGTGTCTTTGGGGTGTCCCCCTGCCCCTGTATATAAAGGAGGGGAGGAGGAGGCCGGCCAACAAGGGGCGCGCCAGGGAGAGGGAAGTCCTACTAGGACTCCAGTCCTAGTAGGATTCGGCCCCAACCCTTTTTTCCTTCTACCGGAGGGGGAAAAGGGGAAGGAGAGGGAGTAGGAGAAGGAAAGGGGGTGGCGCCCCCTTCCCAACTCCAATTCAGCCTCCTCCCTTGTGGGGGGCGCACCAGCCCCTTGTGGGCTGGTTAGCCTCCCTCCTATGGCCCAAAGGCCCATATCTTTCCCCGGGGGTTCCGGTAACCTCCCGGTACTCCGAAAAAATGCCCGAATCACTCGAACCATTCCGATGTCCGAATGCAACCTTCCAATATATGAATCTTTACCTCTCGACCATTTCGAGACTCCTCGTCATGTCCGTGATCTCATCCGAGACTCCGAACAAACTTCGGTCATCAAATCACATAACTCATAATACAAATCGTCATCGAACGTTAAGCGTGCGGACCCTACGGGTTCGAGAACTATGTAGACATGACCGAGACACATCTCCGGTCAATAAACAATAGCGGAACCTGGATGCTCATATTGGCTCCTACATATTCTATGGAGATCTTTATCGGTCAAACCGCATAACAACATACATTGTTCCCTTTGTCATCGGTATGTTACTTGCCCGAGATTCGATTGTCGGTATCACCATACCTAGTTCAATCTCGTTACGGGCAAGTCTCTTTACTCATTCCGTAATGCATCATCCCGCAACTAACTCATTAGTCACATTGCTTGCAAGGCTTATAGTGATGTGCATTACAGAGAGGGCCCAGAGATACCTCTTCGACAATCGGAGTGACAAATCCTAATCTCGATCTATGCCAACCCAACAAACACCTTTGGAGACACCTATAGAGCATCTTTATAATCACCCAGTTACGTTGTGACGTTTGATAGCACACAAGGTGTTCCTCCGGTATTCGGGAGTTGCATAATCTCATAGTCAGAGGAACATGTATAAGTCATGAAGAAAGCAGTAGCAATGAAACTCTAACGATCATAATGCTAAGCTAACGAATGGGTCTTGTCCATCACATCATTCTCCTAATGATGTGATCCCGTTCATCAAATGACAACACATGTACATGGACAGGAAACATAACCATCTTCACACATGTACTAAGTTTCCGGTTAATACAATTCTAGCATGAATAATAAAAATTTATCATGAAATAAGGAAATAAATAATAACTTTATTATTGCCTCTAGGGCATATTTCCTTCAGTCTCCCACTTGCACTAGAGTCAATAATCTAGTTCACATCGCCATGTGATTTAACACCAATAGTTCACATTACCATGTGATTAGTTCACATCGCCATGTGACTAATACCCAAAGGGTTTTACTAGAGTCAATAATCTAGTTCACATCGCTATGTGATTAACACCCAAAGATTACTAAGGTGTGATCATGTTTTGCTTGTGAGAGAAGCTTAGTCAATGGGTCTGTCACATTCAGAGCCGTATGTATTTTTAATTTTCTATGTCTACAATGCTCTGCATGGAGCTACTCTAGCTAATTGCTCCCACTTTCAATATGTATCCAGATTGAGACTCAGAGTCATCCAGATCGGTGTAAAAGCTTGCATCAGCGTAACTCTTTTACGATGAACTCTTTATCACCTCCATAACCGAGAAATATCTCCTTAGTCTTCTAAGGATAATTTTGACCGCTGTCAAGTGATCCACTCCTGGATCACTATTGTACCCTCTTGCCAAACTCATGCTGAGGTACACAATAGGTCTAGTACACAGCATAGCATACTTTATAGAACCTATGACTGAGGCATAGGGAATGACTTTTCATTCTCTTTCTATTTTCTGCCGTGGTCGGGTTTTGATTCTTTACTCAATATCACACCTTGCTACACAGGCAAGAACTCCTTCTTTGACTGTTCCATTTTGAACTACTTCAAAATCTGTCAAGGTATGTACTCATTGAAAAAACTTAGCAAGCATCTTGATCTATCTCTACAGATCTTGATGCTCAATATGTAAGCAGCTTCACCGAGGTCCTTCTTTGAAAACTCCTTTCAAACACTCCTTTATGCTTTCCAGAAAAATCTACATTATTTCCGATCAACAATATGTCATTCACATATACTTATCAGAAATGCTGTAGTGCTCCCACTCACTTTCTTGTAAATACAGGCTTCACCGCAAGTCTGTATAAAACTATATGCTTTGATCAACTTATCAAAGCGTATATTCCAACTCTGAGACGCTTGCACCAGTCCATAGATGGATCGCTGGAGCTTGCACATTTTGTTAGCATCTTTAGGATTGACAAAACCTTCATGGTGTATCATATACAACTCTTCTTTAAGAAATCTATTAAGGAATGTAGTTTTTGACATCCATTTGCCAGATTTCATAAAATGTGGCAATTGCTAACATAATTCGGACAGACTTTAAGCATCGATACGAGTGAGAAAATCTCATCGTAGTCAACATATCGAACTTGTCAAAAACCCTTTTCGACAAGTCGAGCTTTGTAGATAGTAACACTACTATCAGCGTCGGACTTCCTCTTGAAGATCCATTTATTCTCAATGGCTCGCCGATCATCGGGCAAGTCAATCAAAGTCCATACTTTGTTCTCATACATGGATCCCATCTCAGATTTCATGGCTTCAAGCCATTTCGCGGAATCTGGGCTCATCATCGCTTCCTCATAGTTCGTAGGTTCGTCATGGTCTAGTAACATGACTTCCAGAACAGAATCACCGCACACTGGTGTGGACTATACTCTGGTTGACCTACGATGTTCAGTAGTAACTTGATCTGAAGTTTCATTATCATCATCATTAGCTTCCTCACTGATTGGTGTAGGAATCACTGGAACTGATCTCTGTGATGTACTACTTTCTAATTCGGGAGAAGGTACAATTACCACATCAAGTTCTACTTTCCTCCCACTCACTTCTTTTGAGAAAAACTCCTTCTCTAGAAAGAATCCATTTTTAGCAACGAATATCTTGCCTTCGGATCTGTGATAGAAGGTGTACCCAACAGTCTCCTTTGGGTATCCTATGAAGACACATTTCTCTGATTTGGGTTTGAGCTTATCAGGTTGAAGCTTTTTCACATAAGCATCGCAGCCCCAAACTTTAAGAAACGACAACTTAGGTTTCTTGCCAAACCATAGTTCATACGGTGTCGTCTCAACGGATTTAGATGGTGCCCTATTTAACGTGAATGCAGCTGTCTCTAATGCATAACCCCAAAATGATGGTGGTAAATCGGTAAGAGACATCATAGATCGCACCATATCTAATAAAGTACGGTTATGACGTTCGGACACACCATTATGTTGTGGTGTTCCAGGTGGCATGAGTTGCGAAACTATTCCGCATTGTTTCAAATGAAGACCAAACTCGTAACTCAAATATTCACCTCCACGATCAGATCATAGAAACTTTATTTTCTTGTTACGATGATTTTACACTTCACTCTGAAATTCTTTGAACTTTTCAAATGTTTCGGACTTATGTTTCATCAAGTAGATATACCCATATCTGCTCAAATCATCTGTGAAGGTCAGAAAATAACAATACCCGCCGCGAGCATCAACGCTCATCGGACCGCATACATCAGTATGTATTATTTCCAATAAGTCAGTTGCTCGCTCCATTGTTTCGGAGAACAGAGTCTTAGTCATCTTGCCCATGAGGCATGGTTCGCAAGCATCAAGTGATTCATAATCAAGTGATTCCAAAAGCCCATCAGCATGGAGTTTCTTCATGCGCTTTACACCAATATGACCTAAACGGCACTGCCACAAATAAGTTGCACTATCATTATTAACTTTGCATCTTTTGGCTTCAATATTATGAATACGTGTATCACTATGATCGAGATTCAATAAACCATTTACATTGGGTGTATGACATAGAATGTTTTATTCATGTAAACAGAATAACAATTATTCTTTGACTTAAATGAATAACCGTATCGCAATAAACATGATCCAATCATATTCATGCTCAACGCAAACACCAAATAACATTTATTTTAGGTTCAACACTAATCCCAAAGGTAAAGGGAGTGTGCGATGGTGATCTTATCAACCTTGGAATCATTTCCAACACACATCGTCACCTGGCCCTTGACTAGTCTCTGTTTATTTTGCAACTCCTGTTTCGAGTTACTACTCTTACCAACCGAACCAGTATAAAATACCGAGGGGTTGCTATAAACACTAGTAAAGTACACATCATTAACATGTATATCAAATATACCTTTGTTTCACTTTGCCATCCTTCTTATCCGCCAAGTATCTAGGGCAGTTCCACTTCCAATGACCATTTCCTTTGCAGTAGAAGCACTCAGTTTCAGGCTTGGGTCTAGCTTTGGGCTTCTTCATGGGAGTGGCAACTTGCTTGCCATTCTTCTTGAAGTTCCCTTTCTTTCCCTTGCCCTTTTAATTGAAACTAGTGGTCTTGTCAACCATCAACACTTGATGCTTTTCTTGATTTCTACCTTCGCTGATTTCAGCATCACGAAGAGCTCGGGAATTGTTTTCGTCATCCCTTGCATATTATAGTTCTTCTCGAAGTTCCAGTAACTTGGTGACAGTGACTAGAGAACTTTGTCAATCACTATCTTATCTGGAAGATTAACTCCCACTTGATTCAAGTGATTGTAGTACTCAAACATTCTAAGCACATGCTCACTGGTTGAACTATTCTCCTCCATCTTGTAGGCAAAGTACTTGTCAGAGGTCTCATACCTCTCGACTTGGGCATGAGTCTGAAATACCAATTTCAGCTCTTGGAACATCTCATATGCTCCGTGGCGTTCAAAAAACATTTTTGAAGTCCCGGTTCTAAGCCGTAAAGCATGGTGCACTAAACTATCAAGTAGTCATCATACCGAGTTTTGTCAAACGTTCATAACGTCTGCATCTGCTCCTGCAATAGGTCCGTCACCTAGCGGTGCATCAAGGACATAATTCTTCTGTGCAGCAATGAGGATAATCCTCAGATCATGGAGCAAGTCCGCATCATTGCTACTATCATCTTTCAATTTATTTTTCTCTAGGAACATATCAAAAATAAAACAGGGGAGCTATACGCGAGCTATTGATCTACAACATAGATATACAAATACTATCAGGACTAAGTTCATGATAAATTAAAGTTCAATTAATCATATTACTTAAGAACTCCCACTTAGATAGACATCCCTCTAATCATCTAACTGATCACGTAATCCATATCAACTAAACCATGTCCGATCATCACGTGAGATGGAGTAGTTTTCAATGGTGAACATCTCTATGTTGATCATATCTACTATATGATTCACGCTCGACCTTTCGGTCTCAGTGTTCCGAGGCCATATCTGCATATGCTAGGCTCGTCAAGTTTAACCCGAGTATTTTGCGTGTGCAAAACTGGCTTGCACCCGTTGTATGTGAACGTAGAGCTCATCACACCCGATCATCATGTGGTGTCTCGGCACGACGAATTGTCGCAACGGTGCATACTCAGGGAGAACACTTGTACCTTGAAATTTAGTGAGAGATCATCTTATAATGCTACCGCCGTACTAAGCAAAATAAGATGCATAAAAGATAAACATCACATGCAATCAATATAAGTGATATGATATGGCCATCATCATCTTGTGCCTTTGATCTCCATCTCCAAAGCACCGTCATGATCACTATCGTTACCGGCTTGACACCTTGATCTCCATCGTCGTTGTCGTCTCGCCAACTATTGCTTCTACGACTATCGCTACAGCTTAGTGATAAAGTAAAGCAATTAAATGGAGATTGCATTTCATACAATAAAGCGAAAACCATATGGCTCCTGCCAGTTGCCGATAACTGTTACAAAACATGATCATCTCATACAACAATTTATATATCATCACGTCTTGACCATAACACATCACAGCAAGCCCTGCAAAAACAAGTTAGACGTCCTCTACTTTGTTGTTGCAAGTTTTACGTGCCTGCTACAGGCTTAGCAAGAACCGTTCTTACATATGCATCAAAACCACAACGATTTTTCGTCAAGTGTGTTGTTTTAACCTTCAACAAGGACCGGGCGTAGTCACACTCGAGTCAACTAAAGTTGGAGAAACAGACACCCACTAGCCACCTGTGTGTGAAGCACGGCGGTAGAACCAGTCTCATGAACACGGTCATGTAATGTCGGTCTGGGCCGCTTCATCCAACAATACCGCCGAATCAAAGTATGACATGCTGGTAAGCAGTATGACTATTATCACCCACAACTCTTTGTGTTCTACTCATGCATATAACATCTACGCATAGACCTGGCTCGGATGCCACTGTTGGGGAACGTAGTATTTCAAAAATTTACTACGATCACGCAAGATCTATCTAGGAGAATGATACTTCTCCAACGTATCTATAATTTTTGATTGTTCCATGCTATATTATATTCTGTTTTGGACATTATTGGAATTTATTATACACTTTTATATTATTTTTGGGACTAACCTATTAACTGGAGGCCCAGCCCAGAATTGCTGTTTTTTGCCTATTTCAGAGTTTCGCAGAAAAAGAATATCAAACGGAGTCCAAACGGAATGAAACCTTCGGGAACGTGATTTTCGAAACGAACGTGATCCAGAGGACTTGGACCCTACGTCAAGACATCATCCAAGAGGCCACGAGGTAGGGGGCGCGCCTACCCCCCCAGGCGCGCCCTCCACCCTCGTGGGCCCCCTGTTGCTCCACCAACGTACTCCTTCCTCCTATATGTACCTACGTACCCCCAAACTGCCAGATACGGAGCCAAAAACCTAATTCCACCACCGCAACCTTCTGTACCCGTGAGATCCCATCTTGGGGCCTGTTCCGGAGCTCTGCCGGAGGGGGCATCGATCATGGAGGGCTTCTACATCAACACCATAGCCTCTCTGATGATGTGTGAGTAGTTTACCTCAGACCTTCGGGTTCATAGTTATTAGCTAGATGGCTTCTTCTCTCTTTTTGGATCTCAATACAATGTTCTCCCCCTCTCTTGTGGAGATCTATTCGATGTAATCTTCTTTTGCGGTGTGTCTGTTGAGACCGATTCATTGTGGGTTTATGATCAAGTTTATCTATGAACAACATTTGAATCTTCTGAATTCTTTTATGTATGATTGGTTATCTTTGCAAGTCTCTTCGAATTATCAGTTTGGTTTGGCCTACTAGATTGATCTTTCTTGCAATGGGAGAAGTGCTTAGCTTTGGGTTCAATCTTGCGGTGTCCTTTCCCAGTGACAGTAGGGGCAGCAAGGCACGTATAGTATTGTTGCCATCGGGGATAACAAGATGGGGTTTATATCATATTGCATGAGTTTATCCCTCTACATCATGTCATCTTGCTTAAAGCGTTACTCTATTCTTATG
Source organism: Triticum aestivum (assembly GCF_018294505.1). Classification (NCBI taxonomy): domain Eukaryota; kingdom Viridiplantae; phylum Streptophyta; class Magnoliopsida; order Poales; family Poaceae; genus Triticum; species Triticum aestivum. Next base: position 327,886,348 of record NC_057799.1, read on the forward strand.
AACTTAATACTCTAGATGCATGCTGGATAGCGGTCGATGTGTGGAGTAATAGTAGTAGATGCAGGTAGGAGTCGGTCTACTTGTCTCGGACGTGATGCCTATATACATGATCATACCTAGATATTCTCATAACTATGCTCAATTCTATCAATTGCTCAACAGTAATTTGTTCACCCACCGCAAATACTTATGCTCTTGAGAGAAGCCACTAGTGAAACCTATGGCCCCCGAGTCTATTTTCCATCATATTAATCTCCCGACAACAAGCTATTTCTAGCGCCGTTTTTATTTTTGTTTTCTTTACTTTGCATCTTTATCATAAAAATACCAAAAATATTATCTTATCATATCTATCAGATCTCACTCTCGTAAGTGACCGTGTAGGGATTGACAACCCCTTATCGCGTTGGTTGCGAGGATTTATTTGTTTGTGTAGGTGCGAGGGACTCGTGCGTGGCCTCCTACTGGATTGATACCTTGGTTCTCAAAAACTGAGGGAAATACTTACGCTACTTTGCTGCATCACCCTTTCCTCTTCAAGGGAAAACCAACGCAGTGCTCAAGAGGTAGCAAGAAGGATTTCTGGCGCCGTATCCGGGGAGGCTTACGCAAGGTCAAGTCAAGATTTGGTCTCCCGACAACGAGCCATTTCTGGCGCCGTTGCCGGGGAGTCTATGCAAAAGTCAACATACCAAGTACCCATCACAAACCCTTATCTCCCGCATTACATTATTTGCCATTTGCCTCTCGTTTTCCTCTCCCCCACTTCACCCTTGCCATTTTATTCGCCCTCTCTTTTTCGTTCGCCTCTTTTTGTTCGCTTCTTGTTTGCTCGTGTGTTGGATCGCTTGCTTGTCTCGATGGCTCTACCTAGAATTGGAGATCTTCACCTTAAAAGGTTGGAAGAGATCGAAAGCAACGTCAGGAGTTTTATGGTTTTACAATTTGAACATAACAATTTCTTTAGAAATGAGTTTAAGGAACAAAAAAGCTTTATGAGTTATATGAATAAAGAGCTCGATGACATGTCTAAAGAATTTGATGGTTTGAGATCCCAAAGTACTTGTCTTGAGAAGTTAATAACTGAAATATCGGATAAGCAGGCCACCTTAGTTAATAAGATGGCCGCTAAGCCGGAAAACTATGAAAATAAAGATGAAGATCTAAAAGTTATTGATGTGTCTCCTATTAAATCTTTGTTGTGCAATATGAATCTTGATAATGATGGGACTGAATATGATCCACCTTTACCAAGAAGGCGTTCTAGAAATTCAGAGTTTTTAGATCTTGATGCTAAAATTGATAAAAGTGGGATTGAAGAGATCAAAACACTAGACATTAATGAACCCACTATTTTGGATTTCAAGGAATTTAATTATGATAATTGCTCTTTGATAGATTGTATTTCCTTGTTGCAATCCGTGCTAAATTCTCCTCATGCTTATAGTCAAAATAAAGCCTTTACCTAACATATCATTGATGCTTTGATGCAATCTTATGAAGAAAAACTTGAGTTGGAAGTTTCTATCCCTAGAAAAATTTATGATGAATGGGAACCTACTATTAAAATTAAAATTAAATATCATGAATGCTATGCTTTGTGTGATTTGGGTGCTAGTGTTTCCACGATTCCAAAGACTTTGTGCGATTTGTTAGGTTTCCGTGATTTTGATGATTGCTCTTTAAACTTGCACCTTGCGGATTCCACCATTAAGAAACCTATGGGAAGAATTAATGATGTTCTTATTGTTGCAAATAGGAACTATGTGCCCGTAGATTTTACTGTTCTTGATATAGATTGCAATCCTTCATGTCCTATTATTCTTGGTAGACCTTTCCTTAGAACGATTGGTGCAATTATTGACATGAAGGAAGGGAATACTAGATTCCAATTTCCATTAAAAAAAGGCATGGAACACTTCCATAGAAAGAAAATAAAATTAACATATGAATCTATCATGAGAGCCACTTATGGATTGCCTACCAAAGATGGCAATACCTAGATCTATCCTTGCTTTTATGCCTAGCTAGGGGCATTAAACGATAGCGCTTGTTGGGAGGCAACCCAATTTTATTTTTAGTTTTTTTATTTTTGCTTCTGTTTAGGAATAAATTTTTGTTCTAGCCTCTGGTTAGATGTGTTTTTATGTTTTAATTAGTGTTTGTGCCAAGTTAAACCTATAGGATCTTCTTGGATGATAGTTATTTGATCTTGCAGAAAATTCCAGAAACTTTCTGTTCACGAAAATAATTGTTAAAAATCACCAGAACGTGATAAAATATTGATTCCAATTGCTTCTGATCAATAAACAAATTTTCTAGGTCTTCCTATTTTGGCTGATTTTTGGAGTTCCAGAAGTTTGCGTTAGTTACAGATTACTACAGACTGTTCTGTTTTTGACAGATTCTGTTTTTCGTGTGTTGTTTGCTTATTTTGATGAATCTATGGCTAGTAAAATAGTTTATAAACCATAGAGAAGTTGGAATACAGTAGGTTTAACACCAATATAAATAAAGAATGAGTTCATTACAGTACCTTGAAGTGGTCTTTTGTTTTCTTTCGCTGACGGAGCTCACGAGATTTTCTGCTGAGTTTTGTGTTGTGAAGTTTTCAAGTTTTGGGTAAAAGATTTGATGGATTATGGAACAAGGAGTGGCAAGAGCCTAAGCTTGGGGATGCCCATGGCACCCCCAAGATAATCTAAGGACACCTAAAAGCCAAAGCTTGGGGATGCCCCGGAAGGCATCCCCTCTTTTCGTCTACTTCCATCGGTAACTTTACTTGGAGCTATATTTTTATTCACCACATGATATGTGTTTTGTTTGGAGCGTCTTGTATGATTTGAGTCTTTGCTTTTTAGTTTACCACAATCATCTTTGCTGTACAAACCTTTTGAGAGAGACACACATGATTCGGAAATTATTAGAATACTCTATGTGCTTCACTTATATCTTTTGAGTTATATAGTTTTTGCTCTAGTACTTCACTTATATCTTTTAGAGCACGGTGGTGGATTTGTTTTATAGAAACTATTGATCTCTCATGATTCACTTAGATTATTTTGAGAGTCTTAATTAGCATGGTAATTTTCTTAAATAATCTTAATATGCTAGGTATTCAAGATTAGTAAAAACTTCCTTATGAGTGTGTTGAATACTAAGAGAAGTTTGATGCTTGATGATTGTTTTGAGACATGGAGGTAGTGATATCAAAGTTGTGCTAGTTGAGTAGTTGTGAATTTGAGAAATACTTGTGTTGAAGTTTGCAAGTCCCGTAGCATGCACGTATGGTAAACGTTATGTAACAAATTTGAAACATGAGGTGTTCTTTGAGTGTCTTCCTTATGAGTGGCGGTCGGGGACGAGCAATGGTCTTTTCCTACCAATCTATCCCCCTAGGAGCATGCGCGTAATGCTTGGTTTTTGATGACTTGTAGATTTTTGCAATAAGTATGTGAGTTCTTTATGACTAATGTTGAGTCCATGGATTATACACACTCTTACCTTTCCATCATTGCTAGCCTCTTCGGTACCGTGCATTGCCCTTTCTCACATTGAGAGTTGGTGCAAATTTCGCCGGTGCATCCAAACCCCGTGATATGATACGCTCTTTCACACATAAACCTCCTTATATCTTCCTCAAAACAGCCACCATACCTACCTATTATGGCAATTCCATAGCCATTCCGAGATATATTGCCATGCAACTTTCCACCGTTCTGTTTATCATGACACGTTCATCATTGTCATATTGCTTTGCATGATCATGTAGTTGACATCGTATTTGTGGCAAAGCCATCGTTCATAATTCTTTCATACATGTCACTCTTGGTTCATTGCATATCCCGGTACACCGTCGGAGGCATTCATATTGAGTCATACTTTGTTTTAGTATCGAGTTGTAATCATAGAGTTGTAAATAAATAGAAGCGTGATGATCATCATTTTCTAGAACATTGTCCCAAGTGAGGAATAAAAAAGAGAGAGAGAGAAAGGCCATAAAAAAAGAGAAGGCCCAAAAAATGAGAGAAAAAGAGAGAAGGGACAATGTTACTATCCTTTTACCACACTTGTGCTTCAAAGTAGCACCATAATCTTCATGATAGAGAGTCTCTTGTTTTTTCACTTTCATATACTAGTGGGAATTTTTCATTATAGAACTTGGCTTGTATATTCCAACAATGGGCCTCCTCAAGTGCCCTAGGTCTTCATGAGCAAGCAAGTTGGATGCACACCCACTTAGTTTCTTTTGTTGAGCTTTCATATATTTATAGCTATAGTGCATCCGTTGCATGGCAATCCCTACTCCTCGCATTAACATCAATCGATGGGCATCTCCATAGCTCATTGATTAGCCTCGTTGATGTGAGACTTTCTCCTTTTTTGTCTTCTCCACATAACCCCCATCATTATATTCTATTCCATCCATAGTGCTATATCCATGGCTCACGCTCATGTATTGCGTGAAGGTTGAAAAAGTTTGAGATTACTAAAGTATGAAACAATTGCTTGGCTTGTCATCGGGGGTTGTGCATGATGAGAGCATTCTTGTGTGACGAAAATGGAGCATGACTAAACTATATGATTTTGTAGGGATGAACTTTCTTTGGCCATGTTATTTTGAGAGGACATAATTGCTTAGTTAGTATGCTTGAAGTATTATTATTTTTATGTCAATATTGAACTTTTATCTTGAATCTTTCGGATCTGAATATTCATACCACAATTAAGAAGAATTACATTGAAATTATGCCTAGTAGCATTCCACATCAAAAATTCTGTTTTTATCATTTACCTACTCGAGGACGAGCAGGAATTAAGCTTGGGGATGCTTGATACGTCTCCAACGTATCTATAATTTTTTATTGTTCCATGATATATTATATTCTATTTTGGACATTATTGGGCTTTATTATACACTTTTATATTATTTTTGGGACTAACCTATTAACCGGAGGCCCAGCCTAGAATTGCTGTTTTTTGCCTATTTCAGAGTTTCGCAGAAAAAGAATATCAAACGGAGTCCAAACGGAATGAAACCTTCAGGAACGTGATTTTAGGAACGAACGTGATCCAGAGGACTTGGACCCTACGTCAAGACATCATCCAGGACGCCACGAGGTAGGGGGGCACGCCTACCCCCCAGGCGCGCCCTCCACCCTCGTGGGCCCCCTGTTGCTCCACCGACGTACTCCTTCCTCCTATATATACCTACGTACCCCCAAACTACCAGATACGGAGCCAAAAACCTAATTCCACCGCCGCAACCTTCTATACCCGTGAGATCCCATCTTGGGGCCTGTTCCGGAGCTCCGCCGGAGGGGGCATCGATCATGGAGGGCTTCTACATCAACACCATAGCCTCTCCGATGATGTGTGAGTAGTTTACCTCAAACCTTCGGGTCCATAGTTATTAGCTAGATGGCTTCTTCTCTCTTCTTGGATCTCAATACAATGTTCTCCCCCTCTCTTGTGGAGATCTATTCGATGTAATCTTCTTTTGCGGTGTGTTTTTTGAGACCGATGAATTGTGGGTTTATGATCAAGTTTATCTATGAACAATATTTGAATCTTCTGAATTCTTTTATGTATGATTGGTTATCTTTGCAAGTCTCTTCGAATTATCAGTTTGGTTTGGCCTACTAGATTGATCTTTCTTGCAATGGGAGAAGTGCTTAGATTTGGGTTCAATCTTGCGGTGTCCTTTCCCAGTGATAGTAGGGGCAGCAAGGCACATATAGTATTGTTGCCATCGAGGATAACAAGATGGGGTTTATATCATATTGCATGAGTTTATCCCTCTACATCATGTCATCTTGCTTAAAGCGTTACTCTGTTCTTATGAACTTAATACTCTAGATGCATGCTGGATAGCGGTCGATGTGTGGAGTAATAGTAGTAGATGCAGGCAGGAGTTGGTCTACTTGTCTCGGACGTGATGCCTATATACATGATCATACCTACATATTCTCATAACTATGCTAAATTCTGTCAATTGCTCAACAGTACTTTGTTCACCCACCGTAAATACTTATGCTCCTGAGAGAAGCCACTAGTGAAACCTATGGCCCCCGGGTCTATTTTCCATCATATTAATCTTCCGACAACAAGCTATTTCTAGCGCCATTTTTATTTTTGTTTTCTTTACTTTGCATCTTTATCATAAAAATACCAAAAATATTATCTTATCATATCTATCAGATCTCACTCTCGTAAGTGACCGTGTAGGGATTGGCAACTCCTTATCGCGTTGGTTGCGAGGATTTATTTGTTTGTGTAGGTGCGAGGGACTCGTGCTTGGCCTCCTACTGGATTGATACCTTGGTTCTCAAAAACTGAGGGAAATACTTACGCTACTTTGCTGCATCACCCTTTCCTCTTCAAGGGAAACCCAATGAGGTAGTGCTCAAGAGGTAGCAGAGAAGCATAGCAACGAGCGGGGAGAGTGTGTCCACGTACCCTCGTAGACCGAAAGTGGAAGCGTTAAGTAACGTGGTTGATGTAGTCGAACGTCTTCGCGATCCAACCGATCAAGTATCGAACGCACGACACCTCCGCGATCTGCACACGTTCAGCTCGGTGACGTCCCTCGAACTCTAGATCCAGCTGAGGCCGAGGGAGAGTTCCATCAGCACGACGGCGTGGTGACGGTGTTGATGAAGTTACCGGTGCAGGGCTTCGCCTAAGCACTACGAGGATATTACCGAGGTGTGTTTCTGTGGAGGGGGGCACCGCACACGGCTAAGACAATTGTCTGTTGTGTCTTTGGGGTGCCCCCCTTCCCCCGTATATAAAGGAGGGGAGGAGGAGGCCGACCAACAAGGGGCGCGCAAGGGAGAGGGGAGTCCTACTAGGACTCCGGTCCTAGTAGGATTCGGCCCCAACCCTTTTTTCCTTCTTCCGGAGGGAGAAAAAGGGAAGGAGAGGGTGTAGGAGAAGGAAAGGGGGTGGCGCCCCCTTCCCAAGTCCAATTCGGCCTCCTCCCTTGTGGAGGGCGCACCAGCCCCTTGTGGGCTGGTTAGCCTCCCTCCTATGGCCCATAAGGCCCATATCTTTCCCCGGGGGGTTCCGGTAACCTCCCGGTACTCCGGAAAAATGCCCGAATCACTCGAACCATTCCAATGTCCGAATGAAACCTTCCAATATATGAATCTTTACCTCTCGACCATTTCGAGACTCCTCGTCATGTCTGTGATCTCATCCGGGACTCCGAATAAACTTCGGTCAGCAAATCACATAACTCATAATACTCATCGAACGTTAAGCGTGCGGACCCTACGGGTTCGAGAACTATGTAGACATGACCGAGACACATCTCCGGTCAATAAACAATAGCGGAACCTGGATGCTCATATTGGCTCCTACATATTCTATGGAGATCTTTATCGGTCAAACCGCATAACAACATACATTGTTCCCTTTGTCATCGGTATGTTACTTGCCCGAGATTCGATTGTCGGTATCACCATACCTAGTTCAATCTCGTTATGGGCAAGTCTCTTTACTCATTCCGTAATGCATCATCCCGCAACTAACTCATTAGTCACATTGCTTGCAAGGCTTATAGTGATGTGCATTACAGAGAGGGCCCAGAGATACCTCTCCGACAATCGGAGTGACAAATCCTAATCTCGATCTATGCCAACCCAACAAACACCTTTGGAGACACCTGTAGAGCATCTTTATAATCACCCAGTTACGTTGTGACCTTTGATAGCACACAAGGTGTTCCTCCGGTATTCGGGAGTTGCATAATCTCATAGTCAGAGGAACATGTATAAGTCATGAAGAAAGCAGTAGCAATGAAACTCTAACGATCATAATGCTAAGCTAACGAATGGGTCTTGTCCATCACATCATTCTCCTAATGATGTGATCCCGTTCATCAAATGACAACACATGTCTATGGATAGGAAACATAACCATCTTTGATGAACGAGCTAGTCGAGTAGAGGCATACTAGGGACACTTATGTTTTGTCTATGTATTCACACATGTACTAAGTTTTCGGTTAATACAATTCTAGCATGAATAATAAACATTTATCATGAAATAAGGAAATAAATAATAACTTTATTATTGCCTCTAGGGCATATTTCCTTCACTATAGTGGCTAGTTTGTGGCGCATGATGAAGGACAAGTTTTCCTAGATGAGTTAAGAAGGCAGGGCATTCCTCCAGTCTCCTCCCAAGCATATGATGTTGTTTCTACCGAATTCACGGAAACTAGAGATTAAGGATGCCATTTTCCAAATGAGGCGCAATAAGTCTCCTTGTATGACCGGCTTTGCAACTTAGTTTTACTAGACCTTTTGGAATTGATAAAGGGTTATATCCTGGTTCTCTTTCCCTACTTTCATAAGGCAATTCTTCCACCCCAGTTCACATTTTGGAGCCATCACTATTCTCCCGAAGGGCCCGAAGCCATCCAAAATTCAACAATTCAAACCAATTTGCTTATTCATTGTGAGTTTTAATATTTCATCGTAAGTAGGTGTAAAATGCATATCCTAGGTGGTGCTTGATGTCATTTAACCAACATAAACATATCCCTTTCGTTGGGTCTCTGTATCACAGATAGAATTTTCATTTTACATGAAACCATCATGAGCTCCACAAGAAAAAAAAGGGATGGAGTGATATCTAGATTTGCATTTACGAATGATAAAGTGTGTTGGTTTTCCTCTGCCAAGTCTTGTGAGTGGATTTGTCCTATGTGGTGTGGGTGGATAATTTTTTCAGATGGGCAATGTAGGCCTAGAATTTAATAGTGTTGTGGGTTTTTTCTTCCAAAAAAATGGAGTCGACAAGGGGGCTATTGATTCTCTAATGTATTTAATATTGTGGCTTACGTATCGCTCTACACATTAATAGATATCGAGGCTAAAGAGGAGGGGACAGTTAGTGGTTTGATCCGACACATGGTGCAATGGATCTTCTTTGTGGACATGAATTGGAGAAAAGTGCTAATTTAAAACTCACTTGGAGTGTTTTGAGCAGCTATCATAACTAAAACATGACTAAAAAGTACTCCGCCCGTTTCATAGTAAGTGCAGTGGTTTTAGTTCGAATTCATAATAAGTGCAGTGGTTTTAGTTCAAATTACAGAGGGAGTAGCTTTGGCAAAAGTTGAAATTCATAATTTTAGAAAGGGTGGATAGCATGACATCGTACACACCCGTTTGGTTGTGGAGTTGGATCATTTCTCTTTAAGTATCTTACCGTCTCTATGCACTTTCACAAGCTCCACAACTAGACTGGAGAATATTAAATAATACTTTGAGAAACACATGAGAATGTTGCGAACCAGAAAGTATCATCAGATAATTAGTTCATGATATGTTGAAAACACTTTTATTTATTATGAAGTTTAATTAAGTTCATTCCTAATTCTTTAATTACGCTCTAGGGCAACGATGAGCGTATTTCATGCCCATTATTTACTAAGTTTAATGTTGATTTTCTCAAGAATTTCTCTTTGATTATCCCTTAAGTTGCCTAATAATTCTGTTTTTGTATTTTTTGCCGACCTGATAGAGAAAAGGGGGAATCGATGGTTCTTCATAATCAACTCTCAATTTGGAGCATTTCCATATGTGGTGTGTCACCAACAACCAAGCTAGACCGAGTTGAGCAGCAATATGACAATACTAGGTCATATTGGGGTGCCTTCGTGATGTCAAACCGACAATCTTTCATGCATGAAGGCTTTGACATCACGAAGGCACCCCAGGCCGAAAGCAATCTCAACACTAAGCCACCATATATCTCATCAGGAGAGGAGACACCAGGAAAGGCGTTATTACTATCACCATATGCGACCTGTGCAATTATTTTTAAGTTTTAAGTTTAAACAATCAGGTCACATACAATTATGTTTCAGGTCTAAAATGTATACGTGCATACTTGAACCCACTCTCAACATGCATGATTTTTGTCTAATATTTTGAAAATTACAAATCATGTTTAAACTATGATCTGATGAGCATTTTCGAATTTCCAGAGTAGTGCCATAGTAGTGTAGATGTAATATGTCTTTTCCGAATATGCAAAGTTTGCGTATCATTCATTAATAGGGGTGCAAAGCAATGTTAAAAGAGAAGTTGGGTGGGAGCACTAGGGCACTACATACAAAGGAATGGCGAAGGTCCTAGCGCGAGCATGATAGAAATGGGTTTGCTCAGCCACATGCAACCCTGGATTTCCTACGATGTAATGGCGGCCAGACCGGTGGCCCCTGCCTTGGCCGAGGAGCGTGCCTCCTCCTTGATGTCATGGAGTAGCTAGGAGGTAGAGGGAGTGGCGCTGTCGAAGACGCAAGAATTTCGATGCTTCCAACTGAGCCTGGCCGCCAAGAGTATGAGTGAGGATATGCCTTTCCGGTGCGCTTGACGTCCTGGCGTGCCACTAGCCTAAGAAGTGGTCGTTGGGCACCAGCGCAAGTGCCTGGGGGTAGCACCAATTGAAGCAGTCATGCCAAACCTGATGCGATAATGGACAGGCGACTAGAAGGTGCTCCATGGTCTCAATATCCTAGTCAGAAAAGAGGCATAGAGCATGATGCAGGAGGCCGTCCGAGCTAGGCGAGCATCGGTCCCGCATCTATCCTGGAACGCCAGCCAGGTGAAGAACTTAATACGGAGAGGGGCCCAGCTCTGCCAAGTTAGTTGCCAATGCGGCGCATGGATAGACCTAGTGAAGAGTGCCGAGTAGCAAGATTTCACGGAGTAGGACCCGCTCTCCATCCAGCGCCAGCGAAGAAGGTTTGGCTGGTCCTAGAGGGCAGTGCATTGAAGGCGGCGCCAAAGCTCGATGTACTCGACCATGGCTAGCGGCATCAGAGCACCCTGGATGTGACTAATCCATGCACATTGGTCTAGCCCCTCGGCCACAGTACACGTCCTAAGCCGTCTGCGGGGAACCAAGGAAGTGATGGTCGGCACGAGGTCCGCAATGGACTGGCCGCCTAGCCAGTGGTCCTCCCAAAAAGGGCAGGAGCGACTGTTCCCAACGCACCATGATGTGGATGCTCGGAAGATGGTGCGAGCATCCGGATCATTAGGTAGTTGAAGGTGTATCTAAGGGCGAGAAGAGTCAGTGCGCTTTAGCCATTGCCAACACGTACGTAGCGCGATGCCGAAACAACATAAGTCCAAGATGCCTAGGCCGCCATACTCTAGTGGTCGGCACACACGTTGCCAGTTGACAAGATAGCGGCCGCTGTTGGCATTGCATCGATCGTGCCAGAGGAAGTCGCGGATGATGTGCTTAAGCACTGGTTGGCAGATAACCATGGCCATGAGGAGATGTGTAGGCGTCGCAGAAAGCACATGTCGGACGAGAGCTAGACCCTCACCCTTGGAGAGCATGGACGCGCGCCACATGGAAAACTTCTTCACAATGCGGTCCACCAAGGGCTACAAGGCCGACGCAGGCACCTTGTGCACTGAGAGTGGCAATCCGAGGTAGGGGATGGGGAACTGGGACAGAGTGCATGCAAGCACCGCCACAACATCCGCGGTCTCGTCATCGCTGCAATGGATTGGGGTGGTGGTGCACTTGGCGAAGTTGGTGTGGATCCCAGACGCATGCCCAAAGACATGGAGGATTGCCCGCACCGCGAGCAACTGGCCCATGCTCGGGTGGCAAAAGATGGCGACGTCGCTAGCGTAGAGAGACACGCTTGGGGCGATGAGGTTGGGGGTGAGCCGTCGCAGGATAGCCGTCGTCATGGCATGAAGCATAAGCGAGTTCAGCGCGTCAATAACCATGGTGAAGAGCATGGGAGACACCGGGTCGCCCTGGCGGAGCCCTTTCGCGTGGATGATGTTAGGGCCGGGGACACCGTTGATGAGGACACGCGTGGAAGCGGTAGAGAGGAGGATTGAGATCCACTCACACCTTGCTTGCCGAAGTCCAGGTGACGCAAGACCTCAAGGAGGAAGGGCCATGAAATGATGTCGAAGGCGCTCGCGATGTCAAGCTTGAGGAGGACACAGTTCATCTTGGATCGGTGTAGGTGTCTAGCCATTTGTTGGACAAGCATGAAGTTGTCGTGGATGCACCTGCCGGATATGAAAGCGCTTTGGATCGAGGAAACTAGCTCATTTAGCCTTAGCACAAACCTAATGGAGAGGACCTTCGCGACTAGCTTGGCCATGGGATGTATAAGATTGATCCGTCTATAGTCACCAAGGGAAGCGGCATCGGCGTGCTTTGGGAGTAGGGTGACGAACGCCTCATTGAGGCACTGAAAGCCTCTCCCATCCATGCGATAGAACTTGGCGAAGGTGTCCAAGAAGTCGCTCTTGACCACGTCCCAACAGGTACAAAGGAACCCAATGGAGAACCCGCCGGGCCCCGGTGATTTACCAGTAGGGAGCTGCTTGAAGGCGTTCCAGACCTCTTCCTTGGTGAATGGCTGATCGAGGGAGGAGAGGTCGAAAGATCTTGGGTCGATGGTGTCAAGATCCAGCAAGTAGTCGCGCACGTCCGCGGAGCCGATGATCGCCGAGAAGTGCTGGAAGGCCGCCTCTGCCATGGCCCTCTCGCCCAAGAAGGTCTTGTCGCAGTGGCGCAGTGAGAGGATGCGGGTACGTTGCTTGGGGTGAGAAGCTCTTCCGATAAAGAGTATATATTAATATCGTGAAGATACCAATTACACCCAACCTCTGCAACAACTCAATGCCCTAATGACACGACGGATGCGCACAACCAAAAATAGAAGAAGAGACTAAAAAAGAAAGTCCTACTACAGTGTTCCAGGCCTTGCGGCAGCACAACCACAACCAAGACAACACCTAATGTCTAGGTTCTCCAAAACCAACGCCGTCGTCGCCCGATCATAGATCTTGGGTTTTCACCCCAGAGATAATCCTCGCTCTCAAAACAATGCCTTCAACAAGACCATTGCCAGGTGAGGGAGTCCTGGACTAAGGGGTCCTCGGGCGTCCGTCCTGTTATCCATGGGCCGGACTGGTGGGCTGTGAAGACATGAAGGCCGAAGACTCTACCCGTGTCCGGATTGGGCTCTCCTTGGCATGGAAGGCAAGCTTGGCGATCAACTATGAAGATCCCTTCTTATGTAACCGACTCCATGTAACCCTAGATCCCCCCGGTGTCTATATAAGCCGGAGGGTGTAGTCCGGAAAGCATATACTCATTACCATAGTCATACAGGCTAGACTTCTAGGGTTTAGCCATTACGATCTTGTGGTAGATCAACTCTTGTAACACTCATATTCATCAAGATCAATCAAGCAGGAAGTAGGGTATTACCTCCATAGAGAGGGCCCGAACCTGGGTAAACATCGTGTCCCCCGTCTCCTGCAACCATCGATCCTAGACGCACAGTTCGGGACCCCCTACCCGAGATCCGCCGGTTTTGACACCGACATTGGTGCTTTCATTGAGAGTTCCACTGTGACGTCGACGAAAGGCTCGATGGCTCGCCTCGTCCTTAAAGACAACATCACCTCCGGGGGAGTTCTGGCCCCAGGCCAAATCCTCCGGCTGGGCGGCTTTACTATGATCGCTCGTTCGGCCGTTGAGTCGACGATGACCTCTCGGGCCATCGAAAACCCCCTTCGCATCAACTCCCAACACTCCAAGCAGATGGATCCGGCAGAGTTCTCATCCTTGAACGAACTCCTAGATCGCATCGCCGCTTTGGGAATCGCCACAAATTACGATTGGATCGGGCCTAAAACCGATCAAGGAGAAATCAAAACTCCACCGGTCACCCACCAGATAGCGGTAGTCGAGGAGCAGGATGGCGAGTCTTCTTTGATATCGAAGAAGGACTATGTTCGGATCGCCGATCAGGAAGAGCCGGATACTCACCAGCAAAAGGATGCGACCAGCCCTCCGAACATAGAATCGGACGACAGTCCTAAACAATCAGAAGATATTCCGGAGCCCGGACTGTTGAGTCTGGAAGGTCTTCAGACTCCGGATAATTGTTCAGGTCAGAGTCCGGATTTAATTCCACCCACCCACCCGGACATAGACGCCCTCATGAGCATAAAACAGCAGTCTCAGGAAACGGTTCACCACTTTTGGGCCAGATTCCTCCTTGTCAAAGACAGGGTAAAAGATTGCCGCGACGAGGACGCGATATTAGCGTTCCTCAATAATTGCGCGGACGAAGGAATCCTCAACGCCATCAATCGCCGCCGCATATTAAAGTTTGCTGACTTAACAACTATCGTACAGAAGTACAACATGATGGAAAGTGCCTGGAAAACTCAGGCAGCTTGCTGGGAACCGTCGGTCCCAACTAAACTCCTCCTACAGGCGAAGAGGGTGCACCCCATGGCATGCGCGGTCCAACAGTCAAGAAACACAAACCCATTATGCGACACGGCACTGTTCTGGAGGGATGGATCTATGGCCCATGCAAAATACACGCGACGCCAGATACCGTGGCAACCCGCAACCTTAGAGCTTGTTGGATACTTCGGCAGGTAGCCAAGAGCGGCGAGGACATCCTTATCAAGGACGCCCCAGAACAGCACCCTCCAGAAAATGACGACACAAGAGTATTGACGGTCTTCGAGACATTCCTTCAAACAACAAGTGCAAAAGAGCAGTTCGTGACCTCGCCGAAGTCTGCCAAATCACTACAATAAACCCTTGGAACGACACGGCTATAACATTTAATGCCGGTGACGAGCCAAAGTACAGGACAGTCCGAGTGCCAGCCGCATTAGTCCTCAGTCCCATCGTGGACGGGTTTCGACTTACTAAGGTCCTCATGGACGGCGGCAGTGGACTAAACCTCATTTACGAGGACACACTCCACAAAATGGAAATAGACAGGAGCCGTATGAAGCAAAGTAGCACAACTTTCCGAGGAATCATTCCCAGTCGGGAGGCGCGATGCGCGGGAAAAATCACACTTGACGTGGTATTCGGCACAACCAATTAAGGCCAGACCTTGGATTTTCACCCTGAAAGGCAAGACTTTGAACTTCACTTATGTTGTCACCCCCACTTACATACCACTGCTACGAATCTCGAAACTCCAAGCAAGTTCCTCAACACCATAGGCTCCAATCAACATTACTAGTCCTCCAATCTCGGCTTCCATGAAATTCTCCGCCTCTGATTTTTCACGATGGAGCTAAACATATCTCCTAACGGAAACAGATAGCAGAGCTTCACGCCGCTTGCTCCTTAATGGAGAAGCAATGGGCATGACCGAATCCCACCCGATCCAGCAATCTCCAGGCATAACACGTCCATGGGAGTTCGCCAGCGGAACCTTCCGGAACCCGCTACTCCGGTCGGATAATGAAGGAAAAGCGTCATGCAGATCTTTATCTTGGTGCAAGAGGAACCTGAAAGGGTCGAGAAGAGGTGTCTAAAGGGGGTGAATAGACTCTTAGCAAGAAAAGTGGCAATTTTTAATTTCTTTAAGTTGAGGTGGAGTTTTAGCACAAGTTTAAACATTCACAATACATATCAAGCATGCATGACAAGAGTATATGAGAAGCGGAAAGTAAAGCATGCAATTTGCAAGAATGTAAAGGGATGGGATTAGAGTGTGCAAACGCAATTGGAGACAGAGATTTTTGGCGTGGTTCCGATAGGTGGTGCTATCATACATCCACGTTGATGGAGACTTCAACCCACGAAGGGTAATGGTTGCGCGAGTCCACGGAGGGCTCCACCCATGAAGGGTCCACGAAGAAGCAACCTTGTCTATCCCACCATGGCCATCGCCCACGAAGGACTTGCCTCACTAGGGTAGATCTTCATGAAGTAGGCGATCTCCTTGCCCGTACAAACTCCTTGGTTCAACTCCACAGTCTTGACGGAGGCTCCCAAGTGACACCTAACCAATCTAGGAGACACCACTCTCCAAAAGGTAATAGATGGTGTGTTGATGATGAACTCCTTGCTCTTGTGCTTCAAATGATAGTCTCCCTAACACTCAACTCTCTCTCACAGATTTGGATTTGGTGGAAAGATGATTTGAGTGGAAAGCAAGTTGGAGAAGGCTAGAGATCAAGATTTATGTGATTGGAATGGAATATCTTAACCTCAACACATGAGAAGGTGGTTCTCTCTCAGAAAATGTATGCTGGAAGTGTAGGCATGTTATGATGGCTCTCCTCACGATTGAAGAGTTGGTGGAGGGGTATATATAGCCTCCACACAAAATCTAACCGTTACACACAAATCACCAAACTCGATGGGACCGAATCAGGAAACTCGGTCGGACTGATTTAGTTCATAATGTGACCATAGGCATTTCGGTGGGACCGATATGATCAACTCGGTGGGACCGATGTGCTAGGGTTAGGGTAAAACCTCATCTCGGTTTGACCGATTAAACAAACTCGGTGGGACCGATTTTGGTAATAAGCTAACCAGAGAGCTGGTGATCGATTACAAATCTCGGTAAGACCGAAATTATTGCAACAGGCAACAGAGAATTTGCAAGCCCATCTCGGTGAGACCGAGATCCCATCGGTGAGACCGAAGTGACTAGGGTTTGTGGCAGTGGCTATGTCAAGTGAACTCGGTGGCACCGGATAGAAAGTTTCGGTGGGGCCGAGTTTGACTTTTGGTTTGGGACATATGTGGATATGTGAAAAGTGGTTGAGGGTTTTGGAGCATCTCAATAAGCACTTTCAGCAAGCAAGCCATTAAGCAACACCTCATCCCCTTTTAATAGTATTGGCTTTCCTATGGACTCAATGTGATCTTGGATTTCCTTCCCTAGCAGTCTTTCTCCCCCTGAATCTTATATTGGATAATGGGAGAAAATAGGGAAACAAAATCAGAGCAAAAGCAGATCAGATCACAGAAACATAACCTAGACTATCATGTCTTTCCCCTCTTAAAGACATGTGTCTTCTCTCCTCTTGAACACCAAGCATCTGGGGCCTTTGATGTGATTATCTCTCTCCCTTTTGAAGTACTCTCTCCCCTTTTGAAGTGATTAAGCTTTGATGTGATCTCTCTCTCCCCCTTTGACATCAATTTCCAAGAAGGGATCTTCTGGAGTGTGAGTCAAAATAGGTTTGGTCCTTGAGTCACAGAGCAAAGCAGCATATAGAATATGATGCTAGTAGAGGAAAAGAATCATTGAGTGGAGCTGGAACAAAAGTGTAGGGTGCACGTGGCAAATTGTTTTCTCTGCAGTTGTCGGATCACGGGTTCCGGCAAAACCCTCAAGGTTCGAACACTAGGGTGCACGCGAAGATCTCTTCTCTCACAAGCTCTCGCACTCCACGATCTAGCGGACTAACTCGCCGAACCCAAAGAATACAGAGACACAAGATTTATACTGGTTCGGGCCACCGATGTGGTGTAATACCCTACTCCAGTGTATGGGGTGGATTGCCTCTTGGGCTGAGGATGAGCAATACAAGGGGAAGAACAGCCTCCTGAGGCGAGGTGTTCTTGTGCTGGTGAGCTGGAGAAGGGTTCGTCCCCCTCTTCTGTGGTGGCTAGTCCTATTTATAGGGGCCCGGGTCCTATTCCCAAATATTGAGCGGGAAGGGATCCCACAACGGCCAATTTTGAAGGGGAACAACTAGTACAGCTTATCCTGACAAAAGCGGTCTTCGCCTGCCAACGGCTCTGGTGGTGATGCCGTATTGGGCTCCACAGTGACCTCCGTCCTGCTGTCCTGCTGGTCTTGGTCTCGTTGCACCGATATGGAAACCTTTGCCTGATGCATCGGGACTCCGCACCTGCGCTTTCCCTTTTAGCACCAAAGAGGGAACAAGGACACTGCGCGCGCGGGCGCTCGCCTGGTTGCGGTTGTCGTTGCTTGCGTCATTGGAACCTCGCGAGGTTCACCCTGCCTTGATCTCTCCGCTCCTCGCGAGCCAGCCTGGTGAGGCCGCTCCCGAGGAGGTCTTGCGTCGTCCGCCTCGCGAGGCTTGTCCTCTCGCGAGCGTCTTGAGTGCACGCTGATCAAGATAGGCCGTACGGGCCCGCTGGTGGAGCCACGCCATGGGCCGCAGGTAGGCAAGTCTGGGGACCCTCATTCCCAGAACGCCGACAGTAGCCCCCGGGCCCAAGGCGCGCTCGGGCTTGGCTTCGAGGCGAAGCCAAAGGGCAAGTGCGAAGCGCCGCGAGCCCCAACAGCCTGCGGCCTTGGTTGACGCGTAGCGATTGATTGGACGTGGGCGTCTCTGCTTCCCCACGCCGCCTCGGCAACTGCCTGACTTGACGAGTCCCTGCTGCATGCAAAGAAATATCATCATTACCTGTGATCATGGGGGTCGCCGGTTGGCCTTCCCTCGCTATAAATGAGGAGGGGGCGAATCCCCCGTCGCTCATCCCTTCCTGCTCCTCTCACTTCTTCTTCCTCGCTCCATCGCCAGCAGCGACATCCATGGCGCCAATCCAAAGATTCTTGGCCGCAGAGAAGGGAAAACTCCCCGCGACGAGCCCGGGTCGCTTTCGCCGAAGAAGGGGCCGGTCCATCACCGTGATGTAGTCGCAAGGCAGGAGGTGACAAGGCCTTGGTACGAGCGGCCACCTCCCGGGTATTTGCTGCCTTTATACGCCCAGGCTGAGGGCTCAGGAGGAAGAGGTGGCGATCGGCGCCGCCCATGCTGCGGCCGTGGTTGCCGCGCCGCAGTGGCGCGCTCCGTCGCCCCAGGGGTCCACACCATGGACTCCTCGCGTGAGCTCGTGCTGTGGGCGGCGATGCCTCCGCGCACTTGGATCCGCCTCCCCGGTTCTTCTCCGCCGAGATGCCGCCGAGGGGGCCCCTTGAACTATGGCTGCACCACGCCGACTGCGATGCACCGGCGACCGGAGCGAAGGTAGAAGTTGTCTCCCCGGGCAAGATCTTCATGACCCGCGGCTGGGGCAAGGTCGCCAGGGTTTGCCGCACAGAAGGCGCCCTCGCCATCCACTTCAGGTATGACGATGCCTCCATGATGTTCTTCATGGTCTTCGACACGGAAGGCCGCCGCTTGGAGTGCTGCCCCGGACAGGGCCATCAGGACTGCCCCGCCAGCAGTCCCTCTGGCGGCAGCGGCAACACTTGGGAGTCCAGCGATTCTCCCGAGCCCTACGAGACTCCGAGACGAGCGACGACAGCTATGTGCCCCTGAGCTCTCGTCGCGCCCGGAGCAAGGCCGGAGTGCCCGGCCGTCGCCGTCGCTGATCTGGATGGGTTGGCGCTGTCGTAGTACTAAGACTGACAGTAGAATAGGGGGTAAGTATGGAGAGGCAAGATCCGAGCTATGGCGAAGTTGTACACACGAGTTTTACGAGTTTAGGCCCTTCTCGGAAGAAGTAACAGCCCTACGTCTCGGAGCCCGGAGGCAGTCGACTGGATTATGTATGTGTGTGTTTACAGGGGTGTGAACCCTTGTCCCAGAGGAGGGGGGTGACTTATATAGAGTGTGCCAGGACCCCAGCTCCCCTCCGTTACACAGGGTTCAATGTTCATAAAGAGTAAGCATTACAGGTACGTCCGCAATAAAGTGTTATAAATGGTAATTAAGTCTATGAGTAAACGCCCGACCGTTGCTGCGTAGAGTGACTTTAGATCTTCTGTATGTCGAGTGGTTTCTGTGACGGTCGAGTGACATTGATTCTTCCGAGTGGAATGTCTCTGGTCGAGTGGATGATGGTACCCTTCGAATGCTTCTGTCTTTAGGGTGATGCCCTTGGGGAGGGTGTCTAGGTCAGGCCTATGACCCTACCCTAGGTACATGGCTTCATCATTAGCCCCCGAATGGTTCAGGGTTTGAGTGGAGAAGGAGTTGAAAATACTTCTGATTCAGCTCTTGCACTTTGGAACTGTCTGGTTGGGATCGATGAATCAACATGGTGACATCAACTTCTTTTTCAGCCGCCTTGATCCATTCTTGGTTTTGTCGAGTGAACTTTTACTGAAAAGCTTCAAGCGTTGATATGGAGAAAATCTTCCGTCTGACAGGTTGCTCTGCTGCCCGCGGATCTCGCGGGGTTCAAATTTTTGGGAAGCGCGCGGGGCGGAGGAGGCCGCAGCAATCGGGCTGGATAAGGCAGGGCCGCCTCGATTTCCGCGTCGCCTTTTTCGCCATGTATCGCTCACGTGACTGTTGCGGGATTTGATAAGATCGCCCGGGTCCACAAGTCAGTCACTCGGAAGCAACCTCATATAAGGCGCCGGTCCGGGGTTTTTGAACAGTGTGCTCCCATTCTTTCTCTTCCTTCTTTGTTTTCTCCACCGCATCCGCTCCTGCCCCGGCGCCGCTGCTCCGTTCGAGCTCTGTCTGCTGCGATGGGGAAGGAGAAGACGGTGGCATTGGAGCGTGCGAAGAAGGCGACGGCGAAGGCGAAGGGGAAGAAGTCCAGCCGGGGCGGATCTTCCTCGAGGTCCGGTCTGCCGCGCGGCTGGATCCAGGGAGATTGGATCCGGTCGACGATTCGCCAGGACGACATCGATGATCTAGCCGAGGAGGGGCTGATCCCCCACGGATCCGCGCGGCTCCCGGCGAACGAGACCGAGCCCCGACCGCAGGATGGTGAGTGCGTCCTCCTCGCCACCCACGTCGACCGCAGGTTTTCTTTGCCTCCCATCCTTTTTTCCGAGCTTTCTTGAACTTCTTTGGGGCACAACTTCATCATTTCCCCCCAACACCATTCTGTATCTTGCCGCTTTCGTGTCCATGTGCGAAAACTTCTCGGGTTGTCGACCACACTAGGGCCTCTTCAAGCACATTTTCATGTGTCGCTCCCTGTCGGTCAAAAAAGCTAATCCGAGTGATGAGAGGACAAAAGTGATCCAGATGTGTGGGGGTCTTGGAATCCAAATGAGGGGTAAGAGCTCTTTCCCAGCCATAATCCTACCCGAGTCAGTCTGAGGGTGGCAGTCGACCTGGTTTTACTGCAAAGACCAGCCGACTCCCGGTCAGTCGACTGGAATTCTCCCCTTTTCCATGGCTCGAGTAGAGAAGCCTTCCGCCCTGAAAGTGACCCCGGGGGAGAAAGTAGAGGTGAAGGTGCTGGTCGAGCGAGTGGTCCAGCTCACCCGAGATGGCGTGACCGGCATGGATCTGTTGGAAGTTTTCCTCAGGCGACGCATTCAGCCGCTTCAAGCCCATGACCATCCGATGTGGATGTATTCGGTCATTGACGATTCCACTCGGATCCATCCAGAAGAAGTCGACGAAGATACAGTGGAGAAGTGGTTGAGGGGTATCACTGGCAACAAAGATAACCCCAGGGGGGCCAGGAGAGTCCCTCCACTCGACAACTCGCACCAAACAGACAAGGTCCAACTCTGAATTGCCGAGTGTTATCTTGATTTATCATGTAACTGTTTGCAATCAACCGACTGATTTTTGTCTTGCTTGTTGTCTTCTAGGATCTTACTGAGATGTATTCGATGCCCAACGGAGAGCAGGAGCAGGATCCGGAGGGGGAGGCGAGCGGAGGCGAGAGCGGCGAGTGGCATTCCGATGGTGAAGGGGACGAGGAGAGCTCCGACCCGAGCGATGAAGAAGAGGTCGACTCACCTCCCCGTAGGGAAAGGCGATCCAAGCTCACCCACGATCCCGCAAGCGCCCACGACAAGGCAACCGTTTAGACTGGGCAGTCGTCAAAGAGTCCTCGGACATCTTCTCCGGCGCCGACTGAAAAGGCTCCGAAATAATCCAAGGTCGTACCATAGAAGACCCGAAAGGCGCTGCCCAGAATCAAAATCGACATCCCTGTTGCCTCTGCGTAAGTGTCCTGTCTTCAGTTTTACCCGGAATTCTGCGTTGTCTATTTTTCCTTGGTTTGACCGAATGAATCTTGAAACTAGCAGTGCCGCTACCTCTGGGACCTCTGCTTACAAAAATGAGGATGAGGACATGGAAGATGCGGTCACCTCCAACCCAGGTATAATCTTTGTGATCTTGTCTTTGCTTTGTCGATTGAACTGCGATATAACCAATCGAGGATGAACTTTTGGCGACTGATCTTTTTACAGCTCCTCTCAACGTCATTGACCTCCCCGATGACGACGAGGACGAGCCACAGAGGCCCTTGGGAGAAGAAACAGGAAAACGTCCGCTGGCAAGAAGCCTCAGTCGATGCCGGTGGCGGAACCGGTAATTCAGGACGCCGGGGATGCCAATCGGACTTCCGTCTCCTTTGCCATACCGCTGTCGAGTGCTCAGCCTTCAGCGTCAGCCGCACAGACTCCCGCCGATCCACCTTCACTTTTTGCTGCACATCACGTCCCAGAGGACCAGGTGGGTGCTGCCAAAGAGGCTATACGCCAGGCGGGCATTATGATGGAGAAGATGAAGATGGTGTGGGAAGCCAGCCAAGCTGCTTATGATGCCAGCTCCGCTCTCCAGAGCAACGTCTAGGTTAGCAGATTGCCGACTGACTCTTTTAGCTTGTTCTGTTAGGATATGCTACCTGAAAACTTTCTTTCAAAGAATATTTTCATCTGTCTACGCTTCGCATCTGTACACCCACTGGGTGTTTTGATTTGCCAGTGAGAAAACTTGTATCTTAGGTCGACTAGGTTGTGTCGATTGGATTTTTAAACTAGTGGGGGCACGCTGAGTGCACCCACTGGGTGTAGTCCCCGAGACCATAGTTGACTGCGGGTAGTCGACTGTGGTCTGAGAAGCGAAATTTTCCACTCGGTCTGGACAGACCATGTGGAGTGGAAACTGGACCAGTGGGGGCACGCTAAGTGCACCCGCTGGGTGTAGTCCCCGAGACATTGGTCGACTGCGGGTAGTCGACTATGGTCTTAGATCCTCTTCTTTTTTTTACACTCGGCCTGGACAGACCACGTCGAGTGGAAACTGGACCAGTGGGGGCACGCTAAGTGCACCCACCGGGTGTAGTCCCCGAGACCGTGGTTGACTGTGGGCAGTCGACTACGGTCTGAAAACAACTTGAATTTATCAAACTATTGTTCTGAAGTAACTAATCTTTCCATCTGTCGATTGACTGTCCCTTGATTACAGAAATCTTGTGAACTCGGAGTTCATTTTGCTGAATTGGAGAAAAAACCGATTCAGCTCAACCTCGATCTGGAACTGGCCAAGACAAATTTGCAGAAGGCCAAGGATGAAGCTGCTGGTAAGAGAAATCTTGCCGACTGACTTCTCTCTGTACCAGATCTTATTTTACTTTTTCTGAACCGAGCGTTGTTTCTTTTTAGAGAAAATGAATCAAGCACTGGCGAAGAAGGACAAAGATCTTGCGGCCGCATAGAAAGCAGCTGACGAGAAAACTGCACTCGCCGAACAGAAACTAGCTTCAGTCGGCAAACTGGAGGAAGAAAACACCAGGCTGAAAACTGCCCTTGATGAAGCCAATAAGGAAGCGACTCGCCTGAAGAAGGACAAGAACAATCTGAACGAGAAGATGGAAGGCATTGCTCGCAGGAGGGACGACTTGGAGAATTATCTGGGAGGTCTTGCCAAGAAGTTGTTCGTCATGCTTGAAGGTATTCTCTTCGTCCTGACTGACTCGTTACTGTTGACTCGATATTCAATCACTGACTCATCTTTGAATTGTACGTGCAGAATTTTGCCGGAACTTCGAGGAAGAAACTGGGAGAGTTGAGACAAGCTTGGACCCCATCCATTCTCCAGTTAAAGACGAGGCTGCCATGAATGTACTCCAATTGGAATCTCGTGTTGCGGGTGTTGTTGTTTATCTTGCTCGACTGAAGGTTGCAATGTCGCGGATCGACACAACACTCCGGCCAGGGGCAACGCTCCAGAATGACCTTGATAACCCACAAGTATAGGGGATCAATTGTAGCCTCTTTCGATAAGTAAGAGTGTCGAACCCAACGAGGAGCTAAAGGTAGAACAAATACTCCCTCAAGTTCTATCGACCACCGATACAACTCTACGCACGCTTAACGTTCGCTTTACCTAGAACAAGTATGAAACTAGAAGTACTTTGTAGGTGTTTTGGATAGGTTTGCAAGATAATAAAGAGCGAGTAAATAAAAGCTAGGGGATGTTTAAATGAAGACACAACTAAATTAGTTTTAGTAGAGAGCTTTTTGTTACGAGAAAGTTATTTGTCCCTAGGCAATCGATAACTAGACCGGTAATCATTATTGCAATTTCATTTGAGGGAGAGGCATAAGCTAACATAATTTCTCTACTTGGATCATATGCACTCATGATTGGAACTCTAGCAAGCATCCGCAACTACTAAAGATCATTAAGGTAAAACCCAACCATAGCATTAAAGTATCAAGTCCTCTTTATCCCATACGCAAACAACCTACTTACTCGGGTCTGTGCTTCTATCACTCACGCCACCCACCATAAGCAAATCATGAACATATTGCAAACCCTACAGCGGGAATCCCTCACGCTTGCGCGACACGGAGAGCACCATAGGACAGCACAAATAATAAAACATGCAACTCAAACCAATCTTGATCATCAAATAACCCATAGGACAAAACAGATCTACTCAAACATCATAGGATAGCCATACATCATTGGGAAATAATATATAGCGTTGAGCACCATGTTTAAGTAGAGATTACAGCGGGTAAGAGAGAGGTTACACCACTGCATATAGGGGGGAAGAGTTGGTGATGATGGCAGTGAAGTTGTTGGTGAAGATTGCGGTGATGATGATGGCCCAGGTGGCACTCCGGTGCCACCAGAAGAGAAGGGGAGAGGGGGACCCTTCGTCTTCTTCTTCCTTGACCTCCTCCCTAGATGGGAGAAGGGTTTCCCCTCTGGTCCTTGGCCTCCATGGCGTGGGAGGGGCGAGAGCCGCTCCGAGATTGGATCTGTCTCTCTCTGTTTCTGCGCTCTGTTCTGCTGCCCTTTCACCGTTTCTTTTATATCCGGAGATCCGTAACACCGATTGGGTTGAATCTTTCGCCCAGACCTTTCTCATAAAATTAGCTTTTTTGCGGCAAAAGAAGAGCATCAACCTCCTTACGGGGTGCCCATGAGGGTCCAGGGCGCACCTGCCCCCCTAGGGCGCGCCCCCTGCCTCGTGGCCCCCTCGGGTACCGTCTCGCGTTGATTTTACTTCCCAAAAATCATAAATATTCCAAAATAATTCTCCGACCATTTTTATCCCATTTTGACTCCGTTTGATATGGGGTTTCTGTGAAACATAACACATGCAACAAACAGAAACTAGCACTAGGCACTGGATCAATATGTTAGTCCCAAAAATAGTATAAAAAGTTGCCAAAAGTATATGAAAGTTGTAGAATATTGGCATGGAACAATAAAAAATTATAGATACGACGGAGACGTATCAGCATCCCAAGCTTAATTCCTGCTCGTCCTCGAGTAGGTAAATGATAAAAAAGATAATTTTTGATGTGGAGTGCTACCTAGCATAATCTTGATCATGTATCTAATCATGGCATGAATATTAAGATATGAGTGATTCAAAGCAATAGTCTATCATTTGACATAAAAACAATAAGACTTCAAGCCTAGTAATAAAGCAATCATGTCTTTTAAAAATAACAAGGCCAAAGAAAGTTATCCCTACAAAATCATATAGTCTGGCTATGCTCCATCTTCACACCACAAAATATTCAAATCATGCACAACCCCGATGACAAGCCAAGCAATTGTTTCATACTTTTGATGTTCTCAAACCTTTTCAACTTTCACGCAATACATGAGCGTGAGCCATGGACATAGCACTATAGGTGGAATAGAATGGTGGTTGTGGAGAAGACAAAAAGGAGAAGATAGTCTCACATCAACTAGGCGTATCAACGGGCTATGGAGATGCCCATCAATAGATATCAATGTGAGTGAGTAGGGATTGCCATGCAACAGATGCACTAAGAGCTATAAGTGTATGAAAGCTCAGACTAAAAACTAAGTGGGTGTGCATCCAACTTGCTTGCTCATGAAGACCTCAGGCGTTTGAGGAAGCCCATCATCGGAATATACAAGCCAAGTTCTATAATGAAAATTCCCACTAGTATATGAAAGTCATAACTCAAGAGACTCTCTATATGAAGAACATGGTGCTACTCTGAAGCACAAGTGTGGTAAAAGGATAGTAACATTGCCCCTTCTCTCTTTTTCTCTCATTTTTTTGGTGGGCTTCTTTGGCCTCTTTTTTTATTTGGGCTTCTTTGGCCTCTTTTATTTTTTGTAAAGTCCGGAGTGTCATCCCGACTTATGGGGGAATCATAGTCTCCATCATCCTTTCCTCACTGGGGCAATGCTCTAATAATGATGATCATCACACTTTTATTTACTTACAACTCAATATTACAACTCGATACTAGAACAAAGACATGACTCATCACACTTTGCAATGATCTAGCGTAGCAAAGATATCAAAAAACAGACAAGCCATGAATATATCATGCTAGCTATCTTACGATCATGCAAAGCAATATGACAATGAATGCTCGAGTCATGTATATGATGATGGTGGAAGTTGCATGGCAATATATCTCGAAATGACTATGGAAATGCCATGATAGGTAGGTATGGTGGCTGTTTTGGGGAAGATATAATGAGGCTTATGTGTGATAGAGCGTATCGTATCACGGGGTTTGGATGCACCGGCGAAGTTTGCACCAACTCTCGAGGTGAGAAAGGGCAATGCACGGTACCGAAGAGGCTAGCAATGATGGAAGGGTGAGAGTGCGTATAATCCATGGACTCAACATTAGTCATAAAGAACTCACATACTTATTGCAAAAATCTATTAGTTATCGAAACAAAGTACTACGCGCATGCTCCTAGGGGGATTTATTGGTAGGAAAAGACCATCGCTCGTCCCCGACCGCCACTCATAAGGAAGACAATCAATAAATAAATCATGCTCCGACTTCATCACATAACGGTTCACCATACGTGCATGCTACGGGAATCACAAAACTTCAACACAAGTATTTCTACAATCCACAACTACCCACTAGCATGACTCTAATATTACCCTCTTTATATCACAAAACTATTTCAAGGAATCAAACATATCATATTCAGTGATCTACAAGTTTTATGTAGGATTTTATGACTAACCAGTTCCTGTCATCTCTCTAAATAGATATAAGTGAAGCAAGAGAGTTTAATCCTTTCTACAAAAGATATGCCCACACTCTAACAAGTATAAGTGAAGCAAAAGAGCATTCTACAAATGGCGGTTTTCTATGTAAAGAGAAACAGGCAATCCAAACTTCAAATGATATAAGTGAAGCACATGAAGCATTCTATAAAGCCATACTCAAAAAATATAATGAAGTGCAATGAGCATTCTATAAATAAACAAAGGACTATCTCATACCAGCATGGTGCATAAAAGAAAAATGAAAACTAAAGCAAAAGACGCTCCAAGATTTGCACATATCGCATGAACGAAATGAATCTGAAAACATACCGATATTTGTTGAAGAAAGAGGGGATGCCTTCCGGGGCATCCCCAAGCTTAGATGCTTGAGTCTCCTTGAATATTTACTTGGGGTGCCTTGGGCATCCCCAAGCTTGAGCTCTTGCCTATCTTCCTTCTTCTCACATTGAGACCTTCTCGATCATCGAACACTTCATCCACACAAAACTTCAACAGAAAACTCGGTAAGATCCGTTGGTATAATAAAGCAAATCACTACTCTAAGTACTGTTGTAAACCATTTCATATTTTGTTTTTGCATTGTGTCTACTGTAATATAGCTTTTTCATGGCTTAATCCACTGATATAAATTGATAGGTTCATCAAAACAAGCAAACTATGCATTAAAAACAGAATCTGTCTAAAACAGAACAGTCTGTAATAATGTGAACATTCACCATATTCTGATACTTGAAGAATTCTGCCAAAATTAGGACAAATAAACAATTTTTATATAAAGACACTGCAAAAAGAATCAGAACCATTAGACGTTCCAGTAAAAAATGTAAAATTGCGCACTACAGCCAAAGTTTCTGTCTTGCACCGTACAAACCAACAAGCATTGTAAACATCCTAAAGGCAAACCTTGGCACCTTATTTTTATAATACAATGGAATTGTACAAGGGGATAATTATTTTTGTTGAAAAGTTTCTGTAATCAAGATTCACAAAGTTTCCGTGAGCATGAACAACGTTCAAGGCTAGCTCCCACTTCAACAATGCTCGTCTTTCTCACTTTCGGTTTTCTTTTTGAAAAAGTTTCGGGTTACCCTCTTTATTTTTATTTTTTTAAACTATATAAAAGCACTCAACAGAAATAAATGACTCTCTAAAACTTCCGGGTTGTCTCCCTGGCAGCGCTTTCTTTAAAGCCATTAAGCTAGGCATATAGTGCTCCAGTAGTGAATCCACCCGGATCCCAAGGTATATCAAAGCCAATTTTAATTAGCAATGATTTGGCATTTAGTAGTGAGCACAAAGCAACATATATCAAGAAAATACAAAGTCTAACTCTCTTCCTATGCATCGGCATGTCATAAAAGAACAATTCATGCACACCTAGTAAATGCCAATGCATAGTATAAGCAGTTTCTTGCAATTTTATCATATTCGAAACATGGAGAGGCGGAGATGTAGTTCCTCTCTCATAATAATTGGAAGTAGGAGCAGCAAGCACATGCATATTATATCTATCAAAATCATCATGTGTAATAGTAAAAGGCAACCCATCAATATAATCCTTAATAAGAGCAAACTTCTCCGGTATAGTATAATCAGGAGAACTCAAAAAGATAATAGGACTATCATGCGTGGGTGCAATAGCAACAATTTCATGTTTAACATAAGGAACTATAGCAAGTTCATCTCCATAAGCATAATTCATATTGGCATCTTGGCCACAAGCATAGCAAGCATCATCAAAAAGGGATATTTCAAGAGAATCAACGGGATCATAACAATCATCATAGCAATCATCCTTCGGTAAGCACGAAGGGAAATTAAACAATGTATGAATTGAAGAGTTACTCTCATTAGAAGGTGGGCACGGGTAGTTAATCCACTCTTCCTCCTTTTGTTCTTCGCTCCCCTCCTCTTCTTTTTCATCCAATGAGCTCACAGTTTCATCAATTTCTTCTTCCATAGATTCCTGTAAAATATCAGTCTCTTCTTGGACAGCAGAGACTTTCTCAGTAAATGCATAAATATCGGAATTGAATTCATAATTGGCATAGCAATATTTAAGGATAGCTATTTTCAGGTCTATAAACAGCATCATAAAGATTTTCAAACTCTTTGAACATAGATTCAATTTCATAAGCACCCATAAAAGCAACAAATTCTTCTATTTGTTGCACATCATAGTAATCATATATACCATTAGCATAAGAAGCTAAGGTTTTATTATCATTAAATTTGCATGAAAAGAGAAGGTGTGGAGCCTTCATCTTAGAGCAACAAGTATAATCATATCTCAAGCATAGTTGCCAAGCATACCACTTCAATATATAAATTTGATCCCACAATAGTTTCCCTTTTTGAGTCAAGCCATAATCCGTAAAGTGTTCACGTTGGTCCAATGTGTCTCCCATTACATAATTGAATGGGGTTTTCTCAGGATTATCAAAGTAGTACATAATCTCTTTCACATAATGAGCATCGACGGTTTTAGGAGGTTCCCCATCTCCATGAGTAGCAAGTAAACCTAATTTTTTTTGGTATTTCGTGTTCCATATCCATAATTAAAGATAGAGAACAACTTAGAACAGCAAATAAAAATTACTTAGTGATAAAGCAAACAAGCACACACGAGAATATTCACCCCACGCTATTGCTCCCCGGCAACGGCGCTAGAAAAAGGTCATGATAACTCACAAGTATAGGGGATCAATTGTAGCCTCTTTCGATAAGTAAGAGTGTCGAACCCAACGAGGAGCTAAAGGTAGAACAAATATTCCCTCAAGTTCTATCGACCACCGATACAACTCTACGCACGCTTAACGTTCGCTTTACCTAGAACAAGTATGAAACTAGAAGTACTTTGTAGGTGTTTTTGGATAGGTTTGCAAGATAATAATGAGTGAGTAAATAAAAGCTAGGGTTTGTTTAAATGAAGACACAACTAAATTAGTTTTAGTAGAGAGCTTTTTGTTACAAGAAAGTTATTTGTCCCTAGGCAATCGATACCTAGACCGGTAATCATTATTGCAATTACATTTGAGGGAGAGGCATAAGCTAACATAATTTCTCTACTTGGATCATATGCACTCATGATTGGAACTCTAGCAAGCATCCGCAACTACTAAAGATCATTAAGGTAAAACCCAACCATAGCATTAAAGTACCAAGTCCTCTTTATCCCATACGCAAACAACCTACTTACTCGGGTCTGTGCTTCTGTCACTCACGCCACCCACCATAAGCAAATCATGAACATATTGCAAACCCTACAGCGGGAATCCCTCACGCTTGCGCGACATGGAGAGCACCATAGGACAGCACCAATAATAAAACATGCAACTCAAACCAATCTTGATCATCAAATAACCCATAGGACAAAACAGATCTACTCAAACATCATAGGATAGCCATACATCATTGGGAAATAATATATAGCGTTGAGCACCATGTTTAAGTAGAGATTACAGCGGGTAAGAGAGAGGTTACACCGCTGCATAGAGGGGGCAAGAGTTGGTGATGATGGCAGTGAAGTTGTTGGTGAAGATTGCGGTGATGATGATGGCCCCGGCGGCACTCCGGTGCCACCGGAAGAGAAGGGGAGAGGGGGCCCCTTCGTCTTCTTCTTCCTTGACCTCCTCCCTAGATGGGAGAAGGGTTTCCCCTCTGGTCCTTGGCCTCCATGGCGTGGGAGGGGCGAGAGCCCCTCCGAGATTGGATCTGTCTCTCCGTCTCTCTCTGTTTCTGCGCTTTGTTCTGCTGCCCTTTCAGTGTTTCTTTTATATCCGGAGATCCGTAACTCCGATTGGGTTGAATCTTTCGCCCAGATCTTTCTCATAAAATTAGCTTTCTTGCGGCAAAAGAAGAGCATCAACCGCCTTACGGGGTGCCCACGAGGGTCCAGGGCGCGCCCCCTGCCTCGTGGCGCCCTCGGGCACCGTCTCGCGTTGATTTTACTTTCCAAAAATCATAAATATTTCAAAATAATTCTCCTTGCGTTTTTATCCCGTTTTGACTCCGTTTGATATGGGGTTTCTGTGAAACATAAAACATGCAACAAACAGGAACTGGCACTAGGCACTGGATCAATATGTTAGTCCCAAAAATAGTATAAAAAGTTGCCAAAAGTATATGAAAGTTGTAGAACATTGGCATGGAACAATAAAAAATTATAGATACGACGGAGATGTATCACAATCCCCAAGCTTAATTCCTGCTCGTCCTCGAGTAGGTAAATGATAAAAAAGATAATTTTTGGTGTGGAATGCTACCTAGCATAATCTTGATCATGTATCTAATCATGGCATGAATATTAAGATACGAGTGATTCAAAGCAATAGTCTATCATTTGACATAAAAACAATAATACTTCAAGCCTACTAATAAAGCAATCATGTCTTTTCAAAATAACAAGGCCAAAGAAAGTTATCCCTACAAAATCATGTAGTCTGGCTATGCTCCATCTTCACCACACAAAATATTCAAATCATGCACAACCCCGATGACAAGCCAAGCAATTGTTTCATACTTTTGATGTTCTCAAACCTTTTCAACTTTCACGCAATACATGAGCGTGAGCCATGGACATAGCACCATAGGTGGAATAGAATGGTGGTTGTGGAGAAGACAAAAAGGAGAAGATAGTCTCACATCAACTAGGCGTATCAACGGGCTATGGAGATGCCCATCAATAGATATCAATGTGAGTGAGTAGGGATTGCCATGCAACAGATGCACTAAGAGCTATAAGTGTATGAAAGCTCAGACTAAAAACTAAGTGGGTGTGCATCATACTTGCTTGCTCATGAAGACCTCAGGCGTTTGAGGAAGCCCATCATCGGAATATACAAGCCAAGTTCTATAATGAAAATTCCCACTAGTATATGAAAGTCATAACTCAAGAGACTCTCTATATGAAGAACATGGTGCTACTCTGAAGCACAAGTGTGGTAAAAGGATAGTAACATTGCCCCTTCTCTCTTTTTCTCTCATTTTTTTGGTGGGCTTCTTTGGCCTCTTTTTTTATTTGGGCTTCTTTGGCCTCTTTTATTTTTTGTAAAGTCCGGAGTGTCATCCCGACTTATGGGGGAATCATAGTCTCCATCATCC
Source organism: Triticum aestivum (assembly GCF_018294505.1). Taxonomy (NCBI): domain Eukaryota; kingdom Viridiplantae; phylum Streptophyta; class Magnoliopsida; order Poales; family Poaceae; genus Triticum; species Triticum aestivum. Next base: position 327,918,472 of record NC_057799.1, read on the forward strand.
TTTCCTCACTGGGGCAATGCTCTAATAATGATGATCATCACACTTTTATTTACTTACAACTCAGTATTACAACTCGATACTAGAACAAAGATATGACTCTATATGAATGCCTCCGGCGGTGTACCGGGATGTGCAATGATCTAGCATAGCAAAGATATCAAAAAACGGACAAGCCATGAAAATATCATGCTAGCTATCTTACGATCATGCAAAGCAATATGACAATGAATGCTCGAGTCATGTATATGATGATGATGGAAGTTGCATGGCAATATATCTCGAAATGGCTATGGAAATGCCATGATAGGTAGGTATGGTGGCTGTTTTGAGGAAGAGATAATGAGGCTTATGTGTGATAGAGCGTATCGTATCACAGGGTTTGGATGCACCGGCGAAGTTTGCACCAACTCTCGAGGTGAGAAAGGGCAATGCACGGTACAGAAGAGGCTAGCAATGATGGAAGGGTGAGAGTGCGTATAATCCATGGACTCAACATTAGTCATAAAGAACTCACATACTTATTGCAAAAATCTATTAGTTATCGAAACGAAGTACTACGCGCATGCTCCTAGGGGGTTAGATTGGTAGGAAAAGACCATCGCTCGTCCCCGACCTCCACTCATAAGGAAGATAATCAATAAATAAATCATGCTCCCACTTCATCACATAACGGTTCACCATACGTGCATGCTACGGGAATCACAAACTTCAACACAAGTATTTCTACAATCCACAACTACCCACTAGCATGTCTCTAATATTACCCTCTTTATATCGCAAAACTATTGCAAGGAATCAAACATACCATATTCAGTGATCTACAAGTTTTATGTAGGATTTTATGACTAACCATGTGAATGACCAGTTCCTGTCATCTCTCTAAATAGATATAAGTGAAGCAAGAGAGTTTAATCCTTTGTACAAAAGATATGCCCACACTCTAACAAGTATAAGTGAAGCAAAAGAGCATTCTACAAATGGCGGTTTTCTATGTAAAGAGAAACATGCAATCCAAACTTCAAATGATATAAGTGAAGCACATGAAGCATTCTATAAAGCCATACTCAAAAAATATAATGAAGTGTAATGAGCATTCTATAAATAAACCAAGGAATATCTCATACCAGCATGGTGCATAAAATAAAAATGAAAACTAAAGCAAAAGACGCTCCAAGATTTTCACATATCGCATGAACGAAACGAATCCGAAAACATACCGATATTTGTTGAAGAAAGAGGGGATGCCTTCCGGGGCATCCCCAAGCATAGACGCTTGAATCTCCTTGAATATTTACTTGGGGTGCCTTGGGCATCCCCAAGATTGAGCTCTTGCCTCTCTTCCTTCTTCTCACATCGAGACCTTCTCGATCATCGAACACTTCATCCACACAAAACTTCAACAGAAAACTCGGTAAGATCCGTTGGTATAATAAAGCAAATCACTACTCTAAGTACTGTTGTAAACCATTTCATATTTTGTTTTTGCATTGTGTCTACTGTAATATAGCTTTTTCATGGCTTAATCCACTGATATACATTGATAGTTTCATCAAAACAAGCAAACTATGCATTAAAAACAGAATCTGTCTAAAACAGAACAGTCTGTAATAATATGAACATTCACCATATTATGATTCTTGAAAAATTCTGCAAAAATTTGGACAAATAAAAAATTTGTATAGAAAGACATTTCAAAAAGAATCAGAACCATTTGACGTTCCATTAAAAAATGTAAAATCGCGCACTACAGCCAAAGTTTCTGTCCTGCACCGTAAAAACCAACAAGCATTGTAAACATCCTAAAGGAAAACCTTGGCACATTATTTTTATAATACAATGGAATTGTACAAGGGGATAATTATTTTTGGTGAAAAGTTTCTGTAATCAAGATTCAAAAAGTTTCCGTGAGCATGAACAAAGTTCAAGGCTAGCTCCCACTTCAACAATGCTCGTCTTTCTCACTTTCGGTTTTCTTTTTGAAAAAGTTTCGGGTTACCCTCTTTATTTTTTTTTGTTTTTAAACTATATAAAAGAACTCAAAAGAAATAAATGAATCTCTAAAACTTCCGGGTTGTCTCCCTGGCAGCGCTTTCTTTAAAGCCATTAAGCTAGGCATATAGTGCTCAAGTAGTGAATCCACCCGGATCCCAAGGTATATCAAAGCCAATTTTAATTAGCAATGATTTGGCATTTAGTAGTGAGCACAAAGCAACATATATCAAGCAAAGACGAAGTCTAACTCTCTTCCTATGCATCGGCATGTCATAAAAGAACAATTCATGCACACCTAGTAAAGGCCAATGCATAGTATAAGCTGTTTCTTGCAATTTTATCATATTGGAAACATGGAGAGGCGGAGATGTAGTTCCTCTCTCATAATAATTGCAAGTAGGAGCAGCAAGCACATGCATATTATATCTATCAAAATCATCATGTGTAATAGTAAAAGGCAACCCATCAATATAATCCTTAATAAGAGCAAACTTCTCCGATATAGTATAATCGGGAGAACTCAAAAAGATAATAGGACTATCATGCGTGGGTGCAATAGCAACAATTTCATGTTTAACATAAGGAACTATAGCAAGTTCATCTCCATAAGCATAATTCATATTGGCATCTTGGCCACAAGCATAGCAAGCATCATCAAAAAGGGATATTTCAAGAGAATCAACGGGATCATAACAATCATCATAGCAATCATCCTTCGGTAAGCACAAAGGGAAATTAAAAAATGTATGAATTGAAGAGTTACTCTCATTAGAAGGTGGGCACGGGTAGCTAATCCACTCTTCCTCCTTTTGTTCTTCGCTCTCCTCCTCATCTTTTTCATGCAATGAGCTCACAGTTTCATCAATTTCTTCTTCCATAGATTCCTGCAAAATATTAATCTCTTCTTGGACAACGGAGACTTTCTCAATAAATGCATCAATATCGGAATTGAATTCATAATTGGCATAGCAATATTTAAGGATAGCTAAATTTTCAGGTCTATAAACAACATCATAAAGATTTTCAAACTCTTTGAACATAGATTCAATTTCATAAGCACCCATAAAAGCAACAAATTCTTCTATTTATTCCACATCATAGTAATCATATATACCATTAGCATAAGAAGCTAAGGTTTTATTATCATTAAATTTCCATGAAAAGGGAAGGTGTGGAGCCTTCATCTTAGAGCAACAAGTATAATCATATCTCAAGCATAGTTGCCTAGCATACCACTTCAATATATAAATTTGATCCCATAATAGTTTCCCTTTTTGAGTCAAGCGATAATCCCTAAAGTATTCACGTTGGTCCAATGTGTCTCCCATTACATAATTGAATGGGGTTTTCTCAGGATTATCAAAGTAGTACATAATCTCTTACACATAATGAGCATCGAGGGTGTTAGGAGGTTCCCCATCTCCATGAGTAGCAAGTAAACCTAATTTTTTTTTTGGTATCTCGTGTTCCATATCCATAACTAAAGATAGATAACAACTTAGAACAGCAAATAAAAATTACTTAGTGATAAAGCAAACAAGCACACACGAGAATATTCACCCCACGCTATTGCTCCCCGGCAACGGCGCCAGAAAAAGGTCTTGATAACCCACAAGTATAGGGGATCAGTTGTAGCCTCTTTCGATAAGTAAGAGTGTCAAACCCAACGAGGAGCTAAAGGTAGAACAAATATTCCCTCAAGTTCTATTGACCACCGATACAACTCTACGCACGCTTAACGTTCGCTTTACCTAGAACAAGTATGAAACTAGAAGTACTTTGTAGGTGTTTTTGGATAGGTTTCCAAGATAATAAAGAGCGAGTAAATAAAAGCTAGGGGTTGTTTAAATGAAGACACAACTAAATTAGTTTTAGTAGAGAGCTTTTTGTTACGAGAAAGTTATTTGTCCGTAGGCAATCGATAACTAGACCGGTAATCATTATTGCAATTTCATTTGAGGGAGAGGCATAAGCTAACATACTTTCTCTACTTGGATCATATGCACTTATGATTGGAACTCTAGCAAGCATACGCAACAACTAAAGATCATTAAGGTAAAACCCAACCATAGCATTAAAGTATCAAGTCCTCTTTATCCCATATGCAAAGAACCTACTTATTCGGGTCTGTGCTTCTGTCACTCACGCCACCCACCATAAGGAAATCATGAACATATTGCAAACCCTACAGCGGGAATCCCTCACGCTTGCGCGACATGGAGAGCACCATAGGACAACACCAATAATAAAACATGCAACTCAAACCAATCTTGATCATCAAATAACCCATAGGACAAAAGAGATCTACTCAAACATCATAGGATAGCCATACATCATTGGGAAATAATATATAGCGTTGAGCACCATGTTTAAGTAGAGATTACAGCAGGTAAGAGAGAGGTTACACCACTGCATAGAGGGGGGAAGAGTTGGTGATGATGGCAGTGAAGTTGTTGGTGAAGATTGCGGTGATGATGATGGCCCCGGCGGCACTCCGGTGCCACCGGAAGAGAAGGGGAGAGGGGGGGCCTTCATCTTCTTCTTCCTTGACCTCCTCCCTAGATGGGAGAAGGGTTTCCCCTCTGGTCCTTGGCCTCCATGGCCTGGGAGGGGCGAGAGCCCCTCCGATATTGGATCTGTCTCTCTGTCAGTCTCTGTTTCTGCGCTCTCTTCTGCTGACCTTTCACCGTTTATTTTATATCCGGAGATCCGTAACTCCGATTGGGTTGAATCTTTCGCCCAGATATTTCTCATAAAATTAGCTTTCTTGCAGCAAAACAAGAGCGTCAACCGCCTTATGGGGTGCCCACGAGGGTCCAGGGCGCGCCTGCCCGCCTGCCTCGTGGCCCCCTCGGTGTCGGTGTACAAAAAGAGGGGTGCGTTTTTGTACCCCTATACCTGTGCACGGGCAGTCGGAGCCGCGCCTACGGTCACGCTAAGCAGAGCAGGGGAGGTGAGCCAAGGTAAGACCGAAGCCCAAGATAATCAGAGCAACTCCAAGGCCAAGACCACAAAGAGAAGAGGGACAAAGTAGGTTCCCCCGGCAAGACCCTTGCTGGGGCAGCCTCAGCAGCCCCGGCAAGATCCTTGCCGGGGTAGCTCGCCCGACGCCAACAGAGCGAGCCACCCTTGAGCCCACGGTCCCCAACGCCATCATCCACGTGGGGCCAGGGCTCGGGAAGGCGCCTCTGTGGTGGCATGCAGATCTTTGTAAAGACATATTCAAGATCAGATGAGGATTAGAAGACGACGATCCTCGGCAAGATCCTTGCCGAGGAAGGCCACCAGACCCCCGGCAAGGCCCTTGCTGGGGACGACAGTGCGCCACGGCAAGACCCTTGCCGGGCCACAAGGCAAGACCCTTGCTGGGCCATCCGGCATGGCCCTCACCAAGAACGCCAGCAGGGCCACCGCCAGGCCCACGTCAACCAAGCTTCCACCACCGTTCACATGCAGCTGCTAGCCCAACCAGCTCACGCGGGCACCTGCGTGGCAACATGCAGCTCCCAGGCCAACTCATCGAGCGCCTGCGTGGCGGCATGCAGATCTTCGTGAAGGCTCCACCATCGTGCCAACTCAGCTGCCTGCCTGCCTACATGGCACCGCACGCATCACTGGCCGAGGCGCGTGTCAAAGCGAGGAGGAGCGGCGACGGACGAGACGGGCCTCGCCCCCGTCCCCAATAAAGCAAGGGGACACCTAAGCTACGCATTAAATGCGTCTTGTCCTGTAACACGAGCGATAAGCTCAGGGCACTGTACGCCTTTCCACCTCCTGTGTGCCACTGTGGCAGCCCCTTCTGACTATAAAAGGAGGCCCATGGCATACTGGAGAGGGATTCGGCTCTTTCGAACTACGCACTCACCACAGCTAGTTCAAGAGCTCAAGAACTCTCTGAAATACACCCACCAAAGCAGGACTAGGGTTTTACGCATCCTCGCGGCCCGGACCTGGGTAAACGATCCTTGTGCTGTCTACTAGCCCTGCTCTTCTCGCAACCCCGCACCCCGGCAACCGTAGTAGGGATTCTTGTGATCCTATAGGTGTCGTTCCACACGGACACTCGGGCACCGTCTCGCGTTGATTTTACTTCCCAAAAATCATAAATATTACAAAATAATTCTTCGTCCATTTTTATCCCATTTGGACTCCGTTTGATATGGGGTTTCTGCGAAACATAAAACATGCAACAAACAGGAACTGGCACTGGATCAATATGTTAGTCCTAAAAATAGTATAAAAAGTTGCCAAAAGTATATGAAAGTTGTAGAATATTGGCATGGAACAATAAAAAATTATAGATACGATGGAGACGTATCAGATCTCGAGTCTCTGATGACTCGACTTAATGAGATTCCCGGTCAAGTGCAAGAATGGAAGAAGTCTTCTGCCCGGTGCGGCGCTAATGTGGCTCTGTCTTTGGTTCATGTCCACTAAAAGGAAGCGCGAGAAGAGAAGCTGGCAGCGATCAAGGTCGCCAACACCAAGAAGCATGACTTCCAATCTTTCATGGAGACCTTCATTGATGCTGCCACTCGGATTGCCGACGGAATCAATCTGGACAAATTCGTCGAGCCTGCCAGCCCTCCTCCTGCGGAGTGAACAAACTTTTATGCCCCACCTTAAATTTGCCTCGGAATGCCGAGTGATTTTGCAACCGTTAAACTCCTTCGGGCTTGATGCCCGAGTACTTTAATCCACGGTCGGAACCTTAGGATTTATCTGGATTTGGTTTATCTCCGAATATGCTTGTGCTTGCCTTCGAGTGGAATTTGATCTTTACTCAGAATATTTGTTTTGTACTTGAGATGTAGCTCCGAGGAAGAGGTTCCAATCGACCTGCACCTCGTCATCCTTGCGGGTGAGGATGGAGCGCACGTTATACTTGTGGCGCAGCTCTGAGGAGGAGGTTGCAGTCGACCTGCACCTCATCGTCCTTGCAGATGAGGATGGAGTGCACGTTATACTTGTGGCGCAGCTCTGAGGAGAAGGTTGCAGTCGACCTGCACCTCATCGTCCTTGCGGATGAGGATGGAGCGCACGTTTTACTTGTGGCGCAGCTCTGAGGAGAAGGTTGCAGTCGACCTGCACCTCATCGTCCTTGCGGATAAGGATGGAGTGCACATTGTATTTGTGGCACAGCTCCGAAGAGAAAGCTACAGTTGACCTGCACCTCGTCGTCCTTGCGGATGAGGATGGAGCGTACGTTATACTTGTGGTGTAGCTCCGAGGAGAAGGTTGCAGTCGACCTGCACCTCGTCGTCCTTGCGGATAAGGATGTGTTTCAAACTTAGGCGAGTACCAGACTGCAGCTAAGTTCCTGAGTGGGAGGGTTGCTCACCACTCGGTGGGATTTTTCAAACTTAGGCGAGTACTGGACTGCAGCTAAGCCCCCGAGTGGGAGGGTTGCTCACCACTCGGTGGGATTTTTCAAACTTAGGCGAGTATTGGACTGCAGCTAAGCCCCCGAGTGGGAGGGTTGCTCACCACTCGGTAGGATTTTTCAAACTTAGGCGAGTACTGGACTGCAGGTAAGCCCCCGAGTGGGAGGGTTGCTCACCACCCGGTAGGAT
>NC_057799.1:327926294-327926532 GCF_018294505.1 Triticum aestivum
AGTGGGAGTTTTTCTCACCACTCGGTAGGATTTTTCAAACTTAGGTGAGTACTGGACTACAGCTAAGCCCCCGAGTGGGAGGGTTGCTCACCACTCGGTAGGATTTTTCAAACTTAGGCGAGTACTGGACTGCAGCTAAGCCCCCGAGTGGGAGGGTTGCTCACCACTCGGTAGGATTTTTCAAACTTAGGTGAGTACTGGACTGTAGCTAAGCCCCCGAGTGGGAGGGTTGCTCACC
>NC_057799.1:327926689-327937574 GCF_018294505.1 Triticum aestivum
GTAGGATTTTTCAAACTTAGGCGAGTACTGGACTGCAGCTAAGCCCCCGAGTGGGAGGCTTGCTCACCACTCGGTAGGATTTTTCAAACTTAGGCGAGTACTGTACTGCAGCTAAGCCTCCGAGTGGGAGGGTTGCTCACCACTCGGTAGGATTTTTCAAACTTAGGCAAAACGGATTCGCGGCTAAGCCCCCGAGTGAGAGGCTTGCTCACCACTCGGTAGTATTTTTTAAACTTAGGCGAAACGGATTCGCGGCTAAGCCCCCAAGTGAGAGGCTTGCTCACCACTCGGTAGGATTTTTTAAACTTAGGCGAAACGGATTCGCGGCTAAGGCACCCATTGGGGGATTTGAAACATATAACAAAGAAACAGCAAACATTTAGGAGACTGTAAAACTGTGTCTTTGATAATCAAACTAGAAGGTATTTCTTACTACATCTGAACGCTTTAGTATAAAAGGGCGGAGCAACTCCGCATTCCAAGTGCGTGGCTCGTCTTTCTTGTGCTCGACGTTGTAGAGGTGGTATGCTCCATTGTGGAGCACTCTGGTGACAATGAAGGGGCCTTCCTAGGCAAGAGCAAGCTTGTGTGGTTTCTGCTGATCCACTCGAAGAACCAAGTCTCCCTCTTGAAATGCTCGACCCCTCATGTTTCTGGCGTGGAATCGACGCAGGTCTTGCTGATAGATGGTCGACCGGATCAAGGCCATCTCTCTTCATCAGTCGGTAAAGAGGCAGGGCCTTTTCACCGAGACGAGATATGAATCGACTCAAGGCGGCCAAACAACCAGTAAGCTTCTGGACATCATGTACACGTACAGGGCGCTTCATCCGGAGTATGGCACCAACTTTCTCTGGGTTTGCGTCAATCCCTCGTTCGGAAACAAGGAAACCGAGCAACTTTCCGCCAGGAACTCCGAATGTACACTTTGATGGATTAAGCTTGATATCATACCTTCTGAGGTTAGCAAAAGTTTCAGCAAGGTCAGCCAGCAGGTCGGAACCCTTTCGTGACTTGACCACAATGTCATCCATGTATGCTTCCACATTCCAACTGATTTGAGTGAGCAGACACTTCTGAATCATCCTCATGAATGTGGCTCCAGCGTTCTTCAGGCCGAATGGCATGTGACATAGCAAAAACGTCCGAATGGAGTGATGAAAACCGTTTTTACCTCATCGGGTCCATACAGTCGGATCTGATGATACCCGGAATAGGCGTCCAGAAAAGACACTCGCTCACACCTCGCAGTCGAGTCGACAATTTGATTGATGCGGGGAGAGGAAAATGATCTTTCGGGCAGGCCCGATTGATATGCTTGAAGTCAATGCACATGCGAAGTGAATCATCCTTCTTAGGGACCATGACAACATTGGCGAGCCACTCGGAGTGGTAAATCTCTCGGATGAACACAGCTGCCAGGACCCGAGCCACTTCCTCACCAATTGCTTTCCTCTTCTGTACGGCGGACCGTCGAAGATGTTCCTTGACTGGTTTTACCTTCGGGTCGACTCGCAAATGATGCTCAGCCAGTCCCCTGGGTACACCCGGCATGTCAGAAGGTTTCCATGCAAAGATGTCCCAGTTCTCACGGAGGAACTAGATGAGCGCTTCTTCCTATTTACTGTTGAGTGATGTTGAGATATGAGTGGGAGCAGCATTAGGGTCAGTCTGGTGAATATGAATCGGCTTGGTTTCACCGGACGACTGAAATGCAGAATCAGTGGCAGGCTTCTTGGAGCGCAACAAATCACTCGGATCTGCGTTCTTCCGGTATTCTTGCATTTCGACTGCTGCCATTTGCGCATCGGCGATCTTTGAACCCTTCTGGAAGCACTCTTCTGCCTTCTACCGATTGCCAGTGATAGTGATCACTCCTCTAGGACCAGGCATTTTCAACTTGAGGCACATGTAACATGGTCGAGCCATGAAACGTGCATAGGCAGGCCTACCCAGAATGGCATGATAAGCACTCTGGAAATCCACTACTTCAAATGTCAACTTTTCTTTGCGGTAATTCTTTGAATCACCGAAAACCACATCAAGGGCGATCTGGCCGAGTGATTCAGCCTTCTTGCCAGGTATGACACCATGGAAACTCATATTGCTTTCACTGAGCTTGGACATCGAAATGCCCATTCCCTTCAAGGTCTCCGCATACAGGATATTTAGGCCACTACCACCATCCATCAGCACTTTAGTCAGTCTAGTGCCTTCAACAACTGGGTCGACCACCAGCGCTTGCCTCCCAAGGGTGGCTATACGTGCTGGGTGGTCTGACTGGTCGAATGTGATGGTAGTCTGGGACCACTTCAGATAACTTGGTGTTGCCGGAGCAACTATGTTCACCTCTCTGTTTATAACTTTCAGTCGACTTTTGCTTTCAACATCAGCAAAAATCATCAGAGTGGAATTGACATTGGGAAAACCATCATCGTCTTCTTCTTTATCCTCACCCTTGTCCGACTCCTTTTCCTTCTCCTTGGGCTGTTTCTCTCGGAATTGCTGGATCAGGAGCCGAGACTGTCGAGTGGTATGTTTAGGGTAAATCAGTTTACCCTCTTCATCTTTCTTAATGTGAATGTGATAGGGTAAATCCAACACATCATTTCCATCTTGATCTTTCACTTTCTTGGGGTTCCAGGGTCCCTTGGGCTTCCCCTTGAACTTTCCTTGAGCCACCACTAAAGCTTCACCAGGAGCAGCTGGTTCGGCCTTGCGCTTCTGCTTCTGATTGGAATTCCCTCCTCCGGTTTCCTGGGCGACTGTTTTATGTTTGCCGCTCCGGAGTCGGTCTTCCTCTTCACCATTAGCATACTTGGTGGCGATCTCCATCATCCGGGACAGAGACATATCTCCTGTTCGACCGAATTTCAGATTCAACTCTCGATATTTAACACCCTCCTTGAAGGTACAAACTGCTTGGTGATCTGACACATTCTCCACTGTATGATGCAATGTGATCCATCTCTGGATGTAATCTCTCAAGGTCTCATTCGGTTTCTGCACGCAGGACTGCAATTTAGTTAACCCTGTCGGCCGTTTGCAAGTACCCTCAAAGGTTCTGACAAACACTCGGGCGAGTTCTTCCCAACTGTATATGCTGCCAGGTGCTAACTGATTCAACCACGCTCTGGCTGAGCCTTCCAACATAAGAGGAAGGTGTTTCATGGCTACTTCATCATTGGCGCCACTGATCTGCACAGCCACTCGGTAGTCCTCAAGACAAGTGTCAGGCTTGGACTCACCAGTGAACTTGCTGATTCCAGTCGCCAACCTGAAGTTGGGAGGAATCACCGCAGCCCTGATAGCTCTGCTAAAGCACTCTGGGCCTGAAACATGTACTCTGCTGCCAGTCGGGTGATCTCTGTCATGACCCTCTCTATGTGCTCTGTTTCTGTCGACCAGACCTTGAACAAGGATAGATCTCGCATCAAAGCCTGGCTCCCTCGGGTCGACTGGAATTCTTCGCCCGCCACTGTGAGGGCGCCTGTCATCGTGCTGCCGAGGCACATATGACCCACTCCTCGGGGGAGGTGTGGGCACTCGACGGCGGTCATCATGGTCGAGTCGGTGATCATATTGCTCACGGTTTCTGTACTGATCTCGCCGGTCTCCACGTCCCTCACGCACCGGGGGCGATCTTGGGCTGTGAGCTGACTGAACTATGTCTGCCACCACAGACCTGCTATGAATTCTATTCCGTGACTGTGATACTGCTGTGTTCTACTCTCCTGGAGCCCGGAGTAAAGCCTAGATCTGCATCAAACCTCTGCCAGCTTCTGACTGGGAAGGCTGAATTGACTCTGCTATTCGGGCTGCAGCTGTGAGATTTTGAATCGGAGTTCGGTATACCTGAGTTGGAGGCGAAAAAAGTTGTCGTCAACTGGACTCAGGAATCCGCTGCCGAGCACGCTCGTCAAGTGCGTGCTGGAGGTTCTCCAATCGAGTGCGCTCAGCCAAGTTAGCCAGGCGCGCCTCCTCCAAGGCCCGGGCCTCGGGGGTTTCTCCAATGATAGGAGTGTGAAGTACATCCATGTTACGGCGGCGAAGTTCTTCCCTCTGCTGCGAAGAGAGGGGCTCGGGGCGGTACTCCTCGTGGACGCGCGACGGATCGCCGCCGCCATCGCCACCGTCGTCGTGGGGGAAGCCAGGAGGACTGCATGGTCCATTGACCATCAGGACTTCCGCCGCGGGGTCACTGCTGTCGCACTCGGATGCAGTCTCGACGGAGCCAGTCGAACAGGCCGTAGAGAGTTTCGTCGGGCTCGATTGCCGTGACTTTTTATTATGTTTTCTGAGAAAGAATAAGATATCATTATTCTCTTTAATAAACTTTTCTCTCGTACGGAATACTATATGCGGGGTGGCCGATTGGCGGGCCACCACATGCCTCACCCACCGCTGGAGCCGCAACCGACCGGAACGCTTGCGCCGGCGAACAGCGGGGAGTGAGGACGCCACGGGAGCCGACCGATACTGAGTCGACGGCTGCCGAAGAAGGATGTCACGGACGCACGCACGAAAGTGCGTTGCCCCGCGGACGGGGAGCGCCTCGACGTCGAGTGGAGCCTCTTGGAGCCAAACAGAGTCGTCGGCGACAAACACGAGCGCGCCGAGACGAATCTCGCGGCCCTCGGCCAATCCTTCGCCAGAAACCATAATGATGGGGATCAGAAAAATCGCAACTTCTCCAACAAGCCGCTAAGACACCAGCCCCACGGTGGGCGCCAACTGTCGTAGTACTAAGACTGACAGTAGAATAGGGGGGTAAGTATGGAGAGGCAAGATCCTAGCTATGGCGAAGTTGTACACACGAGTTTTACGAGTTCAGGCCCTTCTTGGAAGAAGTAACAGCCCTACGTCTCGGAGCCCGGAGGCAGTCGACTGGATTATGTATGTGTGTGTTTCCAGGGGTGCGAACCCTTGTCCCAGAGGAGGGGGTGGATTATATAGAGTGCGCCAGGACCCCAGCTCCCCTCCGTTACACAGGGTTCAATGTTCATAAAGAGTAAGCGTTACAGGTAACGTCTGCAATAAAGTGTTGTAATTGGTAATTAAGTCTATGAGTAAACGCCCGACCGTTGCTGCGTAGAGTGACTTTAGATCTTCTGTATGTCGAGTGGTTTCTGTGACAGTCGAGTGACATTGATTCTTCCGAGTGGAATGTCTCTGGTCGAGTGGACGATGGTACCCTTTGAATGCTTCTGTCTTTAGGGTGATGCCCTTGGGGAGGGTGTCTAGGTCAGGCCTATGACCCTACCCTAGGTACATGGCTTCATCAGGCACCGGCCTCACAGGGCCCACTGTTGATGATGGCGTCGGCGGTGCTGGCGCGCGTTGATATGGCTCCTAGAAACTCCTTTCTTTTGTTCCCTGTGACGAATCGAGATGAACCCCGCTGGGGCATGTAAAGGGCCTATAACGCTTTTGTTGATATTATCCTTATTGTGAAATTGTGCGAGCGCGTGTCCTGTCCCGGCTCGGTCTCCCCTTTCCATCTCGCCACAGCTTGGTGCTCTACGCCGATAGGTCCCGGTCCCCAGGCAGGCTGCAGCCATCGCTGGTATGCCAGGTCGCGATGCCGTGGTCAAGGCCAGGAGGTGAGCGGCCCGAGGTCCAGTAAGAGCTCCTGAGGCGCGATGCTCAAGAGGTCCCCTTTAGCACGCAAGCAGTTACCGAAAGGTAGGAAAGGGAGGCGATGTCGCCGCAACGGGGCTGCGACAGATGGGGATTCTATAATGAGGTGCTTGATCAACGCCGGCGCGAAACTTATCTTGGCGGTCGAGAGACGATCCCTTGTGGTGTGCCAGACTCGCGAGCCGTTGGCCATAGCGCAGCTAGGTTAGGCCCGTGCGAGCCTCCCCCTCTTCTCCATGCTCTTCTAAGTGCTCTACGTCCTCAGGCCCCGGCCCTAGAGCGAGCTCAGCCGCCGCTGGTATGCTAGGTCGCGATGCCGTGGTCAAGGCCAGGGGGTGACACTACAGGAATCAGCTACTTTGCCGTCTGCCACAACAGACGGCAAAGGCAAGGATGGCGGACGGCACAGGCCTTTGCCGACTACCGCGGACGGCAAAAGGCTCCGGCAATGTAGGCTACGGTAAAGAGCTTCTTTGCCGTCTGCTTTCTGAAGCGGACGGCAAAGGGGCCTTTGCCATCAGCGGCGGACGGCAAAGAAAGCCGACGGCAATAAATTCGCTGTTAATCCGTTAGGCGTCTAACGGCAGCCTTTGCCATCCGCCGCTGACGGCAAAAAGCATCAAGCCTTTGCCGTCTGCCACTATAGGCAAACTGACCAAATGGGTCAGCTGCCAGGAAGCACAGGTGGTTGCCATGTGGCTTCTTTGCCGTCCGCGGCGGACGGCAAAGAGCCCGTTGTCGTCGGTGGCAGACGGCAAAGAGCCTGCATTGCCTCTTTTTTTCTATTTTTTCTTATACCTAACCATTTTCACAACAAATAGATGATACATATATATTTTTCACATGGCAAGTTCACAGCAAACATATGAGATATCCAACACATATAATTTCATCATACATGCATAGTTCCATCAACCATACATAGCAAGTTCCACATACATGCATCCAACCATACATATTACAATAGTGTCATCCTACCATACATGCATAGTTCATCGATACAAAAGAAACATAGTTCATCCAAACAAGCACTCCATCTATAAAAGCACAAATGGAAAAGAAGCACTCCATCCATGCAAGCTTCCGTGAATTAAATCAAATCTGCAAAATGATAAACAAGATGTTAGAAAAAGAAGAAGAAAAAGAAGAAGAAGAAGAAGACTATAAGAAGTAAGCATACTTAAGTAAAATGGAGCTAACCTAGAAGAAAATGAAGAAGAAGAAGACTAGAAGAATACTAGAAGAAGAGTAGAAGAATACTAGAAGAAGAAGAAGAAGACTATAATTAAGCTTATTATGTAAACTTGGTCATTTTGTGCTAACATAAGTAATTTTGGAGTTAACCTATAGGAAACTAAGCATATTAGAGATAACTTAGCGTATTAGAGCCAACTTAGGTAAAATGGAGCCAACCTAGCTAATTATGCCATCTTTGAGTGAACTAAGCATATTAGAGCTAACTTATAGGTAACTTATGTCATTTTGGAGAAGAAGAAGAAGAAGACTATAATTAAGCTTATTATGTAAACTTGGTCATTTTGTGCTAACATAAGTAATTTTGGAGCTAACCTATAGGAAACTAAGCATAGTAGAGATAACTTAGCATATTAGAGCCAACTTACGTAAAATGGAGCCAACCTAGCTAATTACGCCATCTTTGAGTGAACTAAGCATATTAGAGCTAACTTATAGCTAACTTATGTCATTTTGGAGAAGAAGAAGAAGAAAATGAAGAAGAAGAAGAATATATGACATTTATGAGCTAATTTAGGTGAAATTGATCGTTTGTGAGCTAACCTAGGTGAAATGGATCGTTTATGAGCTAATCTAGGTAAAATGGGTCATTTTAGAGCTAACTTGGGTAAAATGCATCATTTTGGAGCTAACCTAGGTAAGATGGATCATTTTGGAGCTAACCTAGGTAAAATGGGTCATTTTAGAGCTAACATAGGTAAAATGGATCATTTTGGAGCTAGTCTAGGTAAAATGGGTCATTTTAGAGCTAACTTGGGTAAAATTGATCATTTATGAGCTAACTAAGGTAAAATCGGTCATTTTAGAGCTAACTTGGGTAAAATGGATTGTTTATGAGCTAACTAAGCTAATTATGCTAAGTCTAGGTCATTGTGGTAAGCATATTGGAGGAAATAAGGCTAAGTCTAGGTCTTTATGCATTTTTTAAGCAAAACACTAGAGAAACTTACCATGATCATGGAGGTGTAGGAGCGGGCTGGCTCGTGCCGGTAGCTGGAGAAGGATTGTGCGATGCTTGTCTGGAGTTACGCTGCACCAAAGATCATTTCCAATGTCTCGTTAGCATGATGACACTCAAATGTTAAGACTAGCAAGTAATGTCCATTCAAATTAAACTCACCGTGGTCCCAGGAGCAATCACTGGCATCGGCGGAGCGGTCTGACCGGTCTTCTCGCACACAGACTGCACATTTGGCTTTGATGACTCAGTCATACTAGTTAGTAATGAGACAAACACTACATGAATGTTTTGGCTAATCTGCAGAAGAAACTTACCACAAGGAGCTCGTACATGGCCCTTGCCTGCATGTCATCCGTGCCCTCTCCTCCTCCAACATCTTTGTCGTCCTCTCCTCCAACTCCCGCTGCCTCTCCGCCGCCTCCGCCAGAAGATTCTCCGTTCTATCTCTCTCACTCTGTATAGCAGCCTGCAACACCACTCCTCGTTACCATTTGTAATCATTGATGGAAGCACACACAATGTAAAGGAGAAAGATAGCTGAGTACGTATAACTAACCTTGATGGCGAGTTGGACTGGCCATTCACGAGGCCTTATCTCAGGAGCGGAGCTAGACTGGCGCGCCTTGATCTCCGGGAGAGTGCTAGGACAACGGATAAGTCCATCTCCAATGGCTACGGAGCCATGGGACCTCCCGCCACCAGATATCATCACCAGCTCTGGATCAATGGGACCCTGGCTCGGGTTAAAGTCCTCCCCTTTCCTCGCCTTCCCCTCATCTCTATATTTCACGAGCTTGTCGTGGGAGGAGATGTTAGTGAAGTTGTTTGCATCATCGAGGTCAGACGGAGAGAATGCCTTGACTTTCTTGAAAGAGGCAGTGTGGGCCATGGCATACAGGTCGTACACCTCTGGCACCTTATCCGCCTTATTGTAGCATGCCTGAAAGAGAGACACAAAGTAAATTAGTAATTAAAGGGCTCAAGCTAGCATGACGAATGAATTGCATGAATCATGAAGCAAACCACATACCCAGTTCCGCCCAAACTGATATAAGTTGGAGCTGCCTTGATGGTGTGGCACACCTTCCATTTGGGCACGTTTGTCCTTGGCCGCGTTGTGGACGGCTAGACATTCTTTTGAGCACCACTCATTGACCAACACCTCCCAACAATCCATCTGATCCGCACACCATCTCGGAGGCGCCTAAGTTAGCAAATAGAAACTTGAGCACTACGGCTATGAATTACTAAATGAAGGAAGTAATTACAAGGCCTTAAGAATTACCTTCATGTACTGCTCCTTACTTAGGAACTTATCGCGGCACGCCGGCTTGGGTTTCTTGATACCATGCAAGGCGTAGTAGTCTTGAATAGCCTGCACCCGAGCCTCGTGCCGTAAGTTCTGTAGTAGGCGCTTGCAGACGTTCTCGATAACATTTGCCGCCTCCTCCTCGTATCCCTCCTCACACCTGTAGAATGTCTGCAATCAAATGAGACAATATTGATTAGTACAATTAATAACTAGCTAGTTGAAGATTTTTAAATGTGTAAAGGAGAAATTACCCAGAACTTTCTGATCACCACGTCTGCCCTCATGTCGCACAAGACACCGTCGATAATCTCACCCGGCGGGGCCGGGGCAGCCAAGTAGTGCTCCCAGCTCAATCCAAGCTCTGGAAGCCGACCCTCACCAGGCAACATGACAAACCCTGGGAAGTTTTTCCGGCAAAGCACTCCAAGGATGGAGTTGGGCCGGCGGACACTATGATGGTGGTCCCAACCCCTACAGCATGACAAGGCCAACGCATTAGATATTTGAAGAAACATGAATGCAGAAGGTACAAAAAGATTAAATGCACTTACCTCTCCCCATCAGGGTAAATCAACCACCTCTGCTCGCGGGTCGCCGACACGGACGGGAGCCGTGTATAACCACGCTGGTAGACGGTGCCCCCTCCTCCTCAATATCAGTCGGCTCCCCGCCATCATCAGCATGGCCACTCGTCCCCTCAGGCTCATCCGGCCAGGTACCCCATCCAGACGTGTGCTCCTCCGGGGTCTCGTGGGCCGAAGGCTCGTGGACCGGATTCCGTGTAGCCTCCTCCTCGGACGAGTCCACCCTAGCAGTCACGTGCTCGGGTGAAACAGCTGGGGGTGGCGGCGAGGAAGGCGCCCTAGCAGTCACCCTACCTCCTCTCCCGCGATCACGTGCTCCTCTCTTCTTCCCTCCCTTACCTCGTCCCCTGCCGGGCACCGCTGTCGACGAAGAAGGGCCCGGCGGTGTCGCCATACTGTCCAGCAACGCTTGGCGGAGAGGTGCGTGTGGAATGGAAGACCTCCCACCACGCGCCGACGAAGAAGGGGCCTCGGAGCGCTCCCGACCAGCGCCCACCATCTTTCAACACCTGCCATGACAAAGAGTAAACAAAATTAGTACAACATAAAAAAATACCGGCATGAATAATAATATATGATGTTTTTCATAACAAAATCAAAAAATATATATGATGTTTAAATCTACCCGATCAACACAATTATATATGATGTTTCTCATAACAAAATCAAAAAATATATGATGTCAGGGTGTCGGGGGTCGGGGTGTCGTGCCGGGGTGTTGGGGTGGCGTATCGGGGTCGGGGTGCCGTGTCGGGGTCTGGGTGTCGGGGGTCGGGGTTACGCATACTGATGATTCAAGACAGATATATAGCTAGCTATCAAGTTTCATCGGCACGAACACCGGAACAGAGCAAATAATTAAGGGGGCAGGAGGACATGTCATTGGTGCTCACCACGAACGAAGGGGCAGAGCTCGTCAAACGCACGGGGAGGTCGTCGAACACCAAACCTCGCAGGGATGAAACAACTGCACATTTAAATCTACCCGATCAACACAATTATATATGATGTTTTTCATAACAAAATCGAAAAATATATGACCTAACTCATAATTCACAAATATATGACCCCGTCGGCCTCTGGAAGGCCAAAGAGCACCTTTTTGGGAGGTGTCGGGGGTCGGGGTGTCGTGTC
>NC_057799.1:327938640-327942618 GCF_018294505.1 Triticum aestivum
GGCGGCGGCGGGTGCTAGGGGCGGCGGCGGGGGCGGCGGCAGGTTGCGGTGGTTGTCGGGGAGGAGACAGAAACAGAGAGATGGAGGGGCGGGGTGGGGCTCGGCCGTTAGTTAGGTTAGCTCTTTGCCGTCCGCCCCACCTTTGCCGTCCGCTTTTTTCTCTTTGCCGTCTGCTGGCAGACGACAAAGAAGGGGCCCGTTAAGTTTTTTATGATCAGCTCGTTAGCGGGGGCCACCTCTCTCTTTGCCGTCTGCCAGCTGACGGCAAAGATTCTTTGCCGTCCCCTAGAGGACGGCAAAGAATTGGCTGATGGCAAAGACCTTCTTTGCCATCAGCCAGTTCGTTGCCGTCCGTTTTCCTGAAGCGGACGGCAAAGACCTTCTTTGCCGTCTGCCAGCAGACGGCAAAGAACTAGCAGACGGCAAATAAGCTAATTCCAGTAGTGTGAGGGCTGGAGAGCCAGTAAGAGCTCCTGAGTCGCGATGCTCAGGAGCCCCCTTTTAACGCGCGAGCGAATTGCATGGGAGAAGAGGGAGCCCGTGGTACCACCTGCCGTCATCCTCCGGAGACTCCTGCAGGTTAACGCAAAGAGGGGCACAAGTTGCTCTTGTGATTGCTGGTCCGCCGCTGGTCGCTCCGCAAGAAGGTGAAGGCATTGAGGGCCTGGTGAGGTGACGTGCGCGAGGCATGCCGCGAGTCAGAGCTCGACCGCTCAGATTTGTCGACGTTGCAGGGACGGACCCGAGCACAAGCGTCGTGCCAGCATGAGCAGCTCCCGAGGTGGGTGACAATCAAGTGGGTGATAATCACAGATAAACCATGCACGAGAAGGCAGACTAGCTTGAGTAAATGGAAAGGCGACACATGCCATAGGGTAGGACCCGAGCGGCTTGGGGATGATGCAGCCGAGGGGCACCCCCAGCAAGGTAAGCTAAAGACATAGAAGGATACATGCCGCAGGGACAGACCCATGCAGCCTGGGAATGATGTAGCCCGAGGGGCGCTCCCAGCTAAATGAACTTGGAAAATGTCACCTGGTTTAGTTGCTGACGAGACGTTGGTGCAGCTGAAGGTGCGCAGTGACGAGGCTGTTCCTCACGAGCCACCCGGGCCCAGAGCCTCGGGAGGCTCTGGGGGCCCCGACGGTTCCTTGAGGACCGTGTCCATCTCCGCCAGGACCGCATGATGCATGGCCTCCTGAGCCGCCAGGACGCTCTGCAGGTTGCGCTGGAAGGCGGATGCCACGCTCGGCAGGCTAAAAGGCATGTGAACGTAGCTGTGAGGTGGGCCCTTGCAGCAGCGTTCCATGCGCGAAGGCCAGAAGCGCTCCTGAGATGCGGCCCGGTTGAGCCCTGGGATGTCAACACAGACGCGCAGCCCACCATCCTCACCTGGATGGGGGGGCGCACGAGGTGGGCGGCGATCGCCGCGCATGGCCCTTGCATTTTCCAGCTCCTGAATGGTCTTGTCGACAAACTCCTGAGCACCGAGCGCTCCTTGGTCGGCACCTTCCTGAGGGAAACGTGCCGCGAAGCACGCCTCCACGTGGTGCCCGAGCGCCTCCCTCGTGACATTGGTGAGATCAGAGGCCCTCCAGAAGAGAGCCCCCGAGCCCTGCCCAAGGATGGCGCCGGGCGCGCTTTCCTATGCACGGGAGGGAGGCGCCCCACCTGAGGGCGCTGGTCTTGAAGTGGTGCTGCTGGTGGTGTCGCCCTCCCGAGGACCTGCGTGGAGCAGCTGCTTCTTCTTCTTGGGGGTGGCCTCAGGAGGGTACAGGATTCCTTCGTTGTTGGGGTCTTCGATTGCTGCGGCTTGGAAGGCGCGCTCGAGGGAGCACACCACATCTCTTTCTTCACAGGGGACCGTGATGATCCCGCCGCTTCCAGGCATCTTGAGGACGTTGTAGCCGTGATGAGTGACCGCCATGAACTTGGCCAATGCTGGGTACCCGAGGATGGCATTGTACGGTAGGCGGATATGGGCGACGTCGAAGTCGATGAGCTCGGTGCAGTAGTTCTTGCGTTCTCCAAAGGTGACAAGAAGGCGGACCTGCCCTATCGGGGTGGTAGGCTGCAGCTGTTCATATGGCACTTGGAGGCTGTCGAACGTCTCGACAGACAAGACATTGAGTCCTGCTCCACCGTTGATAAGGGTCTTGGTGACTTGAACGTTGCTGATGACAGGCGAACAGAGCATCGGGAGGGCGCCAGCAGTTGCGGCACACTTGAGCTGGTCAGCTGAGCTGAAGGTGATGGCACACTTGGACCACCTGAGCAGGCGCGTGGCCTTGAGCCTGGGAAGAGCCGCGTTCAAACTGCTTAAAGATTCGCTGGGAGGCTGGGGCTTGAGCTCCGCCCAAGATGCAGGCGATGGCGCGAGGTTCCTGGAAGCCCCCAGCCCCCTCATCCTGATGGTGGTCGTCGTTCCTCCTTGGTGGTGGTGGCAGCGGAGGAAGGCCAGCGTTGCCCTGAGGGCGATCCTCGCGAGGCTGATCCCTCCAGTGGCCCTCACGAGGTTGGTCCAGCCAGGGGTCCTCACGAGGTCGGTCGCGCCACTCCTGGCGAGGGCCGCGGTCGTCCCAGCGTCCTCTGCCTCGTCCTCCTCCTCGGCCGTAGCCCTAGTCGTTGCGCTCGGGGCGTCAACAAAAGCGTCCATCTCGAATGGCCCTGAGCTCTTGAGAGTCATTTGTGTTGTGGCTGTGCATGTTGTGGAAGGCGCAGAATGGCCGGCTGCTCTTGGACGATTCAGGAAGGTCCCGGCCGCACTTCGTATCCGGCTCTGCTGCGAGTACGGCTACTCGCTTGCGCTTCATGTCCTTGGCCTTGGCTTTCTTGTCTTCTGGATCTGCCGTCGGGAGCTCGACGAGGGAGAGACGCCCCTCCTCGGCTCTCGCGCACTTGGTCGCCAGGTTGAACAACTCCAGAGCTGTGCACATGTCTTCATGGATAGCGAGCTCCTCCTTCATCTTGATGTCACGGACGCCATCGGAAAACGCGGAGATGATGGCCTCGTCCACCTTGGGGATCTTGAGGCGGGCGCAGTTGAAGCGATGAATGTACTTCTCCAGAGTCTCTCCAGGCTGCTGCTTGATGCGGTGCATGTCACCTGCGGCCGGCGGGCAGTCGTGAGTGCCCTGTCAGTTGGCAACGAAGCGGTCACGCATCTCACCCCAGGAGGAGATGGATCCCGCGGGCAGGTTCAGGAGCCAAGAGCGTGCACCGTCCTTGAGAGCCATGGGAAACCAGTTCGCCATGACTTTTTCATCACCGTTGGCCGCCTCGATGCTCAGCTCGTAGAGCTGCAAGAACTCTGCAGGGTCGGGGGTGCCGTCGTAGCGAGGAGGCAGGTCTGGCTTGAACTTGCCCGGCCAGATGACACTACACAGCTCCGGAGTGAAGGCGCGGCAGCCTGCTGTCGCCACCAGGGCCCGCCGTGGGAGCGGAGCTAGATCTTGGTGGCCTCCACTACAAAAAAAGACACATCCATGACATTTTGGGCCGAACGAATTTTTTTTCTATCATACATATGACACTTCTATGACGATAATTGTGACAAAACCCGGTATCATCATAGATGTGGTGGGCTCCTACTGCTATGACAAAAAATCATGACAGAAAATGGGCTTTTCATCCTGGGCGGGCCAGAGACGCAGCTGCATGACATTCTTTCGGCCGTCCATGACGGAAAAAACCGTGGTAGAAGTGAGGGCGAGGAAAATTTCGGGGAGTTCCCGGTTACGGTGGGAGGTCGGGGGCTGAGCGATGCGCGTTTCTCTCGTACACGTACGCGTGTGTGTGCGAGGCGTTGGCTCTAACTGAACCCGGGCGAGGTGTTGGGCTCTAACTGAACCCGAGCGATTGCACTGCAGGCTACGTGTTACTGAACCCGAGTGATCGATCGATGGCTGTTAACTAAACCCGATCGAGCGATTCCTTCGCTACTGCTGCTAACTGAAGCCGATCGATGCTGCCTCTGGG
>NC_057799.1:327943050-328119046 GCF_018294505.1 Triticum aestivum
GACCGTAGGAGGTCCATTTCGTCCATTTTGCGGTACGCCACACCCCTCCCGATCAACAGGACCCCCGTTTCGACCATAGGAGGTCTGTTTCCTCCGTTTTGCGGTACGCCACACCCCTCCCGATCAACAAGACCCCCGTTTCGACCGTAGGAGGTCCGTTTCCTGCGTTTTGCGGTACGCCACACTCCTCCCGATCAACAGGACCCCTGTTTCGACCGTAGGAGGTCTGTTTCCTCCGTTTTGCGGTACGCCACACCCCTCCCCATGAACACGACACATTCCGTTGCCTCCCCATGAACACGACGCATTCCGTTGCCTCCCCATGAATACGACGACGACACTGTTTCTCCGTTCTGACCCAGCCATGTACACGAGCCCTGGCCGTACGTATGCGCGAGTAGGCGTTCGAGACCCCGCTCGTATGTACACATACGTGGCCGTATTTTCTTACTTGCACCCTGGCCGATGTACGTACGTGTACATGCTACGTGCGCGCCTCTACTACGACACGTACGCGCCTCTACTACGACACGTGCGCGCCTCTACATCCACCGGTATATATGTATGTACACATTCGCGACCAGAATGACAACGCTATGTACGCTTCGACCAGGTGGGTCCCGACTGTCAGGCACTTCCTTGCCTGCAAAGATGTAGCTGGTGGGTCCCAGCAGTCAGTGGGGCGAATCGTTTTTTTTGCCTGGACGCACTTCCTTGAGTGCGAAGATGTAGCTGGTGGGTCCCAGCAGTCAGGGGGAAACGTTTTTTCGTGAAATACAGTGGCCTGTCCGGTGGGTCCCAACTGTCAGGTGGAGGAATCATTATTTTCCGCGTAATAAGGAGGCACTTCCTTGCTATGGCTGTGGACCCAGCTGTCAGCCTCTCCACATACAGTCCACGTCCGATGGAAGTCGTTCCTTGACCACGTTGACCACGCCGCGCCGAGAGCACCAGGGCGGTGGACGACGGCGAGGCCTAGGAAGGGGACGACGGGGAGCCGGGGAAGACGCGGCAGTGGAAGCCCGCGCGGAGAGGAGTACGAGGGTTCACTGGTTCGGCTGCGGTGTGAGGCTGCCGTCGCCACAGGGCCTGGCCAGCGGTGGGAATAGTAGGGGGCGGTGAGGCCTCCGCGGTAGCACAGCCGGCCACGGGAGGCAGGAGCATGCGGCACGACTGGCGCTGCTTTGGGTGGCTGGAGCAAGAAGACCAGAGGTTGAAGAAGCACTACGGCCGTTGGATGGACAACGTATGGTCACTGGAGCTAGAATCGTTCATATTGACTAAAGTTGACAAAGGCCCCCGTCCCAGTCAACTTAGTAGGCCCACAAGTCAGCCTCCCACCATGGTGGGTCCGAGCTGTCAGTGGCGGTAACATTTTTTCGCGAAATACAGAGGCCCTTTCGGTGGGTCCCTGATGTCAGGTGGAGGAATCATTATTTTGCGCGTAATAAGGAGGCATTTCCTTGCGTGCGGTCGTGGACCCAGCTGTAGGCCTCTCCACGTACAGTCCACTTCAGATGCATGTCGGTCGTTGACCACGTTGACCAGGCCGCGCCGAGAGCACCAGGGCGGTGGACGACGGCGAGGCCTAGGAAGGGAACGACACGGAGGCAGGGAACACTCGGCAGTTGTTTCCCACGCGGAGGGGAGTATGAGTGTACGAGGGTTTACTGGTTCGTTTGCCGTCGCCGGAGAATAACAGCAGGTGTGGGTGAGTAGAGGGATGGCTAGGCCAGCGATGGGAGTACGGTGGGGCGGTGAGGCCTGCGCGGCAGTAGAGCCGGCCGTGGGGAGGAGGGAGCAGGCAGTCCCGCCGGCGCTTGTTTGAGCGGGTGGAGCAGGAAGAGCAGAGATTGAAGAAGCACGACGGCCGTTGGATGGCCATCCAACAGTCACTGCTTGTGCGTCAACCCTTTTTTTAGGAAAGCCTCAAATCTGTGGAAAATAGCATACAGCCCATCTGCCATTATTTCTAATAATTTACAGCCCATTTGCTAATTATTATGGTTTTTTTGGAGCCCATATTCTTTTTGTTAGCATTACAGCCCATATTGTGGCCACGGTTAAAAAATTATATGAAATTTTGCATATTTCGGTGCGGTCCGAACTGTTTTTAATCCCGAAATTTTGACTCACATTCAAACTGATTTAAAAATAAATGTATATCAATATAAAATCCAACAAATTCTCCACGCATAAAAATTAATGTAATTTAAAATCTAGAAATGAAAAAAAAAGATATTTGAAACTAATTGCCGGTTTGATGTGTTTTAAAAATGTACAACCCATTTCTCATTACTGATGGGCCATTTTCTCGGCCAGCCGAATGAAAGCTCTCCTCGTCTTGAAAGATTTGCAGCCCAACTGGCCTGACAAAGCGACTTACTTGGCAAATCACAAAAATTGGGCTGTGGCCGTGGACCCAGCTGTCAGCCTCTCCACGTACAGTACTCTTCCGATGGAAGTCGTTCCTTGACCACGTTGACCACGCCGCGCGGAGAGCACCACGGCGGTGGATGACGGCGAGGCCAAGGAAGGGGACGACGCGGAGCCGGGGAAGACGCGGCAGTGGAAGCCCGCGCGGAGAGGAGTACGAGGGTTCACTGGTTCGGTTGCGGTGTGAGGCTGCCGTCGCCGCAGGGCCTGGCCAGCGGTGGGAATAGTAGGGGGCGGTGAGGCCTCCGTGGCAGCACAGCCGGCCACGGGAGGCAGGAGCATGCGGCACGACCGGCGCTGCTTTGGGCGGCTGGAGCAAGAAGACCAGAGGTTGAAGAAGCACTACGGCCGTTGGATGGACATCGTACGGTCACTGGAGCTAGAATCGTTCATATTGACTAAAGTTGACAAAGGCCCCCGTCCCAGTCAACTTAGTAGGCCCACAAGTCAGCCTCCCACCATGGTGGGTCCCAGCTAGCAGGGGGAGTATTCATTTTTTTGTGCGTAATAAGGAGGCACTTCTTTGCGTGCGAAGATATAGCTGGTGGGTCCGAGCTGTCAGCGGCGGTAACGTTTTTTTCGTGAAATACAGAGGCTCTTTCGGTGGGTCCCTGATGTCAAGTGGAGGAATCATTATTTTGCGCGTAATAAGGAGGCATTTCCTTGCGTGCGGTCGTGGACCCAGATGTCAGTCTCTCCACGTACAGTCCACTTCAGATGCATGTCGGTCGTTGACCACGTTGACCAGGCCGCGCCGAGAGCACCAGGGCGGTGGACGACGGCAAGGCCTAGGAAGGGAACGACACGGAGGCAGGGAAGACTCGGCAGTTGTTTCCCACGCGGAGGGGAGTACGACTGTACGAGGGTTTACTGGTTCATCTGCCGTCGCCGGAGAATAACAGCAGGTGTGGGTGAGTAGAGGGATGCCTAGGCCAGCGATGGGAGTACGGTGGGGCGGTGAGGCCTGCGCGACAGCAGAGCCGGCCGCGGGGAGGAGGGAGCAGGCAGTCCCGCCGGCGCTTGTTTGAGCGGCCGGAGCAGGAAGAGCAGAGATTGAAGAAGCACGACGGCCGTTGGATGGCCATCCAACAGTCACTGCTTGTGCGTCAACCTTTTTTTAGGAAAGCCTCAAATCTGTGGAAAACAACATACAGCCTATCTGCCATTATTTCTAATAATTTACAGCCCATTTGCTAATTATTAAGGTTTTTTTTGGAGCCCATATTCTTTTTGTTAGCATTACAGCCCATATTGTGGCCACGGTTAAACGAAACTTTGCATATTTCGGTGCGGTCCGAACTGTTTTTAATCCCAAAATTTCGACTCATATTCAAACTGATTTTAAAAATAAATGTATATCAATATAAAATCCAACAAATTCTCCACGCATAAAAATTAATGTAATTTAAAATCTCGAAATGAAAAAAAAGATATTTGAAACTAATTGCCGGTTTGATGTCTTTTAAAAATGTACATCCCATTTCTCATTACTGATGGGCCATTTTCTCGGCCAGCCGAATAAAAGCTCTCCTCGTCTTGAAAGATTTGCAGCCCAACAGGCCTGACAAAGCGATTTACTTGGCAAATCACAAAAAAACTGGGCTGTGGTCGTGGACCCAGCTGTCAGCCGCTCCACGTACAGTACTCTTCCGATGGAAGTCGTTCCTTGACCACGTTGACCACGCCGCGCGGAGAGCACCACGGCGGTGGACGACGGCGAGGCCTAGGAAGGGGACGACGCGGAGCCGGGGAAGACGCGACAGTGGAAGCCCACGTGGAGAGGAGTACGAGGGTTCACTGGTTCGGCTGCGGTGTGAGGCTGCCGTCGCCGCAGGGCCTGGCCAGCGGTGGGAATAGTAGGGGGCGGTGAGGCCTCCGCGGCAGCATAGCCGGCCACGAGAGGCAGGAGCATGCGGCATGACTGGCGCTGCTTTGGGCGGCTGGAGCAAGAAGACCAGAGGTTGAAGAAGCACTACGGCCGTTGGATGGACATCGTACGGTCACTGGAGCTAGAATCGTTCATATTGACTAAAGTTGACAAAGGCCCCCGTCCCAGTCAACTTAGTAGGCCCACAAGTCAGCCTCCCACCATGGTGGGTCCCAGCTAGCAGGGGGAGTATTCATTTTTTTTGTGCGTAATAAGGAGGCACTTCCTTGCGTGCGAAGATATAGCTGGTTGGTCCGTGCTGTCAGTGGTGGTAACGTTTTTTTCGCGAAATACAGAGGCCCTTTCGGTGGGTCCCTGATGTGAGGTGGAGGAATCATTATTTTGCGCGTAATAAGGAGGCATTTCCTTGCGTGCGGCCGTGGACCCAGCCGTCGGCCTCTCCACGTACAGTCCACTTATGCATGTCGGTCGTTGACCACGTTGACCAGGCCCCGCCGAGAGCACCAGGGCGGTGGACGACGGCGAGGCCTAGGAAGGGAACGACACGGAGGCAGGGAAGACTCGACAGTTGTTTCCCACGCGGAGGGGAGTACGACTGTACGAGGGTTTACTAGTTCGTCTGCCATCGCCGGAGAATAACAACAGGTGTGGGTGAGTAGAGGGATGGCTAGGCCAGCGATGGGAGTACGGTGGGGCGGTGAGGCCTGCGACAGCAGAGCCGGCCGCGGGGAGGAGGGAGCAGGCCTAGACGGGGCAGCCCAAAACCACGTCCAACACTTGCCAAAACTTCGTCCCTCGTTTTCTTTGTGTTTCGCACACTCGACATTGTGTGGGCATTTTGACTGTGCATCATATGAAGATGTGCTATGCATGAATGTTGATCAGCATGATGTTAACTGGCTGGTAGTTCCATTTTCGACCATGAATAAAACTTCCAACATGATGTTAACCCTTTTTGAAAAGGCCGTGTTAATATAAATGCTCTGCCTCTGAAAGTTGCAGTTTCTTATCTGAAACTGAACTTGCAGTTTCTTATCTGAAACTGAAACTTGCAGTTTCTTCTCTGAGAATCACATTGTCTGCACTTTTATACTCCTATGAAACTACATTTTTTAAGTGCTAAAAATAGATCTCTAGAATTCTTAAAATACTTCATATGCTCAATACTGCAAATCTGAAATTCAAAAGACATTCATATATGAAAGTACTCTCAAAATACACAACATAAAACACAATTCACAACCTGCAAATACTGACAACCCTAAGCTCCTCCTGACAACTCACAACATGCCCGACTATTGGGCTGGGGGGGGCAGCCCCCTCCTATTCCTCGGCGGCAGACAGCCGCCCCGTGAGACGATGTGAACGGCGAGGGAGACGATGGCGGGGAAGCGTCGTCGGGCCAACTGCTTTTCTCCTCTTGTAGTTGGGTTCGGTTGACGAAGACTCCACCTGCTCGCTCTGGCAGGACACCCTCACAAACGGCACCCTGTAGATGCTCGATCCTTCAATCTCTGGTGGATGCTCCATCTGGGATCGGTACTCCCACCACCGCTCCCTCACGATCGGATTCGGTGAATCTGTTTGCTCCATGGCCCAGAGGAGCAGCTCTATGTACTCCAGCGCGACTCCCTCTGGGAGTATCGCCACCTTTTCGCTCTGTTGCAGATATTTGGCCATGGATGTCGCCGTTGCCGCTAGTTGGTCCTTGTTGTCAAACCAAGACTGTATCTCCAACATCCTAGCTAGCTTCACAGGGTCGCCGTCTGCGATCCTCACGTATCGGTTGTACTCCTCCATCGATCTACTTCTCCACAGCACCTTCACTCACTGCCGGTGGTTTTTGAATGGAAGAGGAGAGGAGCAGCGCTGGTTTTGGATTAGAACGGGAGAGGAGCGACGCTGGTTTTGGACTGGAACAGGAGAGGAGGGGCGGTCGTTTTGAAACGGAAGAGGAGAGGAGCGGTGCTGCATTTAGATTGGAATAGGAGAGGAGCGGCGATGGTTTAAGAGGAGAAGAGCAGAAGAGCGGCGCTGGTCTTGGAAGTTTTTTTTTGTTGTTTTGCGTATTTTGGGTCAAAGTTTGACCACGTACTGTATTTGACAAGCAAAATGTGAATGCATGTCACCAAAAATTGTATCGTTTGGTTCGTATCTGAATGTACTTTCAAATTATATTATTTTTGCAACGTATAACATATATTTTATGTGCGAAAATCATGGTCAATTATGACCCAGAGTAAAAGGGAGACTAGTTAATGTGGGGTCGCTTTCTTAATTGAAGGGTAAATTGATTTTGATTTTGATCCAGTCACAGCGCGCCGGCCCTCTCGTCCAATCCTAATCACTGCCGCACGTTCCTCTCCCTCTTCTCCATTGCAAAAACCACCTCCTCTCCTCTCCATCATCTCCATTCCAAAACCACCGTCTCGCCTCTCCCTCTTCTGATCTTCTCCATTGCAAAACCACCTCCTCTCCTCTCCATCATCTCCATTCCAAAACCACCGTCTCGCCTCTCCCTCTTCTGATCTTCTCCAATGCAAAACCACCTCCTCCTCTCTACATCATCTCCATTCCAAAACCACCGTCTCGCCTCTCCCTCTTCTCTATTGCAAGACCACCGTCTCTCCTCCCATCTTCCAAAGCTAGCACCGGACCACTCAGAAGGACATCTATGGAGAGGATGCAGCAGCGAATCAGGCAGATCGCCGGCGGCGACCAGGCAAAGTTAGCCAGGTTGAAGGAGATCCTTAGTTGGTTTGACAATGAGTGGGAGATTTCGAGGACGGTGCGGGCCATGTGGCAATGTATGCGAAAGAGCGAGACGGCGGCGATGAGGGCGGCGGTGTACATGTACTCCTCGGCGGCAGTCATGCTGCAGTCCTCCGAGTTCATCGAGTATCTCCTCTGGGCGACAGTCAGGCGGAGGTGGTGGGCGTACAGGTCGAAGGTCGAGCACCCAGAGGATAACAAATTGATCAAGTATGGTGTGCCGTTCGTGAGGGTGCAGAGCCAGCCGGAGCCACAGGTGTATTCGTTCTCCCACCGCAAGAGGAGGCCGGATGGCGTGACGTCGCTTCCCCGCCGTTCTCCACGGTTCCCTCGACGCTCGCCTCATTTCAACGGCGGCGGTAGGGTTTAAGGTAAGCTTCGCACTAACCTAATCTTCCACCTGCTCATGCTTACAATCAGTGTGACAGCTAATGAAAATCATGCTTACAATCAGTCTCCGAGTACTACGCCAATCACCCTAAAATAGCTCTGGACCTTTGGGTCAAAGTTGTGACACAGTGTACAAATAAAGAAAAATAGATTGGTGCTTCTTTCAGAAAAGAGTACTCCCTAGAAAACTGCCAATATAAGCTACTAGTATTTGGTTAGATGATTTGCTGCCGAGAAAGATCCGTCCACAGAGAGCGCCACACATCCCACTGGTGGTGGTGGATGCCAATGCATGCGTGCAGCATGGTTGGTGTCGGTAATTTTTACTTGGCAAACCTCGCACTCTGCATATATGCCGATTCCATACGTACATTTGTGCAGTTCCACCAAAATGCAGCTGAATAACCTTGTTTGCACAGATAATGAAAAAGCGTGATTACATTATAGTGGCACTAGTTGATGAAACACACAAAATAAATAGAATAAAATATTGCGATAGTATCATAGTATGCCATGCTGCGAGGGCGAGATGGGCCCTGCGACGCCTTATACGGTACGCCTCATACTGGACATCGTCCCATGTCTCCCAGATACACCTTCTGCCAGTGATGAACATCAGTGTACAGCGGTAGTACAAGGAGGCGCCTTGAGACATTCAAATCTCTATTTTTGTTCATACCAACTAAAATTAAGCACCCCAGTTTGCAGAAACGCTTAAACATTAACAATGGGACTAGTTAATGAAACATACATTAACAAAGAGAAGCACTTTCTTTATCTACATTGGAAATGAAATGATAGAGATGACACTCGCTCTATTTTAACTGTATTACTACTTCATTTTATCAGTGACACTAGGGTCGAGCAGGTGGCAAACGAGGTGTATCGTGCATCGCAAGGATGGAGGCCGGGGGTGCTTAGACTGGGATGCTGAAGCTGGCTCTTTCAGTCACCAACATGGATGATTCAATTCATGGGACCTTTTGGTGCAGTTCACCTTAAATGAAGCAATGTCCCGTGAGCTAGCACTTCTTCTTCAAAAAAATTTAAGAAAAGGGCTCCAGCCCCGGTTCCATTTCCATCAGAAAACGAAACCCACAGAGCTTCTTCTTCATTAGTTGCAATAAAATTGAGCAACATCAAGGTTGGTTGTGAAGCTCCTGGAATGCTCAACTATAATTTGGATATCATTTGTGCAGTTCAACTAAGATCGAGCGTGAAATGTATATCTCTGTTTGCACAAAAAAGGTGGAAAGGAGGGTGACTAACAAGTGATGAAACATGCATCAAATGAAAAGAAGCATGTTCCTTATCTGAATGGCAATCCTACAAGGACAGTAGCAATTTCTAAAACACTGGCATTGCTAGATATTAGTGTGGGCATTAGGATTAACTATGACAACCGTTAAATACGACATTACTTTGGGCACGGGAGAGTAGGCGGACCAGGACAGTTGCATTTCTAACGAAAAGAACCAACTTATCTTAATGGGAAATTTTAGCAGGACATGTAAAGAAGTGCCATTGATTCATATTACTCGAGGCATTACATTGAAAACAACATTGGTTTAACGTGTCCTTACTTTTAACAGTGCGACTGCTACATTTTACCAGTGGCATTACATAAGAGTGGCTCGGGGCAACAAACATCAGAACAGGATATCTGGGTTGGTCCCATTTTTGTTCGGTATAGCCACCTTATACTGTGTGAGGCTAGAAAATCTAGTGCTGGACTTACTCTGTTGACTTGTCCTCCGGTCCCCACTTTCTTTCCTTTTTTAAGCAATAGATCGGGTTTATATTGAGTTTGTACTGCGTTTCCCTTTATTTCCCTATTAGACCTAGAGACCAGTTGGATAGCCAGTCTCTGCTACTTTTCGCCCCCATTATTTCCTCTTTCGACCAAGTCCTAGATTTAGGTAACAAATTCTCCCCCACCCCACCCCCTTTCTTCCTTGTTTGAACCAAGTAGTACTAGATTCGAGTGCATGAACTAGTTTTACCTCTTAAACGTAAAAAAATTAGGTGGTTTTCGAACAGCCGATCGATCCTATCTACGAGGGGGCCTGAGAAATAGTAAAAGATACAAATGCAGCGACGTCAGGAGCTCGGGAAGTAGAGCAAGGCCGGTTTCAAAGGAAGTTATACTTGATGGTCGCCGGGATGTCGCTAGGTGGGCGGCGGGAGGCCGGATCTGCCCACACTATGGCAGCGAGGAAGAAGGGGTCGGAGGCCCGCCCTCGCCAGCGGTGCTTGGGAGAGAACAGCAAGGCAGGCTGATCGGGACGCGCCCAGCAGTGGGTAAGAGCCGTCGCCGAGGACGACCGCGTGAACGTTGCACCTTCTCACCTTCCCCGGCGGAGAGGATCCGGCTGGATCTGTGACCAGCGGTGAGCAGAGAGAGAGAGTGTGTGGCCACCGTTGTCGTGTTTAGATCTGGAGAGGCCGAGACAGTGTGAAGAGAGCAACACTAGCAAGCAAGCGCGGAGGCTCCTGCCAATATAGTGGAGTAGTACTAGTTTTCTTTTGTCTACCGGAGCTGGCTTGACCTCGTCAATGACTGTCGAGAAGTCTTCATGCATGTGGCCCGGAGGCGCAGTTGTCGTCATTTTGATCTGAAGCGCCGGATTATAACATATAACACGAAAAAATGCCACATGACAAGAAATCATAACCTCACTGCCCAAAGGAGACAACATGAATCCCAACGGACAAACTAGACGAGGAACAAAGCTCAAATTAAAGATAAACTCGTAGAAAAGGGGTCCGTCGATAGATGTCCTAATTAACATAGCCGGCTTGACCTAGATGGCAGCCGAGTAGTCACTGTTCGTGCATGTGCCCCCAATGACTAGCCCAACTCAATTGTCGCTGTTTAACCCTCGCAGTGATCCGAAGCACATGACACCTAATTTTGCGAGATGACAAGAAACCTTTTTTTAGATTTCTCACCACAACTACAGCCATGTACAACACAGCCTGCACGATATGTAGACGATAGCCAATCTAGGCGTGTCTGCTGGAGTCTGGTCACATGCATGGACGAACTGATCTTTCGTGTCTTGCAGGGATCGTCCAGGCACCAACGTAGTACAACACTTCTCTAGTACTATCGCTCGTCTTCCTCTTCTATTAAGTCACCCGACTTGCGGGGCCGGGGAGTGTGCCTATGGTCGGTTCTCAATTGCCGTCCCACATGTGTGTGCAAACGCAATATGACGCGTGTTCCATTCGGAGAGCAGCGTGCCAGACCGACCGACCATCTGGGGTGCGACGCGAACGCGACGGGCATGCTGTATACTCCGTACATGTGTACCGCTATTTTCTAGACGCTTTGCTCCATGGCGCAGCGCAATCCATGGATACAAAATTAGTGTACTATATACTATTTAAAAGTCGAGGGCGGGGCTTTTCCTGCGCGGTAGGCGGCGGGGCAGTTCCGCCTAGTCGGTTCGACAGAGACGCGAGAAGACGAGGGAGACCCCTACCCTAGGGTGCCCTAGGTAGCTTCCGCACGCATCATTGTTTTCTATTTTCTTTATGCTCTTGCGCCTTAGAGTGAAATGATGGTTGCTTCGTCCGTCCAGCTTAATGCGGGAAAGGTGGGGCTTTGTGATTTGACCCCTCATCGCTCATTTTCTACTACTGCGGCGCTACGACCGGGGTGCCTCCAATTCCAACCGCTGCTCCGAACTATAATTTGGTGCATCGCATGTGGAACAAGACGGTGGATGAGCCACATGTCGGACAAAGGGGTCCTGTTAATTGTGTCGCCATTTCGTGTGCGGACTGACCCTGCTTGAGTTGCTACGCCAACACGACAGGGGCAGCCTACCACTTGGTTTTGCTCCTTGGTGAATCCCGACTATATTGATCTAAAAAGATACGTGCTGAACTACCCTCTCCGTCTCGGTTTTTTTATTTTTAGGCGTCTCGGTTTATAGGGCCTGCACGTAGTTCTAGGTCATCCATTTGACTAACTAAATATGAGTTACTATGTCACAAAAAGTATATCATTGGATTCTTAAGCAGATGTAGTTGTATTTAAAAGTCGAGGGCGGGGCTTTTCCTGCGCGGTAGGCGGGGCGGTTCCGCCTAGTCGGTTCGACAGAGACGCGAGAAGACGAGGGAGTAGGCTGCTGCAAACGTAGGGCTGTGTGATTTGACAGCGAGTTACTGCTGGACAGGTGGGGCCCCGTGATTTGACTTGCCATTATCATTTTAACTGCGGCGCTACGAACGGCGTGAGTCTCCCGATTCCTGACCACCTCCATACAGGTGCCTCTCCCAATGCTCCACCATGTAGTAGAGGCTGGCTCTTGCATGAGAGCCCACTTCTCCACTTTTTCCTTGCCTCTCTTTCCTCCACATATGCAAAAATGCCATGTAAAGCACACTATTGTACTTACTTTTACTTGCTCCTACAGGTGCTTAAGCTTGCCACATAGGCATAAAGTCTGATGTGGCAAGTTAATCAAGAAGAGAGAGACTAGTTTGGTGACCCAAGGAAGAAACGGTGCTAAGCGCGTGTACCTAGGTGAAAAGACAATTTTGAGTCTATAGCTAATTAAATGAAGCAAACTTAGCAACACCATTTCATTGGAAGAGGTCACTCCTTGGCAAATGCAATAAATACTAGTACTCCCTGTGTCCCATAATATAAGAACGTTTTTGGCACTACACTAGTGTCAAAAACGTTCTTATATTATGGGACGGAGGGAGTACGAAGAAAGAGATAGAGAGGAGTAAAAAAATTACACTTATAGCCAACCTTATAGCCAACCTTGTTGTAGTATGAGTGACTAAGTGATGACTATGTATGACATGCCAACATCAGATAGCCTAACGCACCGTGTTAAATCTCCAAGGGCGCGACCGCGCGAGCGACGCGACGGTCGTGGTAGGCGCGACCATGATACGGGCTGCTGGCAGCCCTTGGATCTGAGATCAAACGGTCGCATGCTAAGTTGCTGAAAATTTGCAGAATAACCCTCCAGGATAGGATATTCACCCATAGGTCTAGAATCACGCCATGCAACCGTTCGATCTCAGATCCAAGGGCTCTCGGAAGCCCGTATCATGGGAGAATGGAAAGCCACTACCCTGCCGTTCGCACGCTGGCAGTTCGCTCCTACTCGTCCCCGCACGTCCTTCAATACTACGGCGGTTCGCTCCTAGTCGTCCCGTCCATTCACATTACGGCAGTTCCACTAATCCTAACCCTCCTCCCAAATCCATGGCGTCCCAAATCTCCACGATCGGCGGTGAGTACAAGGTTAGAACCATCACCGGCGATGAGTTCGACGTCATCTACACCCGTTCTTCCGCGACGGTGAAAGGATGCCTTTCTCGCTTCAGACGCATGTTCGAAGACTCAGATGATGAGTGGGGTCGCTGGGCTAGATGTTGAGTACACCACAGTCCTGGGACGAGAGAAGGATCTAAAGGACGAAGAGAGGAAGAAGCCCGCCGTGATCCAGGTTTGCGTGCATGACTTATGCTTGGTCTACCACATATGCCATGCCGACGTTGAGTGCCAGGATTTAAGGACTTCCTCGAGAGCAACCTAGTCAAATTCGTTACTGTAGACTTTGGTAACGACAAAGAAGTCCTGCGTCGGATAGGCCTCGTTGTAGGCAACACCTTCGACCTCCAGAAGAATCGGCTGGTGTCCTCTCGTCAGCCTTCAATGCTGACCCTGGCAGGAGCCATGGTTCATCCTTCGTACGGTAAACTGGAGAAACCTCCATACACGTTTCATCGTCATGCATGGCAGCGGAATGTACTAGATATAGACCACATCCACTACGCTGCAATGGATGGCTACCTTTGCTTCAATATCTACAAGGGTTGGATGAAGAGCAACAGCCAAGTGTGCGGTTCAAGCAAAGAAGTATCGGCCAAGAGGAAGAGGGACAAGGACGAAGTCGAGGACGTGGACGAGGACTCCGAGTAAGGTGGCAGTGTCGTTGCTCATGGTGGTTCTAATGCAGTGTCTACCGGAATAGTTGCAAAGTTTAATTTCAGGTGTGCTTAATTTAATTTGAGGGGTGTGTTGTGCTGAGCCCCCAGCAGAACTATGTTATGTTTCTTCTCGTTACTTTAACTCTTCAGTACGTACATACTAGTATTTCTTACATTTCATCTTTTAGTTGGTATAGTACTACCACTCGTTTCTTCACATTATATACGTACAATATATATGGCCAACATCATATAGCCAGCAGTTTAGTTGTCAAAGAATTTCAGGGTGCTTAGTTTTGTCAAAGAATTCCAGGATGCTTAGAGGGTGCTTGGATCCAAGGGACTTATTTTAGTCTGACTAAAAATAGTCTCTTTAAGAGGCTAAAGTTCCAAGCACCCCTGACTAAAGAGGGGCTAAAACTAGTCTTGAGACTAAATTTTTTAGTCAGGGGTACCCCTACTAAAATGTGGATTAGTCCTCTCTCTACTCATTTAACTCCTCTCCTTTAACACAGGCGAGTTCTGGATTGGAGGGTTTGGAGGATAATAAATGCTCATTAACTTGATTTTAGCCTTTTTAGTATTTGGATCCAAGCATGGGTGAGGCTAGCATGTTTTAGTCCCACTACTTTTAGTCATGGGACTAAAACGTATCCAAGCACCCTCTTAGTTTTATTTGAGGGTGGGTTGTGCTGGACACCATTATTGTGACTAGCCTTTTTAATAGTACTATATGCATAATTTGGCGACGAGCGCTCTCTATATGTACCACCTTTTTTTAATTTCAAGTTTTGCTCCATGGCGCAATCCATCGATACTACTGCTGTACAAAAGTATACATTTTTTAAAAGGCTAGAGGGCGGGGCAGTCTAGCTTGGTCGGTTTCACGAGAGGCGAGGGCCTTTGTGATTTGACGGCTCATTACTGCTGGAAGGCGGGGCCTTGTGATTTGACTGCTCGTATAAATGCGCCGACGACCTGATCGAGGAGGAGCAAAGAACCGTGCGGTATACTCAAGTTTTCCACTGGAGTAGTACTGCGACGGAGGAGCACGAAACACGGCAGCCCAGTGCCATATGGCGATAAAAATGATCTAATTTGCTAGTCATCTCATTGTTAGCATTGTTCTATTCATTCCCTCAAAAAAACATTGTTCTATTCATGCCTCGCAGAGAACGTGACACGTGCGGCGAAACACCCGAAGCAAAAGATGAAACACAGGAGCAAAAGAAGAAGGAAGATTATCACCCCAAATGATCTAATTCGCCGCGGAGTCGTAACTGCTTCTTCATCGCCTCCACGACCTCCATCTCCTTGCGCGTCTCCTCCGCCATCTTCTTCATTCTGTCCATGACGCGGGATTTCTCGACGCGAGCCTTCATCATCTGTTCCACGGCCGCATTACGTACCTTGACAGCAGCCGGGTGCTCGATGCGGAGCTTCGCCAACTCCTCCTTCTGTTCCATGACGAGGGCCTGCAGCATCTTCATCGAGGAACTACTATTCTCATGCAGCTTCTTCCAGCCGGCGTTCTTCTCCTTCAACAGGTCGATCTCGTGGCAGAGCTTCGCCTTGTCCTCCTGAAGTCGCAGGATTTCGCCGGTCGCCTTCTTCTCCGAGGCAATGCTCTTCTTCAGCAGCATCACCAAGCCGGCGGTCAACTCCCCCTGCTGATTGAGCTCAGCGGGCATGTCGTCGAGGCTCTCCTTCAGCAACTCCATCAAGCCTTGGATGAACTCCTTCTGCTTATTGAGCTGATCGGGCATGCCGTCGAGGGATAACGACTCCAGCTCCGCCGGCTCGGCATGTTCGCCTCCGCGGCTAGGGCGCTCCTGGGAGCCATCGCCTGCCCGTGAGAGATCTTTCGAGGTCTCTGCGTGGCGGCGAGCCCTCTCTTTTTTTCCGCAGCCTTGGTTGCCGCTCCCTTGTTACGAGTAGTTCTCGACCTAGAGCTCTGCTCACCGGCCATGGCAACGACGGACGAAGAAGAAGCACTTATGAGGAGGAAAGGTAGAGTAATTTTCGGTTAGGTAGTTCCCCTTTTTATAACCTAAGTACTAGCACTAGTACTAATACCTGCATAGTGGGAACACGTTCAGGTTTGGTACGTACTAGTAGGTGTGAGCAGGCTTTCGAATGTGATGGGAACAAGGTAAAGATTAATTGATGGTTTTGGTTTCGAGGCCCGAAACGGCTCCCGATGAGTTTAGCGGAACATAAATTTCAAGTACTACACTGCTCAAATGCGTAAATATTATGTTACTGTCAAAAATTGGCACAAAATACGAAGGAGACCAATGGAAGTACTACTAGCAACCCACGATTTAACTACTCGCATGCGCGCAGTGGAGTAATAATGTCTTTCTTCCGCCCTCACGTCCACTCAATTTGCATGCGCTGTATTAATTGACCATCAATGAAGTGAACGACTTTACACGCGTCAAATTATCACATGGGGTGGATCTTGGTACAAAATTGCGTCCGCCCGTGTACCCGCGTGTGCGTGCGAGGGAATGAGTGCGTGCGTGGCGTGCGTGCACATCTTCGCTTCGTGCATGTACCGCCAGTATGGCTCAGGGAGGACGAGTACATTCTTCTGGAACCAGCAGCACGTCACTGTGATCAATCCACGCAAGGAGGTCGCGACAACGCCTCCACATGTGCCACGTGGCTTCATGAACTGTAAGAGAGACACTGTGTAGCGTGCCATTGGTATTCTAATTTACGTGTTTTGCACATACTCGAAGTACTAGTAAGGTACACGTGCATTGCACGCATCAGATTTTGCAACCAAATTATGAATAAATACCACACTATAGCATGTAAGCTCTGAGTCATATATGCCTGATGTAGCCCTTCGTTTAATTCTTATAGTTCATCTCATTCAAAATCAATTAGTTTTTATAAAAAAGCTAAGAACGCGGGAATAGGAAAAACATGGGATTATAGTGGAATGTCGTCTTGAATCCTACAGGATTGTACGAGTGTTTGATTGTGCATAGAAAAAACGCAGAATTCTTTCAAAGAGGTTTGAGTGGATGGGATGTTTCCTATGAAATCTAGTGCAAATGAATCATATGGAAAAATTCCTATGGTTTACAATCCTACGAATCAAACAACCAAGATAGGAAAAATTCCTAATGATTAGAATCCTCCAAAATTCCTTTGAGAATCCTTTGAATCAAAGAAGCCCTTAATCTATTTTATGATTCATGGAATTGTGCGTTGTAAAGCATAAAGTAAAAACAAATAATGGCAATTCAACTAGAAAAAAAGTTTGGGCAGTTATGATACGGAAGATTCTAGAACAAAAGAGAACCACTGTTGTTTTGAGGTTTGTGCATTATGCTTAAGTTCAACCATGGAGTCTGCTAGATTGTACATGTGGCAAAATCCGGTGGGGGGCTAGAAGATGGTGCGAGGGGCCGAGTGGAGGGAGACTATGAAGGAATGCACAAGTGCGAGATCGATATTTAGAGAGAGGGGGCGAACACGTGCGCTGTTGCGCGCAGTGGCGGAGCCATGAAAAATAAATGAGCTAGGGGGCCAAGCATTGCTAATCCTTTACGAGGAGGGTCAATTCATGAACTTAAACCATTTTTAGCAGCAATTGTCTAATGATCACATTCATATTAGCCTCGATATATAGTGATGTTAGGGGGGGAGGGGGCAGGGCCCTTACTGCCCCTGTCTTCGCCATTGTGCACGCGTCTGAGAGATGAAGCGGAAGGCATGGATGATGAGAGGGGGACGTTGGATATATAATTAATGTGGGTGTATTAGCTATATATGTTAATCCTATATAGAGAGGTATAGATTGATCGATGTGGACGTGGGAAAGAGGGTGAGACCTCACTGGATATATCGATTGATCGGTTTGTGTGGAAAACTATGAAAGACCTAGCTATATACACACATACATAGAGGAACATCGATCGTTGCGCATGCACGCGTGAGAGATAAAGAATGCCCGATATGATGGAGAGGGGGATGTGTGTGGGTGTGTGCCTTCATGGGAGACCGACCTGAAGAAAAAGATTGTATGCGTGCGATGGATAATGCCGACTGGTAGTGTGTGTGCATGCATGCACGAGAGAAAGTTAGTGGTACAATTATAAAGAGAAGACTACTGTGTGGGTGTAAAAGAATAGGTGAGGTCATAATCAATGTAAAGTTGAATTCAAATATTTGAATAAGAGATCCTGATGTTTGAAACCCATGCATGCATGAATATAACGGAGATCTGCGCGGTGTGGTTTGGAAACGAGCATGTTGTAATGTATACACATTGAACAAGGTCAGACTGATTTGAATTTGAGATACCGATGGCAGACATCATTTGGCCACGTCGCATCCGTGCATGGACACACTATTCTAATTGGAGATGATGGGCGGCTTTCGCATCACATATCTATATCTATACCCCTATATATATATTTATATTTATATTTTTTATATTGTGTGCGGGTAACTTTAACTTTGAAAGATGGTCGTTGGATGAGGCGAATCCGATGGTCCAAAGATGGCAAATTTGAGCACTACTGGCCGTTGGATATCATCTAGATTCCACCAGATTTCGCCACATGTATAATCTAGAAGACTCCATGGTTGAACTTAAGCATAATGCACAAACATCAAAACACAAGCACTTCTTATTTGTTCTAGAATCTTCCGTATCAGAATTGCCCAAATGTTTTTCTACATGATTTGCCATTATTTGTTTTTACTTTATGTCTTACGACGCACAATTCCATGAATCTTAAAATAGATTAGCTTTCTTATAAAAACTAGATGATTTTGAATGAAATGAACTATAAGAATTAAACGAACATCTACATCATGCATATATGACTCAAAGCTTGCATGCTATAATGTGGTATTTATTCATAATTTGGTTGCCAAATCTCATGCGTGCAATGCACGTGTACCTTACTCTAGTCTAAATGGTGTTTGTGTGTGTGTTGTGCGTGTTGAGGTGCAAATTGTCTTTTTTTGGGTACACGTTAAGCTTGTTCTTCCGAAATTTCAAGCCGCGCCTTGTTATGCCGAAAATTCAAGCTAGCGTCTCTGTCTATCGTGCTGCGAAACTCCCGCCTCTTCAACCCGCGCCTTGTTAGCCCGAAATATTTAAGATATATCTTTGTCTCGTTGTGCTCCGACAACTCCCTCCATCTCAACCCGCGCCTTGCTATTCCGAAATTACAACGCGCGCGAAAAACTCCCACCTCCTGTGAAATCCCGACACGCGAAATGCCCGTGGTACCCCTGAACCGAAAGAACCGCCTCAAATCGGTGGGGGTACTTTCGTAACTTACCCCACATTTCGGACAAGCGCGTCTCTAAGCCATGGTTCCCCACTGCCATCCCATCCGCCCACCCATTCGTACACCGAGGCCGCGAAAACCCGCGACGAAACCCCACACCCTGCTCCGTCCGCCACCCAGCCGGAGCCTCTTCCCCGACGACGTCGTCCACAGCAACACCTCGACGTCCCTCATCCACCGTACCGGATGAGGATCCGTCGTCGATCTCATCGTCCCGCCGGTTCAGCCACCCCGTCCTCCACCTCCAAGGAGCTGCCCCGACGTTCCCCTCGTCTTTCGCGCCACCTCCATTCCCACACCGCCGTCTTCACCTGCACCACCGGAAGAGCATCATCATCACCGTTTCCTCGGATGAAGCTGCGGCCTAATCGGCGCCACCAAAGAGGTTGTACACTAATCGCCGCATTTTCTTCTTGATTCGATCTCACGGTGCTGCCGGCGCTCGGTCCCGAGCCGACACGGCGCGACTCCATCCACGGCGGCGTCGCCGGCCACTTCCTCCACGGCGTCGCTCCCTCGGCGGTGACGTCCACATCAGTAGGAGCTGCTGCTGCTTTAGCTCTCGCTCGCACTGCTGCTCTGCTCTTGCTCTTGGTCCCCTGCCTGGTCTGCTCCTGCTATTGCTCTTGCTCGCGCTGCTGCTCTCGCTCTTGCTCTTGCTTGCGATGCTGCTCCGATTTAGCTACACTTCAGTCGACTGAATCGACTTTTGGGTCAGTCGATTTTCAGGGGGTGGGGGGCTCGCCGGGGTGAAGGAAGAACCAGCCACAGCGGGGAGGGGGCTCGTCGGAGAGGTACCCCACTATCTATCTTAGGGTTCAGGATGGGGGTGGTGGTCGCCGGCGGTGGCGGGGCGGTGGCGTGGGGATCACCGGAGAAAAAGCTCGGCACGGGGGGGCCTAGAGGGATGGCCGGGGAGGCGGCGGACCGGCGGTGGGGAGTGTTTTCGGGCCGGGCGACGGCGGACCGGCGGTGGGGAGTGTTTTCGGGCCGGGCCGGGCGGCGCACCGCCGGCCGCGGGCGGCGGGGGGCTGCAGTTTGGCCGGTGGTGGTTGGCGGCTCAGGGGGGTGGAGGTTGAAGATGAACCGCAGGCCCTTGATTTCGTATCCAACGGCTGCAAAATCGACTGACCAGAGATGAAAAAGTCAGTCGACCGACGTGTAGCCTCACCTTGCTAGTGCGCTCAGTTTCGACAGCAAAATTCGGTTTCGACATCAAAATTCAGTTTCTACAGTTAAGTTCAGTTTCGACAGTTAAATTCAGTTTCGACAGTTAAGTTCAGAGATGAGCGGCTGATGTATTTTACATCTAGCACTTTGTGGTTATGTATTTTACGTCATGTATTGGAGATGCTATTAAAATTCCACTCAGGTTAACGTTGTTCGTTGTCTCTCTTGTCCTGCTTCAGCCTCGGCGTCGTACAACTCACCGGAGCTGCTCCAACGACGAAACCCTCCATCACAGCGGAGTAGTACCTTGGGCTCCATCTCCAGACGCCTAAGATCTTCTTCCCCTCCTCCAACAGCAAAGTCAGCCGGAGCATCCTCACCGGCCAACCCAATCACGCTGAGATCGACATGGCTTCGCCAAAGAGGTTGTACACTTGTTGCATCTCTTTTTTACTCTACATGTTATATATATTGTCCACTGAGCACTCGTAGTAACGGGAAATACGATTATTTTATCCTACTATATGACAAGAAGTGAGGTACCAGGCAACTTAGCTATCCGTGATGGACTCTCTTGAATGCCATCATTATTTATCTCTGCGTGTTTGAGCTGTGCATTTGTCGATGGGCCTGGGAGTTGAGCTAGTATGGCAGTGGCCTGGGTCCAAAGTAATAGAAGTAGCACAAAAACATTTTTTTAGTGTAGGATTTTCCTTGCTCAAGCCTGCCTACTAGAATCGCCAGTGCTTGAAAGGAAAAGTGAATGAAAAACATCGGAATTGGAAAGATTCCTATGGTACTACTTTTCATGAATTTGGTGCAAAGGAATGGAGCAAAGGAAAACTGTAGGATTTGTTCCTTTAGTGTGTCCTTGAAAGAAAAACCCTAGGAATTCTAATTTCCACTTCTCCTCCTTTTCATATTCCTATTCATCAAGCACAAGACTAAGAGATAGTAACATAATAGCATTATAACCGTACATTTTCTTGTGGTTTGACTTAATCTCACCATGATTTTTTGCATCCTGTGATCTTCCAATTGTTGTGAATCAAACACCCAGATTGGCAGAAATCCCGTGTTTCTAAATTCTCTGTTTTGCACGTGCATTCCTATCCTATTCCTGTCTATTTCCTATCCCTGCATTGTTAGAATCCTCAAATTCAAACAAGCCCTTACTCAATTACATTTGTTACAGATATGTGTCAAAGAAAACCTTGTGTGGTTTGTACTGCTCCTGCGGCGCTGTGTTCCACCCCAGCTCAGCTGCTCCAACGACGGAAGGGTTCACCACAGCAGGGATCCGCTCTCCAGACTGTCTTTCGCCGCCTCAGATCTTCTTCCCCACCGCCGGCAGCCACGGCAACTGCATTACCATCATCAACTGAGCAGATGACCTTGAGGACTACACGGGTCCGCAAGAGAGGTCGCACT
This sequence comes from Triticum aestivum, assembly GCF_018294505.1. Classification (NCBI taxonomy): domain Eukaryota; kingdom Viridiplantae; phylum Streptophyta; class Magnoliopsida; order Poales; family Poaceae; genus Triticum; species Triticum aestivum. The sequence goes on from NC_057799.1 coordinate 327,964,426, forward strand.
CTTCCGTGTCTGCTTATGTTATGCATCGCTTAATATGATGACATGCTACATTATCGTCGTGTTCACCTATTAGAGTCCAAGTCAGGTCCAAACTAATGCTGAAACTTGAGTTTTTAAATGGTTGTGGGGTACATATTGGGGCAACAATCAGTACTATATGTCTACTATCTGGTTAATCTCCGGTGTCTACTATGAGTTTCATGTTGGGTGCAAACAAACATTAAAGGAGCCATTATCTGTATTTTTTAACTAAAGCTATTGTCTGCCTGCTCTCATTGGTTTTGGGTCTATCCACAGTTTGCTACCATCACTCTGGATTTGTGCATGCACTCTTTACGTAATCTCACTATGTTTTATTCCTATGCATGCCAGTTATTGTACACAATGGAACTGATCATGTAGAGCAAAAGAGATGAGCCTTGCGTCGCAATAAAATTTCATGCAGACGTCGTTCCATGGTGGGCACAAAGGCAGCCCCCCCTCCACCCATTTCGGATCGTAATCAAGAGGAAGATAACTGTTCTGAGGGGGATTCAGAAGGAGAAGACCACTCCTATTTACCCCATGAGGTCTTCGCTCTAACTTGGCATGCTGATGTTGGTAATATCATGCATATGGTGCCTTGCATTGCTTACTGTATACATTAAAGATGTCATCTGCTTAGTTTAGACATGCTTTGTGTCAATGCCATCTGTTTAGTTTCTTTATCGTATATGTGAATCATGCAATGCCATCTTGTCTAGCCAGGCATCATATATGTGAATTTTGCAATGCCACCCTGGTTAGCCAGTCATCTTATATGTGAATTATATCATGCCATCATTTTTTTATTGCGTGTTAATTTGTCAACAATTTTAGTTCATTCAATTACTCTTCCTGTGCATCCGCCATTCGGCACGGTCATGGAAAAATCTGGAGTGGAAACAAGGTCTTCAGAGCAGACAATGCTATCTGACGAAGCGCATGTCTTGCTGGTTACCGATAGCTCCTCAGAGGAGGATTCAGAGACAGATGACCAGTCATATTCCCCCCCCCGAGGTGCATGCCCTAACTTGGCAGGGTTATGTTGCTCATATCGTGCGTATGGTATCTTGCATTGATATGTCATTTGCTTAGTTTAGACATGCTTTGTGTGAATGCCACCTGTTTAGTGTCTAATTACCATATATGTGAATTATGCAATGCCATCTTGTTGCAAGACATTATATATGTGAATTATGCAATGTTATCTTGTTGCAAGGCATTATGTATGTGAATTATGCAATGCCATGCTGTTTAGGCAAGCGTCATATATGTGAATTATATCATGCCGTCCTTTTTTTTGTATTTCTCATTGCTTTTGTCGACAATGTTTGTATATTCAACTGCTCTTCCTGTGCATCAGCCATTTGAATTGGTGATGGAGAAATCTGGAGTGAAAACAAGGTCTTCAGAGCAGACAATGCTACCTGCTGAAGCAGATATCTTGCTAGTTACAGATAGCTCTTCAGAGGAGGATTCAGAGGCAGATGACCAGTCCTATTATCCCCCTGAGGTGTATCCTCAAACTTGGCAGGGTTATATTACTCATATAATGCATATGTTATATTGCAATGCTTAGTTTTTACATCATATACACAATATTGAATGCCATCTCCTTAGTTGACACATCATATATGCGATTGCCCTCTGCTCACTTCCTTAGTATATAAATCATATATTTGAATTATGTCATGCCATGATGTTTACATAGACAGCATGTATCTGAATTATGGCATGCCAACCCATTTTCTAAAGACATAATATAGTTATATCATCTCATCCTGTTTACATAGTCATCATATTTTAAATTATGTCATTCTATCCGTGAATTATATCATGCCATCATGTTTCCATCGACGGCATGTTTGTGATTTATGGCATGCCAACCACTTTAATAGACACATCGTACAGTTATATCATGTCATCCTGTTTACATAGTCATCATATTTTGAAGTATGTCATTCTATCCTCTTTAGTTAGCCATCATACATGTGAAATTGTGTCATGCTATCCTGTTTAATTAGCCATCATATATGTGAAATTATGTCCTGCTATTCTGTTTGCTTAGACAACATAAATGTAAATTATTTCATGCCATGTTTTCTTCCCTACTATCCATTGCACCTGTCTATCTTACAATGTCTGTACATTCAATTACTTTTCTTGTTTATTAGCCATTTCAATTGGAGGGAGTGATGGCAGTATCTGTGGGAGTAAAAACACGGTCTTCAGAAAAGATCGTGCCACCTGTCGATGCAGATAGAACCACGGTTGTACTTGCCCAAGAACCAGCCCCACCACACATAACCCACACTCATGCAGATTGTACCCCTACCCAGTTGGACAGAACCAGCTACACCCCTTCTAACCCCAACCCCAGCAGATAGACACCCAGTTCCCGTTGACACAACACCGTCTCCACCACAGAGCACCCAAACACGAGCAGTTAGTAAGGCAATTGCAGTGCCCAAATCATGAGGACCACCACTCCGAACCCGAAGTCAACGCTTAAAGCAGAAGAAGAATTGTTCTCAGGTCAGGTTCCATAGCTATGGTTCATACTACTTTGCTCTTGCATCACTGTATTTACTGATACCAACTAATTTCAAATTTGAAGGATGCAATTGAAACTCCAATGGCGCAACAGGTATGTTTTAAACCTGTTTCTTCAACGTGTTTGGCTGTTTGCTGTTGTAACTTGCTCTATGTTGATTTCAGTTTCAATTGAATAAACAGTTATGTTCTCATGCCATGCACATTACAAGTGTTGTTATTGTTGTGTAGTTTCCCACACTTATATTCTGTCTATGCTGCTTTGTCTTAAATAGATATGATTCAAACTGTATCTATCTTGATTTGGCAACATAAACTAGAATGATATAGACCATACAGTGACCATACTACATAGATATATGTTTGTTTCATGCTGTTATCCTGTCCACCTTACTACTGAACTGGTTTACCAAAATGAGTTTCATATACTACATTGTAAACCTGAGATGTGTTTGTTTGTTTCTCTTTTAGAACGCGGATAAAATATTGGAGAAGAGTACCCTGTTATGCAATGGTAAAGGAAGTAATGCAGATAAGGCTCAAGATAGTGAGACATCCCTGTTGGTCTCCAAGAAAGCTGATAAAAACTATATTGAAGACACTGAGACAACCCCAAAGTCCTGTCTTGATGTAGTGTTCGAGTTACTGGCTACCACTGCTGGCACCAGCTCTTCGAACTCGTTGCCTGAATCAGTTCGGCTTCTTGAGTCTCAACTTCAAGTTGAAAGACATTGATCAGATGTTATGCGACAGGAAGCCGAAGGACTGAGGAAGTCCCTGCAGAATTCAGATGCATACTGTCTGGTGCAACAACAAGCGCTGGAGGACTTAAGCGCCAAACAAGAGAAAGTTAATAAGCTTGCTAAGCATCTTGCCAGCATTATGGGTACCCAGGATATTGTTTCTTGAGCTCTTCTGAAGTGGTTTCAGTTCTGGACTCGTTTTGCTGCGGTGTTTATAAGCTGCTGTGTTCCCTGTATTTGCACTGGTGGCGAACTTTGATGCCCAGTGGATGTAATATGTGTAATAGCCGTGATAGCCTAGTGTAAGTTGCTTGCTTATTTATTTCCTTGTTGTCTTGTTTATTTGTTTGCTTGTAGTCAGTGCAGTTCTTTTTCTGCGGTTTGCTAGTGGCTGCAATAACTATTTTTAAAACTAGGCCACAATAACCATGGGCTAATATTTACTGTAGTGACACTGGGCCTCCTACGGGCCGTAGAAACAGTGGGCCTTCTACGGGCCGTAGAAACAGTGGGCCTTCTACGGGTCGTAGAAACAATGGGCCTTCTACAGGCTGTATCATCAATGGGCCTTATACGGGCCATATGATCGATTGGCCAAACATGGGCCAAACAGACCGCATTCTGGCCGTAAACGGGCTAGAGTTGGAATCGTCCGTTCATGGGCCGACCATAACGGGCCATCGTTAATAGGCCGTATTTGATGATGCTATGAAAATGGCCCAACGTATTAACGAACCACAAACGGGCCGACTGTAACCACGGGCTGAATTTGGCCCACAAGCAGAAAATGACACTAACGGGCCGTAAGTAAACGAATGCTGTAAAATAGCCCAAGAATAAATGGGCTCTGAGAAGGCCGAAAGATAACATGGGCTGGAAACGGCCCAACGGAATAACAGGCCGTTAATGGGTATAAAGTGATACACTGTTCTTTACGGGCCAGTTTCACCACGGACCGTTAATGGGTGTAAAGTGATACACTGTTCATTACGGGCCAGTTTCAACACGGGCTGTTAATAGGCCAAGAGTTACATAGGGCCTCATATGGGCCGAAAGACGTTATGGGCCATACATGGGCCAGAAGTGAAAACGGGCTGGAATCATATTGGATGGCCCAGATGACGCTACTGGGCCTAATTTGAATAGGGCGTAACGGGCCTTGGGTTAGCGGGCTGTAAATGGGCTATACGCGAATAGGCCGTTAACAGGCTTTCCATGGGCCGGCCCGCCACCTTTTGACCAAGTCAAACGGGCCGGCCTTTTCACAGGAATGGGCCTCTGTTGGGCCGTGCCACGTGTCGACGTATCATAGGCGCCTTCTGTCCAATGAGTGGATGACACCTGTCCCAGCGATGGGCCGACACGTGTTTCCTCCAGCCAATGATGACTTTACACGTGGAAAATCCCCATTGGTCGGGGTTGTTAACGGGTTATCGGATCCAAAACCCGACCGATAGCTTAACGGCGTTCCATTACGGTGGATGCCACGTGTCGGTCACCCTTGACGAAAGCACTTCTGTGACGCGCGATTTATCGTCATGGAAGTGGACACTTCCGTGATGATAATTTTGGTAATGTCATGGAACACTTCTACGACAGCACAGGTATGACTATCTTGATTCTGTCATAAATTTGTCATGGATGTACATGCATGACAAAAAACGCGACCTACTGTGACAAACACGTATCATCACGGAAGTGTTTTTTTTGTAGTGCTCGCGCCGCCACGGAAAGTGGCGCATGGCCCTGCCGTCTTGGTGCGGAGGTGGTGGAGGCGCTCCGTGAGCTACATCACCCGTAACTGGCGGGGGACGAGGCAGCGAGAGGGACGGCGCTGGGGAACCCCCTGCAGCGCTGACAAGCTCGACGATGCGGTCGAGCCAGTCCTCGTAGAGGTCGTTGACCGGGCGGTAACGCAGGAGCTCACGCGCCATGAGCAGCGCAGCCTGCGCGTCCGTGTCAGTGCGACAAGCATGAGACGACGAGCCGGCTGGAGTTAGCGACGGCGTGGCGGTGCGGCCGTCCCGCCGCACCAAGGAGTGCAGCGAGGACGCCTGCTACTCGTTTCTGGCCGGGCCGGTGGCAGCATTGGCAGCGGGTGACGGAGAACAACGGGGAGGCCCACCAACAGGAGCCGTCTGAGCGACGCGGGCGGCGAGGGCTGCCCGACGCTCAGCGCGGGCGCGACGAGCGTCCGACATGGTTGTGGCGGAGCGGCGAAACACGGATTAATGAGAGGAAAGCTTCGGCGCACTCCTACCTGGCGTGCCAAATGTCGGATCACGGGTTCCGGCAAAACCCTCAAGGTTCGAACACTGGGGTGCGCGCGAAGATCTCTCCTCTCCCAAGCTCTCGCACTCCATGATCTAGCAGACTAACTTGCCGAACCCAAAGAACACAGAGACACAAGATTTATACTGGTTTGGGCCACCGATGTGGTGTAATACCCTACTCCAGTGTATGTGGTGGATTGCCTCTTGGGCTGAGGATGAGCAATACAAGGGGAAGAACAGCCTCCTGAGGCGTGGTGTTCTTGTGCTGGTGAGCTAGAGAAGGGTTCGTCCCCCTCTTCTGTGGTGGCTAGTCCTATTTATAGGGGCCCGGGTCCTCTTCCCAAATATTGAGCGGGAAGGGATCCCACAACGGCCAATTTTGAAGGGGAACAACTAGTACAGCTTATCCTGACAAAAGCGGTCTTCGCCTGCCAAAGGCTCTGGTGGTGACGCCGTCTTGGGCTCCACAGTGACCTCCATCCTGCCGTCCTGCTGGTCTTGGTCTCGTTGCACCGATATGGAAACCTTTGTTTGATGCCTCGGGACTCCGCGCCTGCGCTTGCCCTTTTAGCACCAAAGAGGTAACAAGGACACCGCGCGCACAGGCGTCATTGCTTGCGTCATTGGAACCTCGCGAGGCTCGCTCTGCCTTGACCTCTCCACTCCTCGCGAGCCAGCCTGGTGAGGCCGCTCCTGAGGAGGTCTTGCGTCGTACTCCTCGCGAGGCTTGGCCCCTGGCGAGGGTCTTGAGTGCATGCTGATGAAGATGGGCCGTACGGGCCCGTTGGTGGAGCCACCCTGTGGGACGCAGGCAGGCAAGTCTGGGGACCCCCGTTCCTAGAACGCCTACAGCAGTGAAATCGGTGACACCGAGTTGTGTTTTTTTGTTACACCGAAATGGTTCGGTTTGACCGAGAGTGATAGACCGTTGTGACCAAGTTCAATGTAGAGAAAGGGCAATTTTTACCTCAGCTCACTTAGACAAATAAGATCTCACAAAGATTTGCAATGAATTTGATGCAGGAAATGCAGAACAAAACAGAGAAAAGAAAAGAAAATCTAGATGAAGTTTTTTTTGATAAAAGGAAGGGGAACAAATATGCAAGGAACAAATGCAAGAACTCAGATAAACACTAGAGAACTTCATCTAGAATTGGGCGGCGACAACTTGATCACAAGTCATACTCATCGTTAAAGCTCAAAATGGGGTTACCATTTTTTGATTAAGCATTTGATGTATTCGCATCTTGTTGAGCTGCTTTGACCCATATCTTGGGGTAAAGCTTCTCTAAGATGGAATATCATACCTTGGGTGGTGGTGTTGAACTTGATCATGTAGTTGAACTTGCGTGGAGTGCTCAAGGTTGATGTAGCACATCAATGGTTGGGAGCACCACTTATAGTTTGAGTTCATCGACCTACATGGGTTAGTCTTGCAAGGAAGAGCACTTGTGTATCCAATATGACAATCATGGAATTTGATACCAAATGAAATTTGATATATAGAATTTGTCAAAGGATATGTTGAGGGGTTTAAAGCTTCCTTGTCTTCAACCACCGTGGTGTAGAGACTTGGTGTGTAGAGATTGCTCAAGATGTGAGTGAGTTGCAATCTCATAGATTTAGATTCATCCAAGTACCTACAGGGGTTAGATAGCATGCAAGGGTACAAATGTATCCAAGACATATGATCATCATCATAACAAAAGAGTCATGGATAGTCATAGGCTCATGCATTGCATGTGTCCAAATGGAGTTCCTACTCCAAGTTTGAAGCATCAATGATGTTCAATTCACCTCTCAAACAGCAAAATACTTTCTCATCAAGAGGTTTGGTGAATATATCCGCCAATTGCTTATTGGTACGAACATGCTTAAGATCAATATCTCCTTTAGCAACATGATCTCGAATGAAATGATGACGAACTTCAATATGCTTAGTTCGAGAATGTTGCACGGGATTATGAGCAATCTTAATAGCACTTTCATTGTCACAAAGCAATGGAACATGTTTCACATTGATCCCATAATCCTTAAGAGTTTGGGTCATCCAAAGTAACTGAGCACAACAGAACCGGCGGCAATGTATTCCGCTTCGGCGGTGGATAAGGATACCGAGTTTTGTTTCTTGGAGGACCAAGACACAAGAGATCTACCAAGATATTGACAAGTACCCGAAGTGGACTTTCTATCAACCTTGTCTCCGGCATAGTCCGAATCAGAGTAGCCAACAAGATCAAAAGAAGACCTCTTAGGATACCAAATGCCAAAATTTGGTGTATGTATTAAGTATCTCACTATCCTTTTCACAGCCTTAAGATGACATTCTTTGGGGGCTGCTTCATATCGTGCACACATGCACACACTTAGCATAATATCAGGACGGGAGGCACATAGATATAACAATGAACCAATCATAGATCGGTAAACCTTTTGGTCAACCGATTTGCCATCCTTGGTCAAGTCAAGATGTCCACTAGTAGGCATGGGTGTTTTCATACCTTTGCTTTCTTGCATGTTGAACTTCTTGAATAAGTCCTTGGTGTACTTTGTTTGAGAAACAAAGGTGCCTTCCTTAGTTTGCTTGATTTGCAAACCAAGAAAGAACTTGAGTTCACTCATCATAGACATCTCAAACTTCTTCGACATTAGCTTCCCAAACTTTTCACTAAAATGAGGGTTAGTCGAACCAAATATGATATCATCAACATAAATTTGGCACACAAATAATTCACCATTAACCCTTTTAGTAAAAAGACTCGAATCTATCTTTCCAATCTCAAAGCCTTTTTCAATAAGGAACTTGGTCAAGCATTTATACCATGCTCTAGGAGTTTGTTTAAGACCATAAAGAGCTTTATGAAGTTTGTAAACATGATCGGATTTCTTAAGATTAAGAAAGCCGGGAGGCTGTTTAACATAAACTTCCTCCTCAATTTCACCATTTAGAAAGGCACTTTTAATATCCATTTGGTACAAGGTAATATCATGGTGATTAGCATAGGCAAGTAAGATGCGGATGGACTCAAGTCTAGCAACGGGGGCATATGTCTCACCATAGTCCATACCTTCGACTTGAGTGTAGCCTTGGGCGACGAGGCGTGCTTTTTTGCGGACGACTTGTTCATCTTCGTCTTGCTTCTCACGAAACACCCATTTGGTACCAATGATGTTGTGGTTTTTGTCGGTCTTCTCGACCAATGTCCACACTTGGTTCCTCTCAAAGTTGTGTAGCTCTTCATGCATGGCATTTATCCAATCCAGATCTTCCAATGCTTCTTCAACCTTCATAGGTTCAATGCTAGAGATGAATCAATAATGTTTGCAAAAATTATCCAAACGAGTTTTAGAGCGAGTGATTCTCCCGGTTTGGATATCATTGAAGATTTGCTCGACGGGATGATCTCTTGAGACTCTTGCTCGGACTCGTGAGAGCTTTTTCTTGGGTCGGGGTGGAACATCTTCTTCATCATCTTGTCCTTCTTCTTGGCCTTCCTCATTGTTGACATTGTTGTTCTCTCATCGTGGTGGAGAAGGAGGTTGATGAGGTTCATCTTGGTGTACTTCCTCGTTTTCTTCATCTTGATGTGTCCCACTCGTGGATGCTTCCATGTCAACACTTGGTTCGCCTTGTCGTGAGGTAGAAGCTTCCACTTGGACAGACGAGGTACTCTCCTTTACCTCCGTTGGACGAATCTTGCCAATAGACAAGTCTTGGATTGCTTCCGAAGGGTCTCTGTCCCCTACATCAATTGGCAATTGCTCTACTTGTGAGCCGTTAGATTCATCAAACTTCACATCTACCGTCTCTTCAACCTTTCAGGTGAAATTATTGTAGACACGGTAAGTATGAGAGTTTGAGCCATAACCAAGTAGGAAACCCTCATGAGATTTAGGAGAAAATTTAGAACGACGATGCTTATCAAGAATGTAGCACTTTGAGCGAAATACTTGAAAGTATCCAACTTGGGGTTTGTTACCGGTGAGGAGTTCGTATGCCGTCTTGCCGAGTAGCTTTTGAAGATACAAGCGATTTGTTGCATGACAAGCCGTCTCAACCGCTTCCGCCCAAAAGTGTTTTGGAGTCTTGTACTCATCAAGCATTGTTCTCGCCATCTCAATAAGAGTCTGGTTCTTCCTCTCAACAACTCCATTTTGTTGAGGTGTGTACGTAGCCGAGAACTCGTGTGAAATCCCTTCTTCATCAAGAAAGGTATCCACATTTGCGTTCTTGAACTCCGTTCCATTGTCGCTGCGAACCTTCTTGATCTTCACTTCAAATTGATTTTGGGCCATCCTAGCGAAGTTCTTGAAGATCTTTTGGACCTGCGATTTATCATCAAGAAAGAACACCCATGTAAATCTTGAAAAATCATCGACTATAACTAGACCAAATGAGTTTCCACCGAGACTCTTGTAGGCATTGGGACCAAAGAGATCCATATGAAGTAGCTCGAGCGGTCTTCTCGTGGTCATGATGTTCTTCACGGGGTGACTTCCTCCAACCTGTTTTCCAGCTTGACAACCACTGCACAATCTATCCTTGTCAAATATAACATCTTTTACTCCAAGGATATGATCACCTTTAATAAGTTCATCAAGATTTCGCATGCCCACATCACCTAACCTTCTATGCCATAACCAACCTTTAGAAGTTTTAGCAATAAAGCAAGTTCTAGGTTGAGCCTTTTTAGTGAAGTCAACAATGTAAAGATCACCTCTACGTATACCAGTAAAGACCATTTTATGATTATCTCTACGAAACACTTGGCAATATACTTCAGTAAATAGGACATTGAAACCAAAGTCAGCAAGTCTAGATACGGAAAGTAAATTGTAGCCAAGAGATTCAACGAGCATAACATTTTGTATGGAGCTATCATGTGAGATGACCACCTTACCAAGGCCAACCACCTCACCCTTAGAGTTATCACCAAAAGTGACATACTTTCGAGGGCCGTCGTTTTCAGCAAGCTCACGAAACATATCCTTGTCTCCGGTCATATGATCGGTACATCATTCTAATGACTTCGGAAATGATATAGCTAATAATTCCAACATCTCCTTTGGCACGCATGAGATCACGAAGCTCAAACAGGCAATCATCAAACTTAGGATCACTAGTACTCATCCTATTCAAGGCAATAGACTTATGGAGAATCTCATCTAGATTTTTCAAGGAATAATTTGGGAATCGTTCCTCAAGAAATCTCCATATGGTGTAAGCACAATCTAGAGTAGGCAAACATCCAATCAAGTTTCTAGGCAAACCTCTAGTGATAAGATTGACAGTTCTAAGGTTGCGAATCATGTCAATAGACTCATCGAGGGTAGGATGCAAAGGATCAACATGAGGTGCACAAGGGATAGTAATATACTTGCTCAAATGGTATTCATTGTAAATCACAAGCATCTCATTTTTTCACTCATGAAAGTACTCTCCATCAAGTATGGACACTCTACATCTAAGACTCCCCAACGTAGACTCATCCATCTTCCTCCAAAGGTGTTTAAACCAAAGCAACGACCAATGCTCTGATACCAATTGAAAGGATCGAGAAGAGATGTCTAGAGGGGGGTGAATAGACTCTTAGCAAGAAACGTGGCAGTTTTTAATTTCTTTAAGTTGAGGTGGAGTTTTAGGACAAGTTTAAACACTCACAATACATATCAAGCATGCATGACAAGTGTATATGAGCAGCGGAAAGTAAAGCATGCAATTTGCAAGAATGTAAAGGGATGGGATTGGAGTGTGCAAACGCAATTGGAGACACGAAGATTTTTGGCGTGGTTCCGATAGGTGGTGCTATCGTACATCCACGTTGATGGAGACTTCAACCCATGAAGGGTAACGGTTGCGCGAGTCCATGGAGGGCTCCACCCATGAAGGGTCCACGAAGAAGCAACCTTGTCTATCCCACCATGGCCATCGCCCACGAAGGACTTGCCTAACTAGGGTAGATCTTCATGAAGTAGGCGATCTCCTTGCCCGTACAAACTCCTTGGTTCAACTCCACAATCTTGACGGAGGCTCCCAAGTGACACCTAACCAATCTAGGAGACACCACTCTCCAAAAGGTAATAGATGGTGTGTTGATGATGAACTCCTTGCTCTTGTGCTTCAAATGATAGTCTCCCCAACATTCAACTCTCTCTCACAGATTTGGATTTGGTGGAAAGATGATTTGAGTGGAAAGCAAGTTGGAGAAGGCTAGAGATCAATATTTATGTGGTTGGAATGGAATATCTTGACCTCAACACATGAGAAGGTGGTTCTCTCCCAGAAAATGTATGCTGGAAGTGTAGGCATGTTCTGATGGCTCTCCTCACGAATGAAGAGTGGGTGGAGGGGTATATATAGCCTCCACACAAAATCTAACCGTTACACACAAATCACCAAACTCGGTGGGACCGAATAAGAAAACTCGATCGGACCGATTTAGTTCATAATGTGACCGTTAGGCATTTCGGTGGGACCGATATGATCAACTCGGTGGACCGATGTGCTAGGGTTAGGGTAAAACCTCATCTTGATTTGACCGATTACACAAACTCGGTGGGACCGATTTTGGTAATAAGCTAACCAGAGAGTTGGTCAGGCAAACTCGGTGAGACCGATTACAAATCTCGGTAAGACCGAAATTATTGCAACAGGCAACACAGAGTTTGCAAGCCCATCTCGGTGAGACCCAGATCCCATCGGTGAGACCGAAGTGACTAGGATTTGTGGCAGTGGCTATGTCAAGTGAACTCGGTGGCGCCGGATAGAATGTTTCGGTGGGGCCGAGTTTGACTTTTGGTTTGGGACATATGTGGATATGAGAAAGTGGTTGAGGATTTTGGAGCATCTCACTAAGCACTTTGGGCAAGCAAGCCATTAAGCAACACCTCATCCCCTTTTAATAGTATTGGCTTTCCTATGGACTCAATGTGATCTTGGATCACTAAAAGTAAAATTTAGAGTCTTGAGCTTTTGAGCTTGAGCCAATCCTTTGGCCTTAGCACCTTGAGGGGGTTCCACATCCTCTTGTCCACGTCACTCCATCTGTTGAACTTGTCTGAAATATTCTAGATAAAAACATTAGTCCAACAGGAGATATGTTGACATTAATTACCAAAACCACCCAGGGAGAACTTGTGCTTTCAGAACCCTAGGACCGCCGCCTTTATTCGAGCACAACAGTAGGCCCCCATGTCGTCGGTCAGAGCAGCATCGCAGAAGGCAGCGACAGCGCATGACCACAAACAGTCCATGGCAGGGGCAACCCAGATCGGACCCTTAGGCTCTGATCCGACGCACCACCATGCTGCCGGAGATTGGTGCCGACATTGCGCACCATCCGCCGCTCCAGCTTCAGGCCACGGCTGCAGGCCGCGCCGCCCTTGAACTGCTGCCACCACTCCACAACCACCCATGGAGCCGTCGCCACGGTACACTCTCCTCCCCTCCATCTATATACGAGAAGGGTGCCTCCACAGGCACCGGCGTCGGTGGCAGCGCCGACCAGGGGCACGCCGATGAAGGGGGCTGGAGGGGATGAGGGAGTATCCTCCGGAGTTGCCCGGGCGGAGGCGACCCGGGAGGCGGCTAGGTTATGGATGGGTTTCGGATAGCCGCTACGGATTTGGGGCCTTCCCTTCCCTTCCCTCCCTTGGCAGAGAAGGTGAGGGTCATGGGAGACGGGTGGAGTGGCGGTGCTGTAGGGAGAGGAGGCCGCTGGAGTTGGGGCTGGAGCGGCGGTTGGTCGAGGAGAGGCTCCGTGAGATGCGATCTGGGAGCCCTTCCGTGCGGTACACTGGGCGGTGAGAAGCTTGGACGCGCAAGAAAGCAGAGGAGGCCTCGCCACCCCGAAGCCAGGCCAGCCGTACATGTTGCCATAGGATGGTGCGCTCTAGGGATGCCAACCCCAGGTACGCCCTCTTAAGACGCCACCGCAACCAAGATTCTTGGCCGATGAGCAGTCTGATGTCTTGGGCCACATCAAGACGCACGATCAGCTCGCACGTGACTAGGAGTTGCAGGGAGACGTTCCCAATGGATTTTGTGCCCTAGCTTTGCAGACGGCGGGCGGTGAGGCGGAGCTGGTCGAAGATCCAGCGGAACGGGTCGGGGTCTGGTGGTGCGGCAGACCAGGCATCGAAAACCACTTGCATTAAGCCTGGCATAGCTGTCCAGAACTTCTCAAAGTGGAAGCGACGCACACCCAAAGAGCGCGGGGTGTAGTCCAGCATGAGGGGGCAGTAGTCTGAAGCCGCAGAAGATAGGCAACGCGGGAGGCAGTTTGGATAGGCGGACTCCCAAGTAGGGGTGCACAACACCCTTTCAATCCTGACCAGGGTCGGGCTCTCTCTCACTCTCTCTCTCTCGCTGGACAAGGTGTAGCGCCTCCCATGAAGTTACATTTCACGTAGCTCGAGGTCAGCCATAAAACGCCGGAAGCGCTGGATGAGGCGCATGTTACGTCGAGAGTTGCTTTTATCAGCTGCAGCCGCGATCATGTTAAAGTCACCACCAATGATCCAAGGGCCGACACATGTAGCGCGCTGATACATCTCCAACGTATCTATAATTTTTTATTGTTCCATGCTATATTATATTCTGTTTTGGACATTATTGGGCTTTATTATACACTTATATATTATTTTTGGGACTAACCTATTAACCGGAGGCCTAGCCCAGAATTGCTGTTTTTTGCCTGTTTCAGAGTTTCGCACAAAAAGAATATCAAACGGAGTCCAAACGGAATGAAACCTTCGGGAACGTGATTTTCGGAACGAACGTGATCCAGAGGACTTGGACCCTACGTCAAGACATCAAACAGGAGGCCAGGAGGTAGGGGGCGCGCCTACCCCCCGCAGGCGCGCCCTCCACCCTCGTGGGCCCCCTGTTGCTCCACCGACGTACTTCTTCCTCCTATATATACCTACGTACCCCCAAACTACCAGATACGGAGCCAAAAACCTAATTCCACCACCGCAACCTTCTGTACCCGTGAGATCCCATCTTGGGGCCTGTTCCGGAGCTCCGCCGAAAGGGGCATCGATCACGGAGGGCTTCTACATCAACACCATAGCCTCTCCGATGAAGTGTGAGTAGTTTACCTCAGACCTTCGGGTCCATAGTTATTAGCTAGATGGCTTCTTCTCTCTTTTTGGATCTCAATACAATGTTCTCCCCTCTCTTGTGGAGATCTATTCGATGTAATCTTCTTTTGCGGTGTGTTTGTTGAGACTGATGAATTGTGGGTTTATGATCAAGTTTATCTATGAACAATATTTGAATCTTCTGAATTCTTTTATGTATGATTGGTTATCTTTGCAAGTCTCTTCGAATTATCAGTTTGGTTTGGCCTACTAGATTGATCTTTCTTGCAATGGGAGAAGTGCTTAGCTTTGGGTTCAATCTTGCGGTGTCCTTTCCCAGTGACAGTAGGGGCAGCAAGGCACGTATTGTATTGTTGCCATCGAGGATAAAAGATGGGGTTTATATCATATTGCATGAGTATATCCCTCTACATCATGTCGTCTTGCTTAAAGCGTTACTCTGTTCTTATGAGCTTAATACTCTAGATGCATGCTGGATAGCGGTCGATGTGTGGAGTAATAGTAGTAGATGCAGGCAGGAGTCGGTCTACTTGTCTCAGGCGTGATGCCTATATACATGATCATACCTAGATATTCTCATAACTATGCTCAATTCTGTCAATTGCTCAACAGTAATTTGTTCACCCACCATAAATACTTATGCTCTTGAGAGAAGCCACTAGTGAAACCTATGGCCCCCGAGTCTATTTTCCATCATATTAATCTCCCGACAACAAGCTATTTCTAGCGCCGTTTTTATTTTTGTTTTCTTTACTTTGCATCTTTATCATAAAAATACCAAAAATATTATCTTATCATATATATCAGATCTCACTCTCGTAAGTGACCGTGTAGGGATTGACAACACCTTATCGCGTTGGTTGCGAGGATTTATTTGTTTGTGTAGGTGCGAGGGACTCGTGCGTGGCCTCCTACTGGATTGATACCTTGGTTCTCAAAAACTGAGGGAAATACTTACGCTACTTTGCTGCATCACCCTTTCCTCTTCAAGGGAAAACCAACACAGTGCTCAAGAGGTAGCAAGAAGGATTTCTGGCGCCGTTGCCGAGGAGTCTACGCAAAAGTCAACATGCCAAGTACCCATCACAAACCCTTATCTCCCGCATTACATTATTTGCCATTTTCCTCTCCCCCACTTCACCCTTGCCGTTTTATTCGCCCTCTCTTTTCCGTCCGCCTTCCTCGCTCCTTTTGCCCCTTGCTCCTTTTGCCATTATGTCTGAAACTGGGGAAATTATTGTCGATATGGACAATAATAATATCATGGAAAATTCTGATGCTCCTGTTGAAGAACCCCCTATCTTACATACAAAAAAATTCTGAATTGGTAGTGGTAACATTATTGGAAAAGGAGTTATCCAAGATTTCTTTACTTGTGTCGGTGCTTTGCCTTCTATGGGTAGTTCTATTCTTCATAGAACTAGTAGTCTTGCGGACGCTATCGCCATGCTTGTAGTTGAACTTGAAAGACAATTTATGCACATGCATCCCTGCATACAGAGGATTTTCCTAGAATTTCTAACATTGAGCATTCTTCTGTTAAGCGTGCCGCTACTATCTTTTTGGCTCATGAGTTCAGATTTATTATAAAAGAGGCCAAAGAAATCTTTGCGCATTATAGGGTGGATGCTGGACGTCCTCCCATAGAAACTATCTTATTTGATCAAGAGAAAATAATGCGTTTTCAATCTCTAGATTATGTTGCTTTTAATGAAAACTTTAGAAAAAAGGTTCCTACCCATATTCTAGTTGATAGAATTTCTGAACTTAATGATGATTTTTCTATTCGAAATAATGAGCTAGGATATTCTCTCGAATATAGGCTCTCCAAGTTCTGTCAAAAGAATGCCTATAATGATGAATTGGTTGTGCAATATGAAGGGCCGAAGGAGGAACCTATACCTCCTAAGGTTGATCTTGGGGATTTTTGTCCCATTAAATTTAGCCCTTTTGATTACTTTTGCTTGCCACAAAGAAAGCTTGCTGCCGAACGTAGAGAGTCTGAAATGAGTTTTAATGATCTATCTTATTATTATGGCAGTACCTAGATCTATCCTTGCTATTATGCCTAGCTAGGGGCACTAAACGATAGCACTTGTTGGGAGGCAACCCAATTTTATTTTTAGCTTTTAGCTTTTTGCTTCTGTTTAGGAATAAATATTTGTTCTAGCCTCTGGTTAGATGTGTTTTTATGTTTTAATTAGTGTTTGTGCCAAGTTAAACCTATAGGATCTTCTTGGATGATAGTTATTTGATCTTGCAGAAAATTCCAAAAACTTTCTGTTCACGAAAACAATTGTTAAAAATCACCAGAACGTGATAAAATATTGATTCCAATTGCTGCTGATCAATAAACAAATTTTCTAGGTCTTCCGATTTTTTTTGATTTTTTGGAGTTCCAGAAGTTTGCGTTAGCTACAGATTACTACAGATTGTTCTGTTTTTGACAGATTCTGTTTTTCGTGTGTTGTTTGCTTATTTTGATGAATCTATGGCTAGTAAAATAGTTTATAAACCATAGAGAAGTTGGAATAAATTAGGTTTAACACCAATATAAATAAAGAATGAGTTTATTACAGTACCTTGAAGTGGTCTTTTGTTTTCTTTCTCTAATGGAGCTCACGAGATTTTCTGCTGAGTTTTGTGTTGTGAAGTTTTCAAGTTTTGGTGAAAGATTTGATGGATTATGGAACAAGGAGTGGCAAGAGCCTAAGATTGGGGATGCCCATGGCACCCCCAAGATAATATAAGTACACCTAAAAGCCAAAGCTTGGGGATGCCCCGGGAAGGCATCCCCTCTTTTGTCTACTTCCATCGGTAACTTTACTTGGAGCTATATTTTTATTCACCACATGATATGTGTTTTGCTTGGAGCGTCTTGTGTGATTTGAGTCTTTGCTTTTTAGTTTACCCCAATCATCCTTGCTGTACACACCCTTTGAGAGAGACACACATGATTCGGAAATTATTAGAATACTCTATGTGCTTGACTTATATCTTTTGAGT
Organism: Triticum aestivum; assembly: GCF_018294505.1. NCBI lineage: Eukaryota > Viridiplantae > Streptophyta > Magnoliopsida > Poales > Poaceae > Triticum > Triticum aestivum. The sequence continues at coordinate 327,982,127 of NC_057799.1, forward strand.
TATATAGTTTTTGCTCTAGTAATTCACTTATATCTTTTAGAGCACAGTGGTGGATTTGTTTTAAATAAACTATTGATCTCTCATGCTTCACTTAGATTATTTTAAGAGTCTTAAATATCATGGTAATTTGCTTAAATAATCTTAATATGCTAGGTATTCAAGACTAGTAAAAACTTTCTTATGAGTGTGTTGAATACTAAGAGAAGTTTGATGCTTGATGATTGTTTTGAGACATGGAGGTAGTGATATCAAAGTTGTGCTAGTTGAGTAGTTATGAATTTGGGAAATGCTTGTGTTGAAGTTTGCAAGTCCCGTAGCATGCACGTATGATAAACGTTATGTAACAAATTTGAAACATGAGGTGTTCTTTGAGTGCCTTCCTTATGAGTGGCGGTCGGGGACGAGCGATGGTCTTTTCCTACCAATCTATCCCCCTAGGAGCATGCGCGTAGTGCTTGGTTTTTGATGACTTTTAGGTTTTTGCAATAAGTATGTGAGTTCTTTATGACTAATGTTGAGTCCATGGATTATACGCACTCTCACCTTTCCATCATTGCTAGCCTCTTCGGTACCGTGCATTGCCCTTTCTCACATTGAGAGTTGGTGCAAACTTCGCCGGTGCATCCAAACTCTGTGATATGATACGCTCTTTCACACATAAACCTCCTTATATCTTCCTCAAAACAGCCACCATACCTACCTATTATGGCATTTCCATAGCCATTCCGAGATATATTGCCATGCAACTTTCCACCGTTCCGTTTATCATGACACGTTCATCATTGTCATATTGCTTTGCATGATCATGTAGTTGACATAGTATTTGTGGCAAAGCCACCATTCATAATTCTTTCATACATGTCACTCTTGGTTCATTGCATATCCCAGTACACCGCCGGAGGCATTCATATAGAGTCATGCTTTGTTCTAGTATCGAGTTGTAATCATTGAGATGTAAATAAATAGAAGTGTGATGATCATAATTTTCTAGAGCATTGTCCCAAGTGAGGAATAAAAAAAAAGAGAAAGGCCATAAAAAAAGAGAAGGCCCAAAAAATGAGAGAAAAAGAGAGAAGGGACAATGCTACTATCCTTTTACCACACTTGTGCTTCAAAGTAGCACCATGATCTTCATGATAGAGAGTCTCTTGTTTTGTCATTTTCATATACTAGTGGGAATTTTTCATTATAGAACTTGGCTTGTATATTCCAACAATGGGCCTCCTCAAGTGCCCTAGGTCTTCGTGAGCAAGCAAGTTGGATGCACACCCATTTAGTTTCTTTTGTTGAGCTTTCATATATTTATAGCTCTAGTGCATCTGTTGTATGGCAATCCCTACTCCTTGCATTAACATCAATCGATGGGCATCTCCATAGATCATTGATTAGCCTCGTTAATGTGAGACTTTCTCCTTTTTTGTCTTCTCCACATAACCCCCATCATTATATTCTATTCCACCCATAGTGCTATATCCATGGCTCACGCTCATGTATTGTGTGAAGGTTGAAAAGTTTGGGATTACTAAAGTATGAAACAATTGCTTGGCTTGTCATCGGGGTTGTGCATGGTGAGAGGATTCTTGCGTGACGAAAATGGAGCATGACTAAACTATATGATTTTGTAGGGATGAACTTTCTTTGGCCATGTTATTTTGAGAAGACATAATTGCTTAGTTAGTATGCTTGAAGTATTATTATTTTTATGTCAATATTGAACTTTTATCTTGAATCATTTGGATCTGAATATTCATACCACAATTAAGAAGAATTACATTGAAATTATGCCTAGTAGCATTCCACATCAAAAATTCTGTTTTTATCATTTACCTACTCGAGGACGAGCAGGAATTAAGCTTGGGGATGCTTGATACGTCTCTAACGTATCTATAATTTTTGATTGTTCCATGCTATCTTATATTCTGTTTTGGACATTATTGGGCTTTATTATACACTTTTATATTATTTTTGGGACTAACCTATTAACCGGAGGCCCAGCCCAGAATTGATGTTTTTGCCTATTTCAGAGTTTCGCAGAAAAAGAATATCAAACGGAGTCCAAACGGAATGAAACCTTCGGGAATGTGATTTTTGGAACGAACGTGATCCAGAGGACTTGGACCCTACGTCAAGACATCAAATAGGAGGCCACGAGGTAGGGGGCGTGCCTACCCCCCCCTCCACCCTCGTGGGCCGCCTGTTGCTCCACCGACGTACTTCTTCCTCCTATATATACCTACGTACCCCCAAACTACCAGATATGGAGCCAAAAACCTAATTCCACCACTGCAACCTTCTGTACCCGTGAGATCCCATCTTGGGGCCTGTTCCGGAGCTCCGCCGGAAGGGGCATCGATCATGGAGGGCTTCTACATCAACACCATAGCCCCTCCGATGAAGTGTGAGTAGTTTACCTCAGACCTTCGGGTCCATAGTTATTAGCTAGATGGCTTCTTCTCTCTTTTTGGATCTCAATACAATGTTCTCCCCCTCTCTTGTGGAGATCTATTCAATGTAATCTTCTTTTGCGGTGTGTTTGTTGAGACCGAGGAATTGTGGGTTTATGATCAAGTTTATCTATGAACAATATTTGAATCTTCTGAATTCTTTTATGTATGATTGGTTATCTTTGCAAGTCTCTTCGAATTATCAGTTTGGTTTGGCCTACTAGATTGATCTTTCTTGCAATGGGAGAAGTGCTTAGCTTTGGGTTCAATCTTGTGGTGTCCTTTCCCAGTGACTGTAGGGGCAGCAAGGCACGTATTGTATTGTTGCCATCGAGGATAACAAGATGGGGTTTATATCATATTGCATGAGTTTATCCCTCTACATCATGTCATCTTGCTTAAAGCGTTACTCTGTTCTTATGAACTTAATACTCTAGATGCATGCTGGATAGCGGTCGATGTGTGGAGTAATAGTAGTAGATGCAGGCAGGAGTCGGTCTACTTGTCTCAGACGTGATGCCTATATACATGATCATACCTAGATATTCTCATAACTATGCTCAATTCTGTCAATTGCTCAACAGTAATTTGGTCACCCACCGTAAATACGTATGCTCTTGAGAGAATCCACTAGTGAAGCCTATGGCCTCCGGGTCTATTTTCCATCATATTAATCTCCCGACAACAAGCTATTTCTAGCGCCGTTTTTATTTTACTTTCTTTACTTTGCATCTTTATCATAAAAATACCAAAAATATTATCTTATCATATCTATCAGATCTCACTCTCGTAAGTGACCGTGTAGGGATTGACAACCCTTATCACGTTGGTTGCAAGGATTTATTTGTTTGTGTAGGTGCGAGGGACTCGTGCGTGGCCTCCTACTGGATTGATACCTTGGTTCTCAAAAACTGAGGGAAATACTTACGCTACTTTGCTGCATCACCCTTTCCTCTTCAAGGGAAAACCAACGTATTGCTCAAGGGATAGCACGCACACGCCTTGTAGGTTCTCTAGGAAGGACATCTTGTCGGCCTCAGTTTGCGGCCAGTAGACACCAGTGAGCCAGAAAGGGTACTCATCGGAGAGCGAGGAGACCGTGGCAGTGATGTGGTGAGTGCCAATGATCGGGTTGGAAACGACGAGCTCGGAGCTATGCCACGCGAGCAGGATCCCGCCGCAAGTGCCGGCCGCAGGTAAATAGAAGAAGGTGTGGAAGGAAGGCCCAAGCGTTTCCGAGAAATAAGGCATCGAAGGAAGGCCCAAGCGTTTTCGGGTAGCTGTAGTATGTCGATTTCCACGTAGATGCGAGGCGCTTTCATTTCCACCTCCAGGATGTGAAGCGGGTAATGAGAATCTCGATCCAAAGATATCTATATATATGGCCTTATCATCATAGATACATATGTCAATGCAGTCTCAATGGATTTAGACGGTGCCCTATTTAACGTGAATGCAGCTTTCTCTAATGCATAACCCCAAAACAATAGTGGTAAATCGGTAAGAGACATCATAGAACACACCATATCCAATAAAGTACGGTTATGACATTCAGACACACCATTACGTTGTGGTGTTCCAGGTGGCGTGAGTTGTGAAACTATTCCATATTGTTTTAAATGAAGGCCAAACTCATAACTCAAATATTCGCTTCCGCGATCAGATGGTAGAAACTTTATTTTCTTGTTACGATGATTCTCCACTTCACTTTGAAATTCTTTGAACTTTTCAAATGTTTCAGATTTGTATTTCATTAAGTAGATATACCCATAGCTGCTCAAATCATCTATGAAGGTCGGAAAATAATGATACCCGCCGCGTGCCTCAACACTTATCGGACCGCATACATCGGTATGTATTATTTCCCGTAAGTCATTAGCTCGCTCCATTGTTTTGGAGAACGGAGTTTTAGTCATCTTGCCCATGAGGCATGGTTGACAAGTATCAAATGATTCATAATCAAGTGATTCCAAAAGTCCATCTGCATGGAGTTTCTTCATGCGCTTTACACCAACATGACCTAAACGGAAGTGCCACAAGTATGTTGCATTGTCATTATCAACTTTGCATCTTTTGGCATCTATATTATGAATATGTGTATCACTACGATTGAGATTCAGTAAACCGTTTACATTGGGTGTATGACCATAGAAGGTTTTATTCATGTAAACAGAACAACAAGTATTATCTGACTTAAATGAATAACTGTATTGCAATAAACATGATCCAATCATATTCATGCTCAACGCAAACACCAAATAACTTTTATTTAGGTTCAACACTAATCCTGAAGGTAGAGGGAGTGTGCGATGGTGATCGTATCAACCTTGGAATCACTTCCAACACTCATCATCACGTCGCCCTTAACTACTCTATGTTTATCTGCAACTCCTGTTTCGAGTTACTAATCTTAGCAAATGAACCGATATCAAATACTCAGGGGCTACTACGAGCACTAGTAAAGTACACATCAATAACATGTATATCAAATATACCTTTGTTCACTTTGCCATCTGAAAGGATCGAGTGTCTAGAGGGGGGTGAATAGACTCTTAGCAAGAAAAGTGGCAGTTTTTAATTTCTTCAAGTTGAAGTGGAGTTTTAGCACATGTTTCACAATTCACGATACATATCAAGCAAGCATGATAAGAGTATATGAGCAGCGGAAAGTAAAGCATGCAATTTGCAAGAATGTAAAGGGATGGGATTGGAGTGTGCAAACGCAATTGGAGATACGGAGATTTTTGGCGTGGTTCCGATAGGTGGTGCTACCGAATCAGAAAACTCGGTCAGACCGATCTAGTTCATAATGTGACCGTTAGGCATTTCGGTGGGACTGACATGATCAACTCGGTAGGACCGATGTGCTAGGGTTAGGGTAAAGCCTCATCTCGGTTTGACCGATTACACAAACTCGGTGGGACCGATTTGGGTAATAAGTGAAACAGAGAGTTGGTCAACCAAACTCGGTGAGACAGATTGCATATTTTGGTGGGACCGAAATTATTGCAATGGGCAACAGAGAGTTTGCAAGCCCATCTCGGTGAGACCGAGATCCCATCGGTGGACCGAATTGACTAGGTTTTCGCAGTGGCTATGTCAACAGAACTCGGTGGCGCCAGATAGAAAGTTTCGGTAGGGCCGAGTTTGACTTTTGGTTTGGGACATATGTGGATGTGAGAAAGTGGTTGAGGGTTTTGGAGCATATCACTAAGTACTTTGAGCAAGAAATCCATTAAGCAACACCTCATCCCCTTTTAATAGTATTGGCTTTCCTATGGACTCAATGTGATCTTGGATCACTAAAATGAAAATGTAGAGTCTTGAGCTTTGAGCTTGAGCCAATCCTTTGTCCTTAACATCTTGAAGGGGTTCAACATCCTCTTGTCCATGCCACTCCATCTGTTGAACTTGTCTGAAATATACTAGATGAAAACATTAGTCCAACAAGAGATATGTTGACATTAATTACCAAAACCACCCAGGGAGCACTTGTGCTTTCAATCTCCCCCCTTTTGGTAATTGATGGCAACATACATCAAAGCTTTAGATAAATATATGAAGAATAACAAGTAAAGTTTTGGAAGGACATGTAACATGCATAGACTCCCCCTACATGTATGCAATCATGTCAATATGGAATGTAAGAGCATGTGAATGCATAAACGTGATAGAGCAGGCAATGTGTTACATATATCTTGGCTATATGCATCAGAGCAAATGGTGTGAGTATAGGAAATGTACCTTCATGCTCATGGGTCCTTCTTGCAAACAGTATGTACATCAGCAAGAAATCCTCATGCACATGAGTGTGATGCATATACTTACCTTGTGGTCTTGAGCTAGCTTTGAAAGAGATGAACCTGAGTAAACAAGGTTACATAACACAGAAACATCTACTAAGCAGAGCAAGAACAACAAACCGCAAGAGTACCAAGATTGGGATGACATGTAGAATATGAGTACTGAATACTCTATTGGATATAGACATGTCCCCAAAAGGTAAAGATATACAATGAATTCAAAGATTTCCTTCCCTTAGATGTCTTGCTCCCCCTGAATCTTTTATGGGATGCTGGGAGAAGATAGGGAAACAACATCAGAGCAAAACAGATAAAAACATAATCATGTCTTTCCCCTCTTAAAGACATGTGACTTCTCTCCTCTTGAACACCAAGCATCTGGGGCATTTGATGAGATTGCCTCTCTCCCCCTGTTTGAAGTATTCTCTCCCCTTTTTAAGGATTTAAGCTTTGATGTGATCTCTCTCTCCCCCCTTTGACATCAATTTCCAAGGAGAGATCTTCTGGAGTGTGATCCAAACTAGGTTTGGTCCTTGAGTCACAGAGCAAAGCAGCATGTAAAATGTGATGCTGGTAGAGGACAAGAATCATTGAGTGGAGCTGGAACAAAAGTACAGGAACAAGTGGCAAATTGTCTTCTCTGCAGTGAAATCGGTGACACCGAGTTGTGTTCTTCGGTTGGACCAAAGGTAGCAAACCGGTGTGACCGAGTTCAACACAAAGAAGGAACAATTGTCACCTCAGCTCACTAGGCAAATAAGATCTCACAAAGATTTGCAAGGTATTAACTTAAGGGTTTGCAATGAATTGGATGCAGAAAATGCAGAACAAAACAGATAAAAGAAAATCTAGATGAAGTTTTTTTTATAGAAGAAGGGGAATCAATATGCAAAGGACAAATGCAAAAACTCAGAGAAACACTAGAGAACTTCATCTAAAATTGGGCGGTGACAAAGTCACCTATGTTAGAGTATATTTACTAAGGAGTCAAGTGAGAGCACTTGATCATAAGTCATACTCATCGTTTAAGCTCAAAATGGGGTTATCATTTTTCGTTCAAGCATTTGATGTATCCACATCTTGTTGAGCTGCTTTGACCCATATCTTGGGGTAAAGCTTCTCTAAGATGGAATATCATACCTTTGGTGGTGGTGTTGAACTTGATCATGTAGTTGAACTTGTGTGAAGTGCTCGAGGTTGATGTAGCACATCAATGATTGGGAGCACCACTTGGAGTTGAGTTCATCTACCTACATGGGTTAGTTTTGCAAGGAAGAGCACTTGTGTATCCAAAATGACAATCATGCAACTTGGTATAGAATTTGTCAAAGGATATGTGTGAATTTCGTTCTTCCTTGTCATCAACCACCATGTTGTAGAGACTTGGTGATGTAGAGATTGCTCAAGATGTGTGTGAATTGCAATCTCATAGATTTAGATTCATCCAAGTACCTACAAGGGTTAGATAGCATGCAAGGGTTTAAGTATATCCAAGACATATGAATAGAATCATGAAGGAAATATCAAGGATTAGTCATGGGCTCATGCCTTGCATGTATCCAAATGGGGTTCTACTCCAAGTTTGAAGCATCAATGATGTTCAATTCACCTCTCAAATGGCAAAAGACTTTCTCATCAAGCGGTTTGGTGAATATATCCGCCAATTGCTTATCGGTACAAAGATGCTTAAGATCAATGTCCCCTTTAGCAACATGATCTCGAATGAAATGATGACGAACTTCAATATGCTTAGTTCGAGAGTGTTGCACGGGATTGTGAGCAATCTTAATAGCTCTCTCATTGTCACAAAGCAATGGAACATGTTTCACATTGATCCCGAAATCTTTAAGAGTTTGGGTCATCCAAAGTAATTGAGCACAACATGAACCGGCGGCAATGTATTCCGCTTCGGCGGTGGATAAGGATACCGAGTTTTGTTTCTTGGAGGACCAAGACACAAGAGATCTACCAAGAAATTGACAAGTACCCAAAGTGGACTTTCTATCTACCTTGTCTCCGGCATAGTCCGAATCGGAGTAGCCAACAAGATCAAAAGATGACCTCTTAGGATACCAAATGCCAAAATTTGGTGTATGTATTAGGTATCTCACTATCCTTTTCACAGCCTTAAGATGACATTCTTTGGGGGCCACTTGATGTCGTGTACACATGCACACACTTAGCATAATATCGGGACATGATGCACATAGATATAACAATGAACCAATCATAGAACGGTAAACCTTTTGGTCAACCGATTTGCCATCCTTGGTCAAGTCAAGATGTCCACTAGTAGGCATGGGTGTATTCATACCTTTGCTTTCTTGCATGTTGAACTTCTTGAATAAGTCCTTGGTGTACTTTGTTTGAGAAACAAAGGTGCCTTCCTTAGTTTGCTTGATTTGCAAACCAAGAAAGAACATGAGTTCACTCATCATAGACATCTCTAACTTCTTCGACATTAGCTTCCCAAACTTTTCACTAAAATGAGGGTTAGTCGAACCAAATATGATATCATCAACATAAATTTGGCACACAAATAATTCACCATTAACCCTTTTAGTAAAAAGACTCGAATCTATCTTTCCAATCTCAAAGCCTTTTTCAATAAGGAACTTGGTCAAGCATTTATACCATGCTCTAGGAGCTTGTTTAAGACCATAAAGAGCTTTATGAAGTTTGTAAACATGGTCGGGTTTCTTAGGATTAACAAAGCCGGGAGGTTGTTTAACATAAACTTCCTCCTCAATTTCACCATTTAGAAAGGCACTTTTAATGTCCATTTGGTACAAGGTAATATCATGGTGATTAGCATAGGCAAGTAAGATGCGGATGGACTCAAGTCTAGCAACGGGGGCATATGTCTCACCATAGTCCATACCTTCGACTTGAGTGTAGCCTTGGGCGACGAGATGTGCTTTGTTGCGAATGACTTGACCATCTTCGTCTTGCTTGTTGCGAAACACCCATTTGGTACCAATGATGTTGTGGTTGTTGTCGGGCTTCTCGACCAATGTCCACACTTGATTTCTCTCAAAGTTGTGTATCTCTTCGTGCATGGCATTTATCCAATCCGGATCTTCCAATGCTTCTTCAACCTTCATAGGTTCAATGCTAGAGATGAATGAATAATGTTCAATAAAGTTAGCCAAACGAGTTTTAGAGCGAGTGATTCTCCCGGTTTGGATATCATTGTAGATTTGTTCGACGGGATGGTCTCCAGCAACTCTTGCTCAAACTCGTGAGAGCTTTTGCTTGGTTCGGGGTGGAACATCTTCTTCATCCTCTTGTCCTTCTTCTTGGACTTCTTCATTATTGGCGATGTCGTTCTCTTGTCTTGGTGGAGAAGGAGGTTGATGAGGTTCATCTTGGTGTATTTCCTCGTTTTCTTCATCTTGGTGTGTCCCAGTTGTGGATGCTTCCGTATCAACTCTTGGTTCACCTTGTCATGAGGTAGAAGTTTCCACTTGGACGGACGAGGTACTCTCCTTCACCTCCGTTGGACGAATCTTGCCAATAGAAAAGTCTTGGATTGCTTCCGAAGGATCTTTATCTCCTACATCAATTGGCAATTGCTCTACTTGCGAGCCGTTAGATTCATCAAACTTCACATCTGCCGTCTCTTCAACCTTTCGGGTGAAATTGTTGTAGACACGGTAAGTGTGAGAGTTTGAGCCATAACCAAGTAGGAAACCTTCATGAGATTTAGGAGCAAATTTGGAACGACGATGCTTATCAAGAATGTAGCACTTTGAGTCGAATACCCGAAAGTATCCAACTTGGGGTTTGTTACCGGTGAGAAGCTCGTATGCCGTCTTGCCGAGTAGCTTCTTAAGATACAAGCGATTTGTTGCATGACAAGCTGTCTCAACCGCTTCCGCCCAAAAGTGTTTTGGAGTCTTGTACTCATCAAGCATCGTTCTTGCCATCTCAATAAGAGTCCGGTTCTTCCTCTCAACAACTCCATTTTGTTGAGGTGTGTACGTAGCCGAGAACTCATGTGAAATCCCTTCTTCGTCAAGAAAGGTATCCACATTTGCGTTCTTGAACTCCATTCCGTTGTCGCTGCGAACCTTCTTGATCTTCACTTCAAATTGATTTTGGGCCTTCCTAGCGAAGCTCTTGAAGATCTTTTGGTCCTGCGATTTATCATCAAGAAAGAACACCCATGCAAATCTTGAAAAATCATCAACTATGACTAGACCAAATGAGTTACCACCGAGACTCTTGTAGGCATTGGGACCAAAGAGATCCATATGAAGTAGCTCGAGCGGTCTTCTCGTGGTCATAATGTTCTTCACGGGGTGACTTCCTCCAACTTGTTTTCCTGCTTGACAAGCACTACAAAGTCTATCCTTGTCAAATATAACATCTTTTACTCCAAGTATATGATCACCTTTAATAAGCTTATCAAGATTTCTCATGCCCACATGACCTAACCTTCTATGCCACAACCAGCCTTTTGAAGATTTAGCAATTAAGCAAGTTCTAGGTTGAGCCTTTTTAGTGAAGTCAACAATGTAAAGATCACCTCTATGAATACCGGTAAAGATCATTTTATGATTATCTATACGAAACACTTGGCAATCTACTTCAATGAATAGGACATTGAAACAGAAATCAGCAAGTCTAGATACTGAAAGTAAATTATACCCAAGCGATTCAACGAGCATGACATTTTGTATGGAGCTATCATGTGAGATGGCCACCTTACCAAGGCCAACCACCTTACCCTTGGAGTTATCACCAAAAGTGACGTACTTCCGAGGGCCGTCGTGAAACATGTCTTTGTCTCCAGTCATATGATCAGTACATCCACTATCAAGGACCCATTCCTTTCCTCCAGCCATGTAGCTGCGAAGATTAGCCATAAGACCAAAGTGTCTCATCGCATCATCAAGATCATAGTCACTATCATCATCCTCATCATAGTATCCATGTTCAACATCGTCATGTGATGGATCCAATAGTCATATTTATGAAATCTAATGGCTTCGGAGATGATATTGCTAATGATTCCAACATCTCCTTTGGCACGCATCAGATCACGAAGCTCAAACAGGCAATCATCAAACTTAGGATCACTAGTACTCATCCTATTCAAGGCAATAGACTTATGGAGAATCTCATCCAAGTTTTGCAAGGAATAATTTGGAAATCTTTCCTCAAGAAATCTCCATATGGTGTAAGCATAATCTAGAGCAGGTAAGCTAGCAATCAAATTTTTGGGCAATCCTCTAACAATAAGATTGATAGTTCTAAGATTGCGAATCATGTCAAGATCCTCATCGGGAGTGGGATGCAAAGGGTCAACAAGGCGAGCACAACGAGTTGTAATGTACTTGGTCAAATGATATTCATTGAAAATCTCAAGCATCTCATTTTTCCACTCATGAAAGTACTCTCCATCAAGTATAGGCACTCTATGTCTAAGACTCCCCAACGTAGACTCATCCATCTTCCTCCAAAGGTGTTTAAACCAAAGCAATGGAGACCAATGCTCTGATACCAATTGTAACACCCCGAGAATCATGCTACAGTAACTCCTTGTGATTAAGCTAATCATGTTGCTAAACAGGGCTTGATCACATTTGAATCACATTCCTTTTCAAACTCCTAGTTCAAACTTCAATTAAATTTAAAAGTGGAAAATAAAACTTTTCAAATGTCAAAACTAAAATGTTCTAAAAGTGACAAATAAATCATATGTAATATTGGTGGAGGAACCAAGTCTTTATAAAATGTTTAAATGCACCAAACTAATTAAATCAGTAGCTAAAACCATTAATTAAATGCCTTTTGTATTTTGTAAAATATTAAACTATATTATTTTGGGATGAAACTTTTGTGGTGGTGACATATTTGGTAACAACAAATTAGGTGCCATTTTGGTATTTTGCTAAAACAAAATAAAAGAGAAACTAGAAATAAAACAGAAAAGAAAAATAAATAAAAGGTAAAAAGAAAGCAAAAGGAAAGAAACCCCCCCCGGCTCCCCAAGGGCCTTGGCCCACTGGCCCAGCCGGCCGAATCGGTCCAGCGGCCCAGCACCCCCCTCCCCTTGTCGTCTTCCCCCCCTACTCGTCTGTTCAACCGACCGAGGGCGCAGCCCCTCGCCGTCCCCGCCGGACCTGCTCGCCGCCCCACGCCGCCACATCGCCGAGAGGATAAGGCCGCCGCGACGCGCCTCGGGACGCCTCCTCTCCCACTCATCTCTCCCAGATCCACTTCCCCTCTCCTCCCTCTCCCTCACGCGCCCGCTCCCTTCTTCCCTCTCTGTTCGGGCGCGGCCGACGTCACACCACCGTCGATCTCGCGGCCGCCGGCGCTCTTTGGTTCCTCCGACGAGTCTGGAAGGCCAGCCGGCCTCTGCCCCTTCCTCCTCGACCGGCGGTTGGAGTTCGGAAACTCTACGCGTGCCGGATCGACCCTTCGTCAACCTCGGGCCGCCAGCGACCTCCTCCCTCACCGGCCGACCACTACTGCTACTAAGCCCCTCGAAGGCCTCCTTGCACCACGGCGGTGAGCTCCGCTCCTCCTCCCTCCTTCTGCCGCTCTTTTCCGCACCCGTAACTGCCATCGCCATGGATGGCCGTGCTGAGCTCCGCCGCGCAGCTAGTCGCCGTCGTTGTAGTCGTTGCCAAGGCCGAACAAGCACGTCAACGTGCTCAGGGCGCCTCCCTGGTGCCGCTCGAGCCTCCAGCTCGCCTCCTCGTGCCCACTGTCGCCGTTGGCGGAGATGGCCGAACTCCGGCGTCCGCCTCGCCGCATGCCGTCGTCGTTTTAGGCCTTCCCGAGGCCAACCGTTAGCACCACGCGACGCGCCTCGCTCCCCTCTTTCGAACGCCACCTCACGCGTGCAAAACGGTGGCTGGAGCGCGTTTTCCGACGAGTTCCGAGGCCACGCCACTGTAGGTTTGGTCGCCGGCGTGATTCCGGTGCCGACGCCGGCGAGGCTGACTTGGCGCTGACGTATGGGGCCCGCTGAGCCACTGACGGGTGGGCCCAGTTGACTCGTTGACTGGGTCAACCCACTGACATGTGGGGCCGAGTCAATAAAAAACGAGTTAGATAAATAGAAAATCGGTTAATTAAATTGATTAATTAATCTATCCACCAATTAGACACTGACAGGTGGGGCCTACTAGCTAATTAACTTAGTTTAGTTAAATTAACCACTGTTAATTAGTCCAGTCACTGACCAGTGGGACCCACTGGACCCACAGGTCAGTTTTGACCTGGTCAGCGTGTCTGTTGACCGCTGACGTCATCCCCACGCAATGCTGACGTCATATTCCTTTTCTGTTAATATAAATAATTCCAGAATATTGTTAAATCTTTCAAAAATCATATAAAATAATCCGTAGCTCGGATGAAAATGTTTTCTAGATGAAAGTTGCTCAGAAAAATCCAACGAATCCGAATACGCGGTCCGTTCGTTTGTCACATGCCTCTAGCATGCTGAACATGGAATTTTCCCCCTCCGGTCATCTGTCTGGCATAGGTCCGGAACCGGGAAAACATTCCCGGTTGAATTTCCCCCTTCACCTATTCGTGTAGACATACGTTAGGTCACACCCGACACGTCGTATTACCACGTTATGCTTTGTGATGCTATGTTTGCTTTATATTTACTGTTTCTTCCCCCTCTTCTCTCCGGTAGACCCCGAGACCGATGCTGCCCCTGTGATCGACTACGTCGACGACAACCCCCTCCTTGCCAGAGCAACCAGGCAAGCCCCCCCTTGATCACCAGATATCGCCTACTCTACTCTCTACTACTTGCATTAGAGTAGTGTAGCATGTTACTGCTTTCGATTAATTCCTATTCTGTTGCATAGCCTGTCATTGGTGCTACAGTTGTTCCCCTTACCTGCTATCCTACTGCTTAGTCTAGGATGCTAGATTTCCATCAGTGGCCCTACATTCTTGTCCGTCTGCTGTGCTATACTATCGGGCCGTGATCACCTGGGCGGTGATCACGGGTATATACTATATACATTATATACATGACACATGTGGTGACTAAAGTCGGGTCGGCTCGAGGAGTACCCGCCGGTGATTCTGATGAGGGGGCTGAAAGGACAGGTGGCTCCACCACGGTAGAGGTGGGCCTGGGTTCCTGACGGCCCCCGACTGTTACTTTGTGGCGAAGCGACAGGGCAGGTTGAGACCACCCAGGAGAGAGGTGGGCCTGGCCCTGGTCGGCGTTCACGGATAAACAAAACGCTTAACGAGTTCTGGGTATTTGATCTGAGTCTGGCCATTTGGTCTATACGCACTAACCATCTACGTGGGAGTAGTTATGGGTATCCCGACGTCGTGGTATCAGCCGAAGCTCTTTTGACGTCAGCGACTGAGTGGCGCGCGCCGTGTTGGACCGCTTTGACGTAACCGCCGTGATCGTGTGGGTTGCTAGGTCTGCTCGCGGCCGCGTTCGCAACGTGCAGGTGTGCATAGGGCGATGGGCCCAGACCCCTGCGCGCATAGGTTTAGACCGGCGTGCTGGCCTCTCTGTTGAGCCTAGGTGGGGCTGCGACGTGTTGATCTTACGAGGCCGGGCATGACCCAGGAAAGTGTGTCCGGCCAAATGGGATCGAGCGTGTTGGGTTATGTGGTGCACCCCTGCAGGGAAGTTTATCTATTCGAATAGCCGTGTCCCTCGGTAAAAGGACGACCCGGAGTTGTACCTTGAGCTTATGACAACTAGAACTGGATACTGAATAAAATACACCCTTCCAAGTGCCAGATACAACCCGGTGATCGCTCTCTAACAGGGCGACGAGGAGGGGATTGCCGGGTAGGTTTATGCTATGTGATGCTACTTGGAGGACTTCAATCTTCTCTCTTCTACATGCTGCAAGATGGAGATGTCCAGAAGCGTAGTCTTCGCCAGGGCTAGCTGTCCCCCTCTTATTCCGGCATTCTGCAGTTCAGTCCACTGATATGCCTCTTTACACATATACCCATGCATATGTAGTGTAGCTCCTTGCTTGCGAGTACTTTGGATGAGTACTCACGGTTGCTTTTCTCCCTCCTTTCCCCTTTCTATACCGGATTGTCGCAACCAGATGCTGGAGTTCAGGAGCCAGACGCCACCGTCGACGACGACACCTACGACACTGGAGGTGCCTACTACTACGTGCAGGCCGCTGACGACGACCAGGAGTAGTTAGGAGGTCCCAGGCAGGAGGCCTTGCCTTTTCGATCGTTGCTACTTTTGTGCTAGCCTTCTTAAGGCAAACTTGTTTAACTTATGTCTGTACTCAGATATTGTTGCTTCCGCTGACTCGTCTATGATCGAGCACTTGTATTCGAGCCCTCGAGGCCCCTGGCTTGTAATATAATGCTTGTATGACTTATTTATGTTGTAGAGTTGTGTTGTGATATCTTCCCGTGAGTCCCTGATCGTGATCGTACACATTTGCGTGCATGATTAGTGTACGGTCAAATCGGGGGCGTCACAAGTTGGTATCAGAGCCGACTGCCTGTAGGAAACCCCCTTCCACACTCCTTGGCCGAAGTCGAGTCTAGACATTGCAAAACTTTTACTAACATGGCTGTGCGGCTTACGGGCCCACGTCGCCATTGGGTGGTATTAGGATCTTTTACTCCTTGTCTTTACTCTGGGACTCTGATCTCTCTTCTATTCGGGTTAAGTGACTTTTACTAAATCTAACATTAGGATCTCGTTATCACTTTCACCCGGAGAGCCCCTTATTACTGATGATCGTCTGCTGCACATGAAGACCCTGAAGTTACTCTCCGCTGATAACCCGAGAACTTGTGTTCATCGCTTTTGCAATTCCCTTTCATCGATAAACTCCTATGGATAACCACGTATACTCGCCATTCATACAATGTTTCCCAGTTGATCTTGTTATTACAAGATACCCCAAAATTCTCTCTGTTATTCTGAGAATCCTTTGAGCTTACTGCCTTGCTATTCTTTGTCACCTGAATACCCCTACGGATAATTCTCGCACTTACCGAGTATCCGGTCATCCCCAGTTGATTCAAGTATTCCACAATAGTCTTCAAAATACTATTCGATCTTCCGAAAATCCTCAGGAGCCTATTGCTCTTGAAATTCTTGCTTACTAGCATTATGATTAATCCCATAAGTCTCGAAATCTTATTGGCACCCCTTGTCATTATCTTTCCGAGTCCATTGATTCAATATGTTGCGAATGCTCGCAATCCTCAATCAGATCCTAGAATTCATCCTTCCGGCTCAGACATCATTTTTAACATGATGCTGGATTTCGACCTATCAAATTGCCATCGATTGTACCCCTAAGCCTACTCAACTTATCCATCCTTGATCAGAGCGTTGCTTCTGACCCCCTGATTTGGAAATCATAATTCTTTTGCATTTGAACTTTGAGTTAGTCAGTTGTTTCTATAATCAAATCACCTTGCATTCTTCTTCCTCTGGTTGAGTACCGATGCTCACATCAGATCCCTTGTGGACCATCGGTTCCTTTGTTGGATTTTATTCGACAGTGTCCTTCCTATTGAAGAACCTTGTGAGCCTTTCCATGGATATATAGTGCCTTTGGTAAATTGTATCATCTGTTTGGTGAACCATGCTCTACTTTTGAGCTTGTATTATTTACTCCGAAGTTTGTGGTATATGTTTCCACAATGCCCCGATGGGTTGAACCTATGCCTTCCATAATATGTGTGAACCCGAAAGTTTTCATGAGTCATACTCTTCTGGTATTTTGCCAGATAAAAATTTCAACCCTACTACTTCTATGAAAAATGAGAAGTAAATGAAAGGTTATGCGTTGAACAAGTGGGAGTCGACCTTGAACCCTGTGTTCATGTCCATGGACACGATGTAGATCTTATCATTATAGCTTTCTTAAATTAATTATTCCTTTGGTATAAGTCCATCTTATATCTGGGATCTGGCCTTTTTCAATCATGGTTCCGACCATGTTCTCTTTTAAATACCATGTCTCGTGCAAGTTTAAGCACTTGTCTTCTGCAGAGCAATACCCTAGTCCAACCTCTACTTTGATCTGTCGTCGAGCATTACCCCATGTGTGACGCCCCCGATTCAATCGTACACTAATCATGCACGCAAATGTGTACGATCAAGATCAGGGACTCACGGGAAGATATCACAACACAACTCTACAAATAAAATAAGTCATACAAGCATCATAATACAAGCCAGGGGCCTCAAGGGCTCGAATACAAGTGCTCGATCATAGACGAGTCAGCGGAAGCAACAATATCTGAGTACAGACATAAGTTAAACAAGTTTGCCTTAAGAAGGCTAGCACAAACTGGGATACAGATCGAAAGAGGCGCAGGCCTCCTGCCTGGGATCCTCCTAAACTACTCCAGGTCGTCATCAGCGGGCAGCACGTAGTAGTAGGCACCTCCAGTGTAGTAGGGGTCGTCGTCGACGGTGGCGTCTGGCTCCTGGACTCCAGCATCTGGTTGCGACAACCAGAAAGAAAGGAAAGGGGAAAAAAGGGGGGAGAAAGCAACCGTGAGTACTCATCCAAAGTACTCGCAAGCAAGGAACTACACTACATATGCATGGGTATATGTGTAAGGAGGCCATATTAGTGGACTGAACTGCAGAATGCCAGAATAAGAGGGGGATAGCTAGTCTTATCGAAGACTACGCTTCTGGTCACCTTCGTCTTGCAACAGGCAGAAGAGGGTAGGTCGACGTCCTCCAAGTAGCATCTCCAAGTAACATCTCATAGCATAATCCTACCCGGCGATCCCCTCCTCATATCCCTGAGGTAGGGCGACCACCGGTTGTATCTGGCACTGGGAAGGGTGTGTTTTATTAAGTGTCCGGTTCTAGTTGTCATAAGGTCAAGGTACAACTCCAAGTCGTCCTGTTACCGAAGATCACGGCTATTCGAATAGATTAACTTCCCTGCAGGGGTGCACCACATAGCCCAACACGCTCGATCCCATTTGGCCGGACACACTTTCCTGGGTCATGCCCGGCCGCGGAAGATCAACACGTCGCAGCCCCACCTAGGCACAACAGAGAGGCCAGCACGCCGGTCTAAACCTAAGCGCGCAGGGGTCTGGGCCCATCGCCCTGAGCACACCTGCACGTTGCGTGGGCGGCCGAAAGCAGACCTAGCCTAGTGGCGTTCCAGTCCAATTCGGCGCGCGCCGCTCCGTCGCTGACGTCTGAAGTGCTTCGGCTGATACCACGACGTCGGGATACCCATAACTACTCCCACGTAGATGGTTAGTGCGTATAGGCTCGTAGCCAGACTCAGATCAAATACCAAGATCTCGTTAAGCGTGTTAAGTGTCCGCGAACGCCGAACAGGGCCAGGCCCACCTCTCTCCTAGGCGGTCTCAACCTGCCCTGTCGCTCCGCCACAAAGATCCACACAGAGGGCCGTCGGGACAAAGGTCCTTTCAGCCCCCAATCCGTGAATCACTCGCGGGTACTCTTCGAGCTGACCCGACTTTAGTCGCCATCTGTGTAGTATGTATGTATGTATAGTATATACCCGTGATCACCTCCCAAGTGATCACGGCCCGTGGTATAGCAAGGCAGACTGACAAGAATGTAGGGCCAATGATGAAACACTAGCATCCTATACTAAGCAATTAGGATTGCAGGTAAGGTATCAACAGATGTAGCGACAATGTCAGGCTATGCATCAGAATAGGATTAACGAAAGCAGTAACATGCTACACTACTCTAATGCAAGCAGTATAGAGGAGAATAGGCGATATCTGGTGATCAAGGGGGGGGGCTTGCCTGGTTGCTCTGGCAAGAGAGAGGGGTCGTCAACTCCGTAGTCGAACTGGGCAGCAGCAGCGTCGGTCTCGTAGTCTACCGGAGAGAAGAGGGGGAAGAAACAATGAATACCAAGTAAACAGATGCATATCGATGCATGACATGTCAAGAAGCGATGCTAAGCGTGCCCTAACGTGGTATAAGGTGGTACTGGTCAAGGGGGAATCATCCGGGAAAGTATTCCCGGTGTTTCGTGTTTTCGGGCAGAGGAGCCGGAGGGGGAAAGTTGCGGGTTCGATAGGTTAGGGGGGTGTGGTGGACGAACGGACTGCGTATCCGGAATCGTCTCGTCGTTCTGAGCAACTTTCATGTTGAAAATATTTTAATCCGGATTACGGATTAAAAGATATGATTTTTAAAAGATTTTATTAATTTCAGGAATTTAATTAATTATTTAATTAATTTCGAAATTGCATTTATGACATCAGCATGATGTCATGCTGACATCATCAGTCAACAGGGTTGACTAAGTCAACCCGGACAGGTGGGTCCCGCATGTCATTCACTATTAACTTATTAACCTAATCAAAGTTTAACTAACCTTAGTTAATTAAGTTAATTAATGATTAGTGTTAATTAATTCAGAATTAATTAGTTTAATTAATTACCCAATTAGTTTAACTAATGATTAGGGTTAATTAATCCGGAATTAACTAGATTAATTAATTGCTTAATTAATTAATTAATTAATTATTTAGCTAATTAATTTAATTCATTTCTATTTCCATTTTAGCTTCTGTTTTTATTTAAAACGTTCTTTGTTTTTGTTTTTTTTTTAATTTGGGGGTGGGGTGGGGGCCCCCACGTCAGTGGCCTGAGGCCAAACGGGCGGTGGGTGCGGGCGACGCGGGCGTTGCCCGAATCGGGCACGAACCAGGGCCGGTCGGGGCGCGACCCAGGGGCGGATCGGGGGCGCCCGAGGCACAGGGCCGGCGCGGCCGAGGCCACGACGCGGCCGCCGGCGGCGAGCGACGCCGGCGAGTCGGGGAGGGCGAACGGGGTGGGGGCTCGGGCCGGGGCCGAGCGTCGTGCGCGGGGGGGGGGGATCGAGGCCTCGGTCGGGGGGGGGGGGCGGCGAGGCGCCGAACGGGGGGGGGGGGAAGTGAGGGGCTCGGGGGCGCCGCTAGGGCGCCGGCGAGGGGGTCGCCGTCGGAGGGGAGGAAGGGGGAAGAGGGAGCCACGCGGTGGCCGGGCCGTTCGGGGCCACGGCGGCCGGATCCGGCAGGGGGGAGGAAGGAGAGGGATCGGGGGGGGGGTGTGGCGCGTCGGTGCGCAGCCGCGGGGGGGCCGAGCCGGCGACGGGGCCGGTCGGGGGCCACGGCGACGAGCGGGAGGGAGCCGGAGGGGGGCGTCGGTGCGGCGCGGAGGCCGGAACCGTCGCCGACGGGGGAGGGGGAAGAGAGGGGGTGAGAGGGAAGCCTCACAGGGGGAGGCAGGGGCTCGGCCGGTGGGCTCGGGGGAGGTCGAGGACGACCGGCGAGGAGGAGGGCGGGGAGGCGTGCGCCGGCGTCGGGGAGGGCGTCCGGTGAGGCGGGGGAGGCCGGGGTTGACCCCGCGGTGGCGGGTGCCCCGCGTGTGGGGGCGACGGAGGGGAGGAGGGGGTGTGGAGGCGACCGGTTGGGGCGGCGGGGGCCGCCGGCGACGAGGGGTGCGACGGGGGTCTCGCCCCCGATCTGGATCGGGGCGGGGGCAGGGGAAAGGGGATCGGGGCGGGGGGGGGCGAGTGAGGTGGGGCGGCTAGGGTTCGGCCGGGGGGGGGGGGTTAAGTGGGGGCGCCGGTTGGGCCGGCCCAGGGGGGGGAGTTGGGCCAGGCCAGGGGCCAGGTGGGGTGGGGCTTCGGGGGGGCTGGCTGGGCCGGGGGAAGGGCTGGCCCAGATGGGCCAGGGGAGGTTCCCTCCCCTTTTCTTCTTCCTTTCTTTTCTTTTATTATTTTTCTTTTTCTGCTTTCTGTTTTAGTTTAATTAAAATGCCAAAACATTTTACAAAATTTTGTGCACCCCACCATAATTAGGTTTGCTATTTTAGACAACCCCCGAACATTTTAGTTTTAGTTTTTGAAACCCTTTTTTTTTTGGTTTTGTTTCGAATTTATTTGTAGACCGGGTTCGAATCAACGTGAGGTTAGCCACAGTAACCGAGGTGATCACTGTTGCTTAATCATCCGGGTGTTACAAATCTCCTCCACTACAAGAAATCTCGTCCCGAGATTTAGGAGGTAGAAGGAAAGAGTGCGGGATATTCATCTCGTAGACGATCCTCGCGTTCCCAGGTGGCTTCGTCTTCAGAGTGATTCGACCACTGGACTTTGAGGAACTTGATCGCCTTCTGACGTGTGCGGCGTTCAGCTTGGTCGAGAATGCGGACCGGATGCTCTTTATAGGAGAGGTCCTGTTGCAATTCGAGCACTTCATGGTCCACTGCTCGGATTGGGTCCTTGAAGCAGCGTCGGAGTTGTGACACGTGGAACACATCGTGAACCTGAGAAAGGTTCGGCGGAAGCTCCAGCTGATAAGCCACTTTTCCACGCCTTTCCAGAATAGTGAAAGGGCCAATATAGCGAGGAGCTAGTTTGCCCTTGATCCCGAAGCGGTGAGCACCCTTCATTGGTGTAACGCGAAGATAAGCCTTTTCGCCAGGTTGATAGACCATGTCCTTATGATGACGGTCATACTGACTCTTCTGACGTGACTGAGCAGTCTTGAGATTCTCGCGAATAATGCGGACTTGTTCTTCGGCATGTTGGATAATATCCGGACCGAAGAGTGGACGTTCCCCAGTTTCTGACCAGTTCAGAGGGGTTCGACACTTTCGTCCATATAACACTTCGAAGGGGGCCATCTTCAGACTAGCTTGATAGCTATTATTATAAGAGAACTCAGCATACGGAAGAGATTCCTCCCATTTCTTGCCGAAGGAAATAACACAAGCTCGAAGCATGTCCTCGAGAACTTGGTTGACACGTTCAACTTGCCCTTGTGACTGAGGATGAAAAGCAGTGCTGAAAGACAGATGAGTGCCCATAGCTTCTTGGAAACTTGCCCAGAATCTTGAAGTGAATAAACTGCCACGGTCCGAACTGATAACCAATGGAATACCGTGAAGCGAGACAATTCTGGTCATGTAGAGGTTTGCCAGCTGACTAGCAGTGATCGTTTCCTTGACAGCCAGAAAATGTGCAACTTTAGAAAGTCGGTCAATGACGACAAGAATAGCATCATTGCCTTTCTGCGATTTGGGGAATCCAGTAACGAAGTCCATCTCGACATGGTCCCATTTCCATTCCGGAATAGATATAGGTTGCAGAGTTCCAGCAGGCCTTTGATGTTCTGCTTTGATACGACGGCAAACGTCACATTCAGCAACATAACGAGCAATGTCTTGCTTCATGTTAGACCACCAGAATCTCTGGCGGATGTCTTGGTACATCTTTGTACTACCAGGATGAATACATAGAGGCGTATCATGAGCTTCTTTCATAACCTCCTGGGTCATATTCAGGTTTTCCTCCTTACACGGCACCACTAGGCGGCCTTTGAAGTACAAGGCGCCATCATCAGCAATAGTGAAGGATGAGGGACTTCCTTCTTTGATGTCTTGCTTAATCTTGTAGACTTCAGAGTCAAACCCCTGCATTGTCTTTATGGTGCCCACGAGATCGGGTTCAACAGCCAGGGTATAGAGGGAACCCTGGGGAACAACACGGAGATTCATCTTGCGGAACTCCGGAGGAGGGGGAGCGAGTGCACCCGGAGGCACAATATGGAGGTTCAGTTTTCTGAATTCTTCAACAAGTGAGGGCTGAACTTTGTGAACCTGGAGGTGGTTGCAGTAAGACTTGCGGCTCAAGGCATCAGCCATTACATTAGCCTTGCCTGGTGTATAGGAAATACCCAAATCAAAGTCTGCAACAGTCTCCATCCATCTCTGCTGACGGAGGTTCAGGTCTGGCTGAGTAAACAGATACTTCAGACTTTGGTGGTCAGTGAAGATCTCGCAACGATTACCGAGTAGGTAATGTCGCCACTGTTTTAGTGCATGAATGACAGCAGCAAGTTCGAGGTCGTGAACTGGGTAGTTCTCTTCGTGAGGGCGCAATTGCCGAGAGGCATAAGCAACCACTTTGCGCTCTTGCATTAGGACACAGCCTAATCCTTGACGGGAAGCGTCGCAGTAAATGACGAAGTCCTTCTTTGTATCAGGTGGAGCTAGTACTGGGGCAGAAGTCAACTTGTCTTTGAGTGCCTGGAAGCTTTCCTGACATTTGTCTGTCCACTGGAACTTGACGCCCTTATGCAATAGGTTAGTCAGAGGCCTGGCAATCTTGGAGAAGTTCTCGACGAATCGACGGCAGTAGCTGGCGAGACCGAGAAAACTTCTGACTTGCTTAACGTTCTTCGGAGGAGTCCAATCGAGAATAGCCTGAACTCGTTCAGGGTTGACGGCAATACCATCCTTAGAGATGACATGCCCAAGATAGGTTACTTCGGGAAGCCAGAATTCACATTTGGAGAACTTGGCATAAAGTTGATGCTCTCGTAGCTTTTCCAGCACGAGGCGAAGATGTTCAGCATGTTCCTCTTCGTTCTTGGAAAATACCAGAATATCATCCAGATAAACCACGACGAACTTGTCGAGGTAATCCATGAATATATAGTTCATCAGGCGAGAGAAGGTGGCTGGAGCATTGGTTAAGCCGAAAGACATGACGGTGTACTCGTATGAACCATAACGAGTCACGAATGCGGTCTTGGGGATATCTTCCTCACGAACACGGATCTGGTGGTAACCCAATCTCAAGTCGAGTTTAGAGAACACTGATGATCCAGCCAATTGATCATACAGATCATTGATCCGAGGAAGAGGATACTTATTCTGAATGGTAGCTTGATTTATAGGACGGTAGTCTTGGACCAATCGGTTTGTCCCATCTTTCTTCTTGACAAAGAGAGAAGGTGCTCCCCAAGGAGAGCAACTTGGGCGAATGAAACCACTTCGAAGAGAATTATCGATTTCCTCCTTAAGCTCAAGGAGTTCATGCGGCGGCATCTTGTAGGGTCGCTTGGCTATAGGAGTGGTGCCTGGTTTCAAGTCGATGACGAATTCGACAGCTCTAGCAGGGGGAATCCCTGGGAGTTCTTCAGGAAAGACGTCTAGGAATTCACGCACGACGGGAATGTTTTCAATGCCCTCAAGCGGTGTAGCGTTCAATGCGTTTAAGGCATAAAGTCTGGCCTCGGCATTCCGAACCAGATGAGCATCGTAGCTAATTATTTCATCAGAAGGGTGTAGCAGATGGACGGTCTTGGTGGCGCAAACGATAGAAGCAGTATGCGCCTTTAACCAATCCATTCCCAGAATGAGATCAATGCTACAGGACTTCAGTACGATGGGAGAGACAAGGAATTCCAGTCCTTCGATTTCTACAGGGACGTCGTTGCAAATCATGGAGGTTCGACATTGGCCCGCAGGGGTGTGCACTAATAGTGAAGCATTCATGTCCTCACATTTAATGTCGTGCAAGCATGCAAAATCTTCTGACATGAATGAATGCGATGCACCTGTATCGAATAAAACAGATGCTGGTACTGAATTTACGAGGAGTGTACCCATCACAGTAGCAGGCTGGTCTTGAGCTTCATTCAGATCAATGTGGTTGGCATGAACACGGCCATAAGACTTGGCAATGTTGTTGCGGGCCTGGTTGTTCCCACGGCCAGTTGCTGGAAGGGCCAGTTGATTCTGTCTCTGGTTGCATTCCCTAGCACGGTGCCCTGGTTGTCCGCACCTGAAGCACAACCCATTCTCGGGGGTAGGAACAGGAGCTTGGGGTGGTGGAGCTGGAAGTCTCGGCTGCCTAGTTGGAGCAGCCGGCAGACGAGGTGCAGCATAAGACTGCCTTGGGGCTGGTGCATTTGGACGGTACATGCTGTTCGGGATCCATATCTTACGCTTCTGCGAGGGCGGGCCCGAAGATGAGCCCGTGTCACGGTTGCGCCTTTGAGAGCTCTGGTGTTCTTGCAGACCAGTCTCGACATTGATGGCCTTGTTCACCAAGGTGGCGAAATCGGCAAAGTCATGCACTAGAAGTGTGAGCTTGATGTCAGCTTGAAGGCCTTCACGGAACTTCTCCTGTCTGCGAGCATCAGTTGCAATGTCTTCTTCAGCATAGCGGGATAAGTCCAGAAACTCCCGCTGATAAGCTTCAACAGTCTTGTTGCCTTGGGTGAGGTTGCGAAACTCACGCTTCTTCCTGTCCATGATTCCCTGAGGAATGAAGCGGGCACGGAAGGCAGCCTGAAAATCTGGCCAGGAGATGATTGTCCCAACTGGCAGAGTACGCCTATGGCTGTCCCACCATTGAGCTGCAGGTCCCTTCAGGAAGAAGGAAGCAAAAGTGACATAGCTGGCAGGGGCTACATCAGCAGACTCCATCTCATAGGTGATGTCACGGAGCCAGTCATCAGCATCCAGCGGCTGGGTTGAGCTGCGGTACACACTTGGGTTGAGGCGTATGAAATCCTGCAGAGTTGTTGTGTTTGGATGCTGGTTCATATTGGGGCGAGGAAACTGAGCCATCATGTTTTCCATGAACTGGCGATTCATCTCAAGCTGTTGGATCATACCAGCCATGTACTCAGGCGGTGGTGGGAAGTTGCCACCACGACCACGACCAGCTGGTCTAACCATCCTGCTAATATATAACAGGGGTAGTTCAGTATTGAGAATTGGCATAGACAAGAGTCATTCATGATGAAACATGCAAAATGAAAGGAGCACGACAGATATCACATAGATAGTCGGCATAACTTACAAAAGGGGTCGGACATAGAGTTCAGTACCCAGAGTTCAGTACATAGATTAAGTCATCATAGGCGGCACGCAGGCTCGCGAGTGCATCTAAGACTAATGAACAAGACTACATCAGTCCCAGGAGGTACTGTGAAGGTAGCTGTAACCTGACAGCTGGTAGTGAGGCAACGGATAGTCCTCCACGTCAGTGGCCTGGGGGCCGCGGATACTCTGGTGTAGAACCCGACGCTCAGGTGGCAGAAGAGGACCAAGTGTGGGAGAGTAGCCTCCCACCTCTGGCCATCCGACACCGTGGGGCATCACGGTCCTGGCTGGGTAGATCGCAGAACGCGACAGCTGTCCAGACCGGACAAAGGGGTGCAACCGCGTCAGAGCCCTGTAAAGGTGCTGACGAGTGGTGTATAACTCGTGGCGAAGAGCTCTGTTAGCTCGGTCCAGCCCATCAGCATGCAGAACCAGGCGCTGGTGGTGGAAAGGCTCTCGGGTGACGGTGGAGTAGGCGGCAGTGTAGTATCCCTCCGCACCAACGTCAGATGCGATAGGAATGTGCCTGAAAGGGGAAGTGTCCAATGCCTGATACTCTCCACGAAGACGTGTCAGAGCAGCATGAGCCGCATCGTGGACTGCCATCTCGATGGTCACTCCAACACCATGAGCGGTGTGTAGCACGGTAGTGGACTCATACTCCCGAGAGTAGAGGTGGACGATGGCACGGTACTGCTCCTGGTTAAAGTCCTGGTACTCCTCGTAGACGGTGTACTCAGGGTGCCAGCGATAACCCAGATAGGTCATCATATCAGCTAGCACAGCAGGTGATCCTGAGGCACCAATGGCCGCAGTGTGGCGCACGACCTGCCTCGTGGGTTCCATCTGAAAACAAAGATGTTTCAATGGAGTCAAATGACAACACGGGCATTATTCAAAATGCTATCCTACAGAATAACTATGTCTTATCCAACTTCGGGGTGAACGTGGTAACGGGATCCTAATGTTAGAGTTAGTAAATTCGTTTAACCCGAGTAGAAAAGAGTTCAGAGTCCCAGAGTAAAGGTCGAGGAGTAAAAGATCCTAGTACCACCCGATGGCGACGTGGGCCCGTAAGGCACACAGCCAAGTTAGTAAAAGTTTTTGTAATGTCTAGACTCGACTTCGGCCAAGGAGTGTGGAAGGGGGATTCCTACAGGCAGTCGGCTCTGATACCAACTTGTGACGCCCCCGATTCAATCGTACACTAATCATGCACGCAAATGTGTACGATCAAGATCAGGGACTCACGGGAAGATATCACAACACAACTCTACAAATAAAATAAGTCATACAAGCATCATAATACAAGCCAGGGGCCTCAAGGGCTCGAATACAAGTGCTCGATCATAGACGAGTCAGCGGAAGCAACAATATCTGAGTACAGACATAAGTTAAACAAGTTTGCCTTAAGAAGGCTAGCACAAACTGGGATACAGATCGAAAGAGGCGCAGGCCTCCTGCCTGGGATCCTCCTAAACTACTCCAGGTCGTCATCAGCGGGCAGCACGTAGTAGTAGGCACCTCCAGTGTAGTAGGGGTCGTCGTCGACGGTGGCGTCTGGCTCCTGGACTCCAGCATCTGGTTGCGACAACCAGAAAGAAAGGAAAGGGGAAAAAAGGGGGGAGAAAGCAACCGTGAGTACTCATCCAAAGTACTCGCAAGCAAGGAACTACACTACATATGCATGGGTATATGTGTAAGGAGGCCATATTAGTGGACTGAACTGCAGAATGCCAGAATAAGAGGGGGATAGCTAGTCTTATCGAAGACTACGCTTCTGGTCACCTTCGTCTTGCAACAGGCAGAAGAGGGTAGGTCGACGTCCTCCAAGTAGCATCTCCAAGTAACATCTCATAGCATAATCCTACCCGGCGATCCCCTCCTCATATCCCTGAGGTAGGGCGACCACCGGTTGTATCTGGCACTGGGAAGGGTGTGTTTTATTAAGTGTCCGGTTCTAGTTGTCATAAGGTCAAGGTACAACTCCAAGTCGTCCTGTTACCGAAGATCACGGCTATTCGAATAGATTAACTTCCCTGCAGGGGTGCACCACATAGCCCAACACGCTCGATCCCATTTGGCCGGACACACTTTCCTGGGTCATGCCCGGCCGCGGAAGATCAACACGTCGCAGCCCCACCTAGGCACAACAGAGAGGCCAGCACGCCGGTCTAAACCTAAGCGCGCAGGGGTCTGGGCCCATCGCCCTGAGCACACCTGCACGTTGCGTGGGCGGCCGAAAGCAGACCTAGCCTAGTGGCGTTCCAGTCCAATTCGGCGCGCGCCGCTCCGTCGCTGACGTCTGAAGTGCTTCGGCTGATACCACGACGTCGGGATACCCATAACTACTCCCACGTAGATGGTTAGTGCGTATAGGCTCGTAGCCAGACTCAGATCAAATACCAAGATCTCGTTAAGCGTGTTAAGTGTCCGCGAACGCCGAACAGGGCCAGGCCCACCTCTCTCCTAGGCGGTCTCAACCTGCCCTGTCGCTCCGCCACAAAGATCCACACAGAGGGCCGTCGGGACAAAGGTCCTTTCAGCCCCCAATCCGTGAATCACTCGCGGGTACTCTTCGAGCTGACCCGACTTTAGTCGCCATCTGTGTAGTATGTATGTATGTATAGTATATACCCGTGATCACCTCCCAAGTGATCACGGCCCGTGGTATAGCAAGGCAGACTGACAAGAATGTAGGGCCAATGATGAAACACTAGCATCCTATACTAAGCAATTAGGATTGCAGGTAAGGTATCAACAGATGTAGCGACAATGTCAGGCTATGCATCAGAATAGGATTAACGAAAGCAGTAACATGCTACACTACTCTAATGCAAGCAGTATAGAGGAGAATAGGCGATATCTGGTGATCAAGGGGGGGGGCTTGCCTGGTTGCTCTGGCAAGAGAGAGGGGTCGTCAACTCCGTAGTCGAACTGGGCAGCAGCAGCGTCGGTCTCGTAGTCTACCGGAGAGAAGAGGGGGAAGAAACAATGAATACCAAGTAAACAGATGCATATCGATGCATGACATGTCAAGAAGCGATGCTAAGCGTGCCCTAACGTGGTATAAGGTGGTACTGGTCAAGGGGGAATCATCCGGGAAAGTATTCCCGGTGTTTCGTGTTTTCGGGCAGAGGAGCCGGAGGGGGAAAGTTGCGGGTTCGATAGGTTAGGGGGGTGTGGTGGACGAACGGACTGCGTATCCGGAATCGTCTCGTCGTTCTGAGCAACTTTCATGTTGAAAATATTTTAATCCGGATTACGGATTAAAAGATATGATTTTTAAAAGATTTTATTAATTTCAGGAATTTAATTAATTATTTAATTAATTTCGAAATTGCATTTATGACATCAGCATGATGTCATGCTGACATCATCAGTCAACAGGGTTGACTAAGTCAACCCGGACAGGTGGGTCCCGCATGTCATTCACTATTAACTTATTAACCTAATCAAAGTTTAACTAACCTTAGTTAATTAAGTTAATTAATGATTAGTGTTAATTAATTCAGAATTAATTAGTTTAATTAATTACCCAATTAGTTTAACTAATGATTAGGGTTAATTAATCCGGAATTAACTAGATTAATTAATTGCTTAATTAATTAATTAATTAATTATTTAGCTAATTAATTTAATTCATTTCTATTTCCATTTTAGCTTCTGTTTTTATTTAAAACGTTCTTTGTTTTTGTTTTTTTTTTAATTTGGGGGTGGGGTGGGGGCCCCCACGTCAGTGGCCTGAGGCCAAACGGGCGGTGGGTGCGGGCGACGCGGGCGTTGCCCGAATCGGGCACGAACCAGGGCCGGTCGGGGCGCGACCCAGGGGCGGATCGGGGGCGCCCGAGGCACAGGGCCGGCGCGGCCGAGGCCACGACGCGGCCGCCGGCGGCGAGCGACGCCGGCGAGTCGGGGAGGGCGAACGGGGTGGGGGCTCGGGCCGGGGCCGAGCGTCGTGCGCGGGGGGGGGGGGGGGTCGAGGCCTCGGTCGGGGGGGGGGGGGCGGCGAGGCGCCGAACGGGGGGGGGGAAGTGAGGGGCTCGGGGGCGCCGCTAGGGCGCCGGCGAGGGGGTCGCCGTCGGAGGGGAGGAAGGGGGAAGAGGGAGCCACGCGGTGGCCGGGCCGTTCGGGGCCACGGCGGCCGGATCCGGCAGGGGGGAGGAAGGAGAGGGATCGGGGGGGGGTGTGGCGCGTCGGTGCGCAGCCGCGGGGGGGCCGAGCCGGCGACGGGGCCGGTCGGGGGCCACGGCGACGAGCGGGAGGGAGCCGGAGGGGGGCGTCGGTGCGGCGCGGAGGCCGGAACCGTCGCCGACGGGGGAGGGGGAAGAGAGGGGGTGAGAGGGAAGCCTCACAGGGGGAGGCAGGGGCTCGGCCGGTGGGCTCGGGGGAGGTCGAGGACGACCGGCGAGGAGGAGGGCGGGGAGGCGTGCGCCGGCGTCGGGGAGGGCGTCCGGTGAGGCGGGGGAGGCCGGGGTTGACCCCGCGGTGGCGGGTGCCCCGCGTGTGGGGGCGACGGAGGGGAGGAGGGGGTGTGGAGGCGACCGGTTGGGGCGGCGGGGGCCGCCGGCGACGAGGGGTGCGACGGGGGTCTCGCCCCCGATCTGGATCGGGGCGGGGGCAGGGGAAAGGGGATCGGGGCGGGGGGGGGCGAGTGAGGTGGGGCGGCTAGGGTTCGGCCGGGGGGGGGGGTTAAGTGGGGGCGCCGGTTGGGCCGGCCCAGGGGGGGAGTTGGGCCAGGCCAGGGGCCAGGTGGGGTGGGGCTTCGGGGGGGCTGGCTGGGCCGGGGGAAGGGCTGGCCCAGATGGGCCAGGGGAGGTTCCCTCCCCTTTTCTTCTTCCTTTCTTTTCTTTTATTATTTTTCTTTTTCTGCTTTCTGTTTTAGTTTAATTAAAATGCCAAAACATTTTACAAAATTTTGTGCACCCCACCATAATTAGGTTTGCTATTTTAGACAACCCCCGAACATTTTAGTTTTAGTTTTTGAAACCCTTTTTTTTTGGTTTTGTTTCGAATTTATTTGTAGACCGGGTTCGAATCAACGTGAGGTTAGCCACAGTAACCGAGGTGATCACTGTTGCTTAATCATCCGGGTGTTACACCATGGTATCTCGAGATTATCACAGAACCGCATAACTTCTTATGAGTTCTTCATCAAGTACTACATTCTCACGGATTACTATTTTTCCTGGGTTTTGAGTGGTTAATCACTCGAGTACCCCAATAATTGAATCGAGTCCGCACTACGGTTCAACAACTTTAGTAATGTTCCTTACTTACGAGTTTGTACCCGATCGCGTCATTCCTAGTCTGTTTGGCTATATCATTATCTTGATGATTTTAACTGTGCTACCTGGTCCTTATTCCCGGAGCACCAATTTTGACAGTGAGCTAATCTTGCGTCGATCTCCCTCGTCATATCACTTCTCCTTGATTAGCAAACTTGATTTCGAGTTTGTGCCCTACCCGTGGTTCCAATAACCTTTCGCTTTCGTCATTCCTTTAACTTGATGTCATCGTCGATCAATTACATCTTCTTGAAAACCTCTCGACAATATTTGTCGTGATCATTGTCAACAATTTGATTTCTTCCAAGTTGTGTGTCGAAATTCAGGATGAGAAATACCATCCTTGCCCTCGATGATTTGTGTTATCATCGACCACTCGATTGCCTTCCGTTCAACACAAACTTGTTCGTGTTTTGTGTTGTACCTTGAGATCCTTGCTATCCAGCATTTGTTCTTCTTTACCTTGGAGTATTACCATCTTTTATGTCAAGAATGTCGTGAGAATTTGACCACCTCTTAATAATTCTTGATGCAGGTGATACCTTTTGCCATATCCGTTCATTCCTTGGTCCCCGTGTAGTTTCTAAACGAAATACCGACAAATGGTCTGTGATGTGTAGATTCTAAACTTCTAGCAACCCTATTGCTTTGAAGTTATTGGTCTATAGTTTCATTCTACGTCTATGGCTTAATGAATCATCATTCGGACATTGATTGTGCTACCTAGCCCATATTTCGGGTGCACATTTCAACCAATGTTTAACTGTGTATGTTTTCCTCGAGCATACATCATTAAGTCATTCGAACTAGCTAATGTTATCTCCTTGTTCACATAGTGGTGGAAATCCATCTTTTGGAAATCTCAATGGATTGTCGCTGAGACAATCAGTCACCTCCTCACCTCTCCTTGATGTAATGATGAACCCTTATTCGGAACTCGCTTCCATAGTTCATCTCCCGAGAATCTTCGATGTTGTTTCGACAATTTGTGTTGCACCTTTCTTCTCAGGCATCCTGAGTCTGAGTTATCCTGACACCAATCAGATCTGAATCTCGGTCAGATATGATGGTTGGAACATATTTCCAAGAGTAATAACATTGGCCTATTTATGACCCGGTAAGGTGATGATACCCAGCACACCTGGCCGGAGGACCTATTGTTATAGTTTCCATATTAGCAAGTTTATCCTTTCTTCCATGAGGAAATTGTAAGACTTATTCTACAAGTTGTTCCTGATGGATCCTTTTTGTTTCCAAAGTCTGATCTTCGCCTGTTGACCATGTCAATGCTATCTCGAAGCATGTCTATGGTACTCCGATTTTCAACAGGAACATTTGAAGCCCAATGCTAAATGTTTCCTGCTCAATTATCCAAACACCGTTGTATGGGTAATGTCATGAAATTTCTCTCCCCTACCTAAAGAGTTTTCTACATTATATCCTGTCATGGATATCATGCTCTGCTTGTCCTTGGGAAGGATATACCCTTGAAATATGTGTTTAAACACATTTTCCTTTCCATTCTTCTGTTTAATCTGATAATCATATTTTCCTTTCCATTGTTTGGTTTAACCTTTCTGGTGATCTATATGATCTAAGCAGTAATATTCTCCTGCTTAGGTAAACACCTCGGTGTACGACTCTGTCAGTAAGACCCTGTTATTATTGTTGGTGACATTTCGGTAACCACCAATGGACGAGAACTTTGCCTAATGGTCCGCCTCGTTTCAACGAGCAGGAAAATGGTTCTCTTCGTCCCTCGCCCTTGGTACCGACGGTGTTGCTGACATATAACTGACAGGCTACCCTCTGCCATGCCTTGCTATCATAATCGTGCAAGATGTCACCGCCCTTCCTACTTTTAACCCACATGGTGGGTCCATAACCCACAGTTCCACAGGATCGAAACCTGACTCTTAGGTACACCCCCTGTTTTCAAGGTTGTTCCTCGCCCCTGGCCTCGTATGTAATTCACGAGCCACCTTCAGGTCTGATATCGGACACAATACTTATTCCCGTTGCTTTGACCCTTTCACGCCCTATAACCGGCATCGAACGATTGCCTGCCCGCCCGAAACTTCCCAGGTTACCTCCTTACTTTGCTCTCGATATTTTCTTAAGTTTCGATTCGAGGGTTACCTTTCGCCACCTTCCTCGATGCTGTCGACCCGATAGACAACCTTGTCGAGGCCCGTTCTCCCAGAATGCCCACCCGTTATTCTTTCGTAAGTACGATGGAGTTCCTGAAGAAAGGACGCCGACTTCATCATGATGACCGAAGCAGAGAAATGAAGACATCAATGTATTGGACCAGCCTCTTCCAGAAGTGCAAGCCAGGATGAGAAGACCCGCTAGATTCGTTACCAAACCTTCCCCCCTTACTCCCCTCTTAAATCTCGGGACGAGATTTCTTGTAGTGGAGGAGATTTGTAACACCCCGAGAATCATGCTACAGTAACTCCTTGTGATTAAGCTAATCATGTTGCTAAACAGGGCTTGATCACATTTGAATCACATTCCTTTTCAAACTCCTAGTTCAAACTTCAATTAAATTTAAAAGTGGAAAATAAAACTTTTCAAATGTCAAAACTAAAATGTTCTAAAAGTGACAAATAAATCATATGTAATATTGGTGGAGGAACCAAGTCTTTATAAAATGTTTAAATGCACCAAACTAATTAAATCAGTAGCTAAAACCATTAATTAAATGCCTTTTGTATTTTGTAAAATATTAAACTATATTATTTTGGGATGAAACTTTTGTGGTGGTGACATATTTGGTAACAACAAATTAGGTGCCATTTTGGTATTTTGCTAAAACAAAATAAAAGAGAAACTAGAAATAAAACAGAAAAGAAAAATAAATAAAAGGTAAAAAGAAAGCAAAAGGAAAGAAACCCCCCCCCCCGGCTCCCCAAGGGCCTTGGCCCACTGGCCCAGCCGGCCGAATCGGTCCAGCGGCCCAGCACCCCCCTCCCCTTGTCGTCTTCCCCCCCCTACTCGTCTGTTCAACCGACCGAGGGCGCAGCCCCTCGCCGTCCCCGCCGGACCTGCTCGCCGCCCCACGCCGCCACATCGCCGAGAGGATAAGGCCGCCGCGACGCGCCTCGGGACGCCTCCTCTCCCACTCATCTCTCCCAGATCCACTTCCCCTCTCCTCCCTCTCCCTCACGCGCCCGCTCCCTTCTTCCCTCTCTGTTCGGGCGCGGCCGACGTCACACCACCGTCGATCTCGCGGCCGCCGGCGCTCTTTGGTTCCTCCGACGAGTCTGGAAGGCCAGCCGGCCTCTGCCCCTTCCTCCTCGACCGGCGGTTGGAGTTCGGAAACTCTACGCGTGCCGGATCGACCCTTCGTCAACCTCGGGCCGCCAGCGACCTCCTCCCTCACCGGCCGACCACTACTGCTACTAAGCCCCTCGAAGGCCTCCTTGCACCACGGCGGTGAGCTCCGCTCCTCCTCCCTCCTTCTGCCGCTCTTTTCCGCACCCGTAACTGCCATCGCCATGGATGGCCGTGCTGAGCTCCGCCGCGCAGCTAGTCGCCGTCGTTGTAGTCGTTGCCAAGGCCGAACAAGCACGTCAACGTGCTCAGGGCGCCTCCCTGGTGCCGCTCGAGCCTCCAGCTCGCCTCCTCGTGCCCACTGTCGCCGTTGGCGGAGATGGCCGAACTCCGGCGTCCGCCTCGCCGCATGCCGTCGTCGTTTTAGGCCTTCCCGAGGCCAACCGTTAGCGCCACGCGACGCGCCTCGCTCCCCTCTTTCGAACGCCACCTCACGCGTGCAAAACGGTGGCTGGAGCGCGTTTTCCGACGAGTTCCGAGGCCACGCCACTGTAGGTTTGGTCGCCGGCGTGATTCCGGTGCCGACGCCGGCGAGGCTGACTTGGCGCTGACGTATGGGGCCCGCTGAGCCACTGACGGGTGGGCCCAGTTGACTCGTTGACTGGGTCAACCCACTGACATGTGGGGCCGAGTCAATAAAACGAGTTAGATAAATAGAAAATCGGTTAATTAAATTGATTAATTAATCTATCCACCAATTAGACACTGACAGGTGGGGCCTACTAGCTAATTAACTTAGTTTAGTTAAATTAACCATTGTTAATTAGTCCAGTCACTGACCAGTGGGACCCACTGGACCCACAGGTCAGTTTTGACCTGGTCAGCGTGTCTGTTGACCGCTGACGTCATCCCCACGCAATGCTGACGTCATATTCCTTTTCTGTTAATATAAATAATTCCAGAATATTGTTAAATCTTTCAAAAATCATATAAAATAATCCGTAGCTCGGATGAAAATGTTTTCTATATGAAAGTTGCTCAGAAAAATCCAACGAATCCGAATACGCGGTCCGTTCGTTTGTCACATGCCTCTAGCATGCTGAACATGGAATTTTCCCCCTCCGGTCATCTGTCTGGCATAGGTCCGAAACCGGGAAAACATTCCCGGTTGAATTTCCCCCTTCACCTATTCGTGTAGACATACGTTAGGTCACACCCGACACGTCGTATTACCACGTTATGCTTTGTGATGCTATGTTTGCTTTATATTTACTGTTTCTTCCCCCTCTTCTCTCCGGTAGACCCCGAGACCGATGCTGCCCCTGTGATCGACTACGTCGACGACAACCCCCTCCTTGCCAGAGCAACCAGGCAAGCCCCCCCTTGATCACCAGATATCGCCTACTCTACTCTCTACTACTTGCATTAGAGTAGTGTAGCATGTTACTGCTTTCGATTAATTCCTATTCTGTTGCATAGCCTGTCATTGGTGCTACAGTTGTTCCCCTTACCTGCTATCCTACTGCTTAGTCTAGGATGCTAGATTTCCATCAGTGGCCCTACATTCTTGTCCGTCTGCTGTGCTATACTATCGGGCCGTGATCACCTGGGCGGTGATCACGGGTATATACTATATACATTATATACATGACACATGTGGTGACTAAAGTCGGGTCGGCTCGAGGAGTACCCGCCGGTGATTCTGATGAGGGGGCTGAAAGGACAGGTGGCTCCACCACGGTAGAGGTGGGCCTGGGTTCCTGACGGCCCCCGACTGTTACTTTGTGGCGAAGCGACAGGGCAGGTTGAGACCACCCAGGAGAGAGGTGGGCCTGGCCCTGGTCGGCGTTCACGGATAAACAAAACGCTTAACGAGTTCTGGGTATTTGATCTGAGTCTGGCCATTTGGTCTATACGCACTAACCATCTACGTGGGAGTAGTTATGGGTATCCCGACGTCGTGGTATCAGCCGAAGCTCTTTTGACGTCAGCGAC
Organism: Triticum aestivum; assembly: GCF_018294505.1. NCBI lineage: Eukaryota > Viridiplantae > Streptophyta > Magnoliopsida > Poales > Poaceae > Triticum > Triticum aestivum. The sequence goes on from NC_057799.1 coordinate 328,018,572, forward strand.
TGAGTGGCGCGCGCCGTGTTGGACCGCTTTGACGTAACCGCCGTGATCGTGTGGGTTGCTAGGTCTGCTCGCGGCCGCGTTCGCAACGTGCAGGTGTGCATAGGGCGATGGGCCCAGACCCCTGCGCGCATAGGTTTAGACCGGCGTGCTGGCCTCTCTGTTGAGCCTAGGTGGGGCTGCGACGTGTTGATCTTACGAGGCCGGGCATGACCCAGGAAAGTGTGTCCGGCCAAATGGGATCGAGCGTGTTGGGTTATGTGGTGCACCCCTGCAGGGAAGTTTATCTATTCGAATAGCCGTGTCCCTCGGTAAAAGGACGACCCGGAGTTGTACCTTGAGCTTATGACAACTAGAACTGGATACTGAATAAAATACACCCTTCCAAGTGCCAGATACAACCCGGTGATCGCTCTCTAACAGGGCGACGAGGAGGGGATTGCCGGGTAGGTTTATGCTATGCGATGCTACTTGGAGGACTTCAATCTTCTCTCTTCTACATGCTGCAAGATGGAGATGTCCAGAAGCGTAGTCTTCGCCAGGGCTAGCTGTCCCCCTCTTATTCCGGCATTCTGCAGTTCAGTCCACTGATATGCCTCTTTACACATATACCCATGCATATGTAGTGTAGCTCCTTGCTTGCGAGTACTTTGGATGAGTACTCACGGTTGCTTTTCTCCCTCCTTTCCCCTTTCTATACCGGATTGTCGCAACCAGATGCTGGAGTTCAGGAGCCAGACGCCACCGTCGACGACGACACCTACGACACTGGAGGTGCCTACTACTACGTGCAGGCCGCTGACGACGACCAGGAGTAGTTAGGAGGTCCCAGGCAGGAGGCCTTGCCTTTTCGATCGTTGCTACTTTTGTGCTAGCCTTCTTAAGGCAAACTTGTTTAACTTATGTCTGTACTCAGATATTGTTGCTTCCGCTGACTCGTCTATGATCGAGCACTTGTATTCGAGCCCTCGAGGCCCCTGGCTTGTAATATAATGCTTGTATGACTTATTTATGTTGTAGAGTTGTGTTGTGATATCTTCCCGTGAGTCCCTGATCGTGATCGTACACATTTGCGTGCATGATTAGTGTACGGTCAAATCGGGGGCGTCACACCAATTGAATGGATCGAGAAGAGGTGTCTAGAGGGGGGTGAATAGACTCTTAGCAAGAAAAGTGGCAGTTTTTAATTTCTTCAAGTTGAATTGGAGTTTTAGCACATGTTTCACAATTCACAATACATATCAAGGAAGCATGATAAGATTATATGAGCAGCGGAAAGTAAAGCATGCAATTTGCAAGAATGTAAAGGGATGGGATTGGAGTGTGCAAACGCAATTGGAGACACGGAGATTTTTGGCGTGGTTCCGATAGGTGGTGCTATCGTACATCCACATTGATGGAGACTTCAATCCATGAAGGGTAACGGTTGCGCGAGTCCATAGAGGGCTCCACCCACGAAGGGTTCACGAAGAAGCAACCTTGTCTATCCCACCATGGCCATCGCCCACGAAGGACTTGCCTCACTAGGGTAGATCTTCACGAAGTAGGCGGTCTCCTTGCCTGTACAAACTCCTTGGTTCAACTCCACAATCTTGACGGAGGCTCCCAAGTGACACCTAACCAATCTAGGAAACACCGCTCTCCAAAAGGTAATAGACGGTGTGTTGATGATGAACTCCTTGCTCTTGTGCTTCAAGTGATAGTCTCCCCAACACTCAACTCTCTCTCATATGATTGGATTTGGTGGAAAGATGATTTGAGTGGAAAGCAACTTGGGAAAGCCTAGAGATCAAGATTTATGTGGTTGGAATGGAATATCTTGACCTCAACACAAGTGTAGGTGGTTCTCTCTCAGAAAATGTATGTTGGAAGTGTAGGCATGTTCTGATGGCTCTCTCCACGAATGAAGAGTGGGTGGAGGGGTATATATAGCGTTCACACAAAATCTAACCGATCTAGTTCATAATGTGACCGTTAGGCATTTCAGTGGGACTGACATGATCAACTCGGTAGGACCGATGTGCTAGGGTTAGGGTAAAGCCTCATCTCGGTTTGACCGATTACACAAACTCGGTGGGACCGATTTGGGTAATAAGTGAAACAGAGAGTTGGCCAACCAAACTCGGTGAGACCGATTGCATATTTTGGTGGGACCGAAATTATTGCAATAGGCAACAGAGAGTTTGCAAGCCCATCTCGGTGAGACCGAGATCCCATCGGTGGACCGAATTGACTAGGTTTTCGCAGTGGCTATGTCAACAGAACTCGGTGGCGCCAGATAGAAAGTTTCGGTAGGGTCGAGTTTGACTTTTGGTTTGGGACATATGTGGATGTGAGAAAGTGGTTGAGGGTTTTGGAGCATATCACTAAGCACTTTGAGCAAGAAATCCATTAAGCAACACCTCATCCCCTTTTAATAGTATTGGCTTTCCTATGGACTCAATGTGATCTTGGAGCACTAAAATGAAAATGTAGAGTCTTGGGCTTTGAACTTGAGCCAATCCTTTGTCCTTAACATCTTGAAGGGGTTCAACATCCTCTTGTCCATGCCACTCCATCTGTTGAACTTGTCCGAAATATGCTAGATGAAAACATTACTCCAACAAGAGATACGTTGACATTAATTACCAAAACCACCCAGGGAGCACTTGTGCTTTCACCATCCTTCTTATCTGCCAAGTATTTGGGGCAGTTCCACTTCCAGTGACCATTTCCTTTGTAGTAGAAGCACTCAGTTTCAGGCTTGGGTCTAGCTTTGGGCTTTTTAATGGGAGTGGCAACTTGCTTGCCATTCTTCTTGAAGTTCCCTTTCTTTCCCTTCGCCCTTTTTATTGAAACTAGTGGTCTTGTTAACCATCAACACTTGATGCTCTTTCTTGATTTCTACCTTCGCCGATTTCATCATCGCGAAGAGCTCGGGAATCGTTTTCGTCATCCATTGCTTATTATAGTTTATCACGAAGTTCTAGTAGGTTGGTGATAGTGACTAGAGAACTCTGTCAATCACTATCTTATCTAGAACATTAACTCCCACTTGATTCAAGTGATTGTAGTACCCAGACATTCTGAACGCATGCTCACTCGCTGAGCTATTCTCCTCCATCTTGTAGGCCAAGTACTTCTCAGAGGTCTCATACCTCTTGACACGGGCATGAATCTGAAATACCAATTTCAGCTCTTTGAACATCTCATATGCTCCGTGGCGTTCAAAACGTTTTTGTAGTCCCGGTTCTAAGCCATAAAGCATGGCGCACTAAACTATTAAGTATTTATCATATCGAGCTTGACAAACATTCATAACGTTTGCATCTGCTCCTGCAATAGGCCTGTCACCTAGCGGTGCATTAAGGACATAATTCTTCTGTGCAACAATGAGGATAATCCTCAGATCACGGACCCAGTCCGCATCATTGCTACTATCATCTTTCAACTTAGTTTTCTCTAGGAACATATCAAAAAATATAAGGGAGCTAAATCGCGAGCTATTGATCTACAACATAGATATGCAAAACTATAAGACTAAGTCCATGATAAATTAAGTTCAATTAATCAAATTACTAAAGAACTCCCACTTAAATAGACACCCCTCAAGTCATCTAAGTGATACGTGATCCAAATCAACTAACACATGTCCGGTCATCACGTGAGATGGGGTAGTCACCAATGGTGAACATCTCTATGTTGATCATATCTACTATATGACTCACGTTCGACCTTTCGGTCTCTAGTGTTCTGAGGCCATGTTTGTACATGCTTGGCTCGTCAAGTTTAACCCAAGTATTCTGCATGTGTAAAACTTTCTTACACCCGTTGTATTTGAATGTAGAGTCTATCACATCCAATCATCACGTGGTGTCTCGAAACGAAGAACTATAGCAACGGTGCATACTCAAGGAGAACACTTTCACATTGAAATTTAGTGAAGGGATCATCTTATAATGCTACCGTCGTTCTAAGCAAAATAAGATGTATAAAAGATAAACATCACATGCAATCAAAATATGTGACATGATATGGCCATCATCATCTTGTGCTTTTGATCTCCATCTTCAAAGCAACATCATGATCTCCATCGTCACCGGCTCGACACCTTGATCTCCATCGTAGCATCATTGCGTCGAGGTCGTCACGCCAACTATTGCTTCTACAACACGCATAGTGATAAAGTAAAGCAATTACATGGCGCTTGCATTTCATACAATAAAGAGACAACCCTAAGGCTCCTGTCGGTTGTCGATATTACAAAACATGATCATCTCATACATCAACATATATCACATCATATCTTGACCATATCACATCACAACATGCCCTGCAAAAACAAGTTAGACGTCCTCTACTTTTTTGTTGCAAGTTTTACGTGTCTGCTACAGGCTTCTAACAAGAACCGTTCTTACGTACGCAAAAAAAAACCACAACGGTGTTTCGTCAAGTTTGCTGTTTTAATCTTCTTCAAGGACCGGCCGTAGTCAAATTTGATTCAACTAAAGTAGGAGAAATTGACACCCGCCAGCCACCTTTATGCAAAACTAGTTGCATGTCAGTCGGTGGAACCGGTCTCATGTACGTGGACTTGTAAGGTTGGTCCGGGCCGCTTCATCCCACAATACCACCGAATCAAAATAAGACGTTGGTGGTAAGCAGTATGACTATCACCGCCCACAACTCTTTGTGTTCTACTCGTGCATATCATCTACGCATAGACCTGGCTTATGATGCCACTGCTGGGAATCGTTGCGTGGAAAACAAAAAAAATCTACGCACACGCAATAATCTATCCATGGAGATGCATAGCAACGAGGGGGAGAGTGTGTCTATGTACCCTCGTATACCGTAAGCGGAAGCGTTTATCAATGCAGTTGATGTAGTCGTACACCTTCACGATCCGTCCCGATCAAGTACCAAACGTACGGCACCTCCGCGTTCAGCACACGTTCAGCTCGATGATGTACTCGCCTTCTTGATCCAGCAAGAGGGGCGAAGTAGTAGATGAGTTCCGGCAGCATGACGGCGTGGTGACGGTTGGTGATGAAGAGCAATCTCCGTAGGGCTTCGCCAAGCACTACAGAAATTAGACGGAGGATAAACTAGAGGGGACAGGGTTGCCAGCACACGGCTTGGTGAATCTTGATGTCTTTTGGGTGCTAGCCCTGCCCCTCTATTTATATGTTGAGCCCTGGGGTCGAAACTTGGAGTAAAAGCCTCCTCAAAATCGGTTTTGCCTGCTAGGAAGTGTCCTTCTCGGACTTCCAGGACCAGACGCCATAGTCCTTGGCATCTGGCCCAGATGCCATGGGACTCGGCATCTGGCCCAGGGCCAGACGCCAGGGTCTCCGGCGTTTGGCCCCTGGCCTCCGCAAAACTCCTTTTGCACCGACCTAAAGCCCCGTGGGCTTAACCCCTTGGCCTAACCATATCATCCTATATATCAATCTTTACCTCTGGACCATTCCGGAGTTCCTCGTCATGTCCGTGATCGCATCCAGGAATCCGAACAACATTCAGTCACCAACATACATAACTCATATAATACTTTATTATCAACGAATGTTAAGCGTGCAGACCCTACGGGTTCGAGAACTATGTAGACATGACCGAGACACCTCTCCGGTCAATAACCAATAGCGGAACCTGGATGCCCATATTGGCTCCTACATATTCTACGAAGATCTTTATCGGTCGAACCTTATGACAACATACGTAATTCCCTTTGTCCATCGGTACGTTACTTGCCCGAGATTCGATCGTCGGTATCTTCATACCTAGTTCAATCTCATTACCAGCAAGTCTCTTTACTCGTTCCGTAATACATCATCTCGTAACTAACTCCTTTAATCATTTGCTTGCAAGTTTGTGATGCGTATTACCGAGAGGGCCCAGAGATACCTCTCCAATACTCGGAGTGACAAATCCTAATCTTGATCTATGCCAACTCAACAAACACCTTCGGAGATACCTGTACAGCATCTTTATGATCACCCGGTTATGTTTTGACGTTTTATAGAACATAAGGTATTCCTCCGGTATCCGGCAGTTGCATAATCTCATAGTCGAAGGAATATGTATTTGACATGAAGAAAGCAATATCAATAAAACTGAACGATCATTATGCTAAGCTAACGGATGGGTCTTGTCCATCACATCATTCTCCTAATGATGTGATCCCGTTATAAAATGACAACACATGTCCATGGTTAGGAAACCTTAACCATCTTTGATCAACAAGCTAGTCTAGTAGAGGCTTACTAGGGACACGATATTTGTTTATATATTCGCACATGTATTTAAGTTTCCGATCAATATAATTCTAGCATTAATAATAAACCTTTATCATGAATAAGGAAATATAAAATAACAACTTTATTATTGCCTCTAGGGCATATTTCCTTCAGTTATTACTATCACCATATGCGACATGTGCAATTATTTTTAAGTTTTAAGTTTAAACAATCAGGTCACATACAATTATGTTTCAGGTCTAAAATGTATACGTGCATACTTGTATCCATTCTCTACATTCACAATTTTTGTCTAATATTTTGAAAATTACTAATCATGTTTAAACTATGATCTGATGAGCGTTTTCGAATTTCCATTGCAGTGCCATAGTAGTGTAGATGTAATATGTCTTTTCCGAATATGCAAAGCTTGCGTATCATTCATTAATAGGGGTGGAAAGCAATGTTAAAAGAGAATTTGGGTGGGAGCACTAGGGCACTACGTACACAGGAATGGCAAAGGTCCTAGCACGAGCATGATAGAAATGGGTTTGCTCAGCCCCATGCAACCCTAGATTTCCTACGATGTAATGGTGGCCAGACCGGTGGCCCATGCCTTGGCTGAGGAGCGTGCCTCCTCCTTGATGTCATGGAGTAGCCGGGAGGCGGAGGGAGTGACATTGTCGAAGAAGAAAGAATTCCGATGCTTTTAAATGAGACAGGCCACCAAGAGTATGAGTGAGGATATGCCTTTCCGGTGAGCTGCCGGTGCGCTTGACGTCGTGGCGTGCCACTAGCCCAAGAAGTGGTCATTGGGCGCCGGCGTAAGTTCCTAGGGGTAGCACCAATTGAAGCAGTCGTGCCAAACCTGATGCGAGAATGGACAGACGACTCGAAGGTGCTCCATGGTCTCAATATCCTGGTCAGAAAAGAGGCATAGAGCATGATGCGGGAGGCCATCCAAGCTAGGCGAACAGCGGTCCAACATCTGTCCTGGAGCGCCAGCCAGGTGAAGAACTTAATACAGCGAGGCGCCCAGCTCCACCAAGTTAGTTGCCAATGCGGCACATAGATAGACCCGGCGAAGAGTGCCGAGTAGCAATATTTCGCGGAGTAGGACCCACTCTCCATCCAGCGCCAGCGAAGAAGATTTGGCTGGTCCGAGAGGGCAGTGCATTGAAGGCGGCGCCAAAGATCGATGTACTCGACCATGGCCAGTGGCGTCAGAGCAGCCTAGATGTGACTGATCCAGTCACATTAGTCTAGCCCCTCGGCCACAGTACACTTCCTAAGCCGTCTACGGGGAACCAAGGAAGTGACGGTCGACACAAGGTCCGCAATTGACTGGCCGCCTAGCCAGTGGTCCTCCCAAAAAAGGCAGGAGCGACCATCCCCAACGCACCATGATGTGTACGCTCGGAAGATGGTGCGAGCATCCAGATCATTGGGTAGTTGAAGGTGTATCTAAGGGCGAGAAGAGTCAGTGCGCTGTAGTCATTACCAACACGTACATAGCGCGATGCCGAAACAACATAGGTTTCATAGACAAAGGTTAGATAGATGGAAAAAAGCTAGGTTAGATAGTAAGAACTTGGTAATTGAGGGTTGGCCAAAGCAGGATCTATGGTTCGGTTGCTATTCTTCTCCTGATTTTCTAATCCAAATCCTATTTCATTGATTTTCTGACTGGAATTCCAGAAGGAAAACTAGGAGAAATTGACTGGAAATGATTATCCCATTTCTTGCTTTCCCAACCGGAATAGCAAACTAGTAGGAAAGGATCTGTTATTTTGGAGTCCTGTCCCAACCTTCATTCAATTATTCGGGCTCCCCTTCGGCTTGAAGACGACCGCTTTCCCTTTCTTTTCTTCCAAGTCCAAGCTGCCTAGGCCGCCATACTCTAGTGGTCGGCACACACGTTGCCAGTTGACGAGATAGTGGCCGCCGTTGGCATCGCGTCGACCATGCCAGAGGAAGTCGCGGATGATGCGGTTGATGTGCTTAAGAACTGGCTGGCAGATCACCATGGCCATGACGAGATGTATATGCATCGCATAAAGCACATCGCGGACGAGGGCTAGACCCTCACCCTTGGAGAGCATGGACGCGCGCCACGTGGAAAACTTCTTCACAATGCAGTCCACCAACGCCAACAAGGCCGACGCAGGCACCTTGCGCACTGAGAGTGGCAATCCGAGGTAGGGGATGGGGAACAGGGACAGAGGGCATGCAAGCACCGCCACAACGTCCGCGGTATTGTCATCGCTGCAATGGATTGGGGTGGTGGTGCACTTGGCGAAGTTGGTGTGGAGCCCAGACGCATGCCTAAAGACATGGAGGATTGCCCGCACCGCGAGCAACTGGCCCATGCTCGGGTGGCAGAAGATGGCGACGTCGTCAGTGTAGAGAGACACGCTTGGGGCGATGAGGTTGGGGGTGAGCCATCGCAGGATACCCATCGTCATGGCATGAAGCATAAGCGAGTTCAGCGCATCAATAAACATGGTGAAGAGCATGGGGGACACCGGGTCGCCCTGGTGGAGTCCTTTCGCATGGATGATGTGAGGGGCCGGGACACCGTTGATGAGGACACACGTGGAAGCGGTAGAGAGAAGGATTGAGATCCACTCACACCATTGTCTGCCGAAGCCCAGGTGACGCATGACCTCAAGGAGGAAGGGCCATGAAACAACGTCGAAAGCGTTGGCGATGTCAAGCTTGAGGAGGACACGGTTCATCTTGGATCGGTGTAGGTGTCTAGCCGTTTGTTGGACAAGCATGAAGTTGTCTTGGATGCACCTGCAAGATATGAAAGCGCTTTGGCTCGAGGAAAACAGCTCATTTAGCCTCGACACAAACCTAATGGAGAGGACCTTCGCGACTAGCTTGGCCATGGGATGTATAAGACTGATCGGTCTATAGTCACCAAGGGAAGCGGCATCGGCCCGCTTTGGGAGTAGGGTGACGATCGCCTCATTGAGGCACTGAAAGCCTCTCACATCTATGCGATAGAACTTGGCGAAGGCATCCAAGAAGTCGCTCTTGACCATGTCCCAATAGGTATGAAGGAACCCAATGGAGAACCCGTCAGGGCCTGGTGATTTACCAGTAGGGAGCTGCTTGGGGCGTTCCAAACCTCTTCCTCGGTGAATGGTTGATCGAGGGAGGAGAGGTCGAAAGATCTTGGGTCGATGGTGTCAAGATCCAGCGAGTAGTCGCGCGCGTCCGCGAAGCCGGTGATCGCCGAGAAGTGCTGGAAGGCAGCCTCTGCCATGGCCCTCTCGCCCGAGACGGTGCTATCGCCGTGGCGCGGTGAGAGGATGCGGTATGTTGCTTGCGGTGAGAAGCTTTTTCGATAAATAGTATATATAAATATCGCGAAGATACCAATTGCACCTAGCCTCTGCAACAACTCAATGCCCTAATGACATGACAGATGCACACAGCCAAAAATAGAAGAAGAGACTAAAAAAGAAAGTCCCACTACAGTGTTCCAGGCCTTGCAGCAGGACAACCACAACCAAGACAACACCTAATGTCCAGGTTCTCCAAAACCAACGTCGTCGTCGCCCGATCATAGATCTTGGGTTTTCACCCCGGAGATAATCCTCGCTCTCAAAACAATGCCTTCAACAAGACCATTGCCAGGCACAACCAATTAAGGCCAGACCTTGGATTTTCACCCTGAAAGGCAAGACTTTGAACCTCACTTATGTTGTCGCCCCCACTTAGATACCAAGCTAGTTCCTCAACGCCATAGGCTCCAATCAACATTACTAGTCCTCCAATCTCGGCTTCCATGACATTCTCCGCCTCTGACTTTGCACCATGGAGCTAAACATATCTCCTGACGGAAACAGATAGTAGAGCTTCACGCCGCTTGCTCCTTAATGGAGAACCAATGGGCACGACCGAATCCCACCCGATTCAGTAATCTCCAGGCATAACACGCCCATGGGAGTTCGCCAGCGGAGCCTTCCGAAACCCGCCACTCTGGCCGGATAATGAAGGACAAGCATCATGCAGATCTTCGTCTTGGCGCAAGAGGAACCCTAGGACCGCTGCCTTTATTCGAGCACACCAGCAGGCCCCCATGCCGCCGGTCAGAGCAGCATCAGGGAAGGCAGCGACAACGCACGACCACAAACAGTCCATGGCAGGGGGTGACCCGGATCGGACCCTTAGGCTCTGATCCGACGCACCACCACGCCGTCGGAGATTGGTGCCGACGTTGCGCACCATCCGCCGCTCCGGCTTCAGGCCACGGTACAGGTCGCGCCGCCCTTGAACTGCTGCCACCACTCCACAACCGCCCATGGACCCGTCGCCACGGTGCACTCTCCTCTCCTCCGTCTATAGACGAGAAGGGCGCCGCCACAGGCGCCGGCATTGGTGACGGCACCGACCAAGGGCAAGCCGATGAAGGGGGCAGGAGGGGATGGGGGAGTATCCTCCGGAGTTGCCCGGGCGGAGGCGACCCGGGAGGCGGCTAGGTTTCGGATGGGTTTCAGATCGGCGCTGCGGATCTGGGGCCTTCCCTTCCCTCCCTTGGCAGAGAAGGTGAGGGTCACGGGGGAGGGGTGGAGTGGCGGCGCTGGAGGGAGAGGAGGCCGCCAGAGTTGGGGCTGGAGCGGCGGTTGGTCGGGGCAGAGGCTCCGTGAGATGCGATCTGGGAGCCCTTCCGTCTAGTACTCTGGGCGGTGAGAAGCTTGGACGCGCAAGAAAGTGGAGGAGGCCTCGCCACCCCGAAGCCAGGCCAGCCGTACATGTTGCTGTAGGATGGTGCGCTCTAGGGATGCCAACCCCAGGTACGCCCTCTTAAGACGCCGCCGCAACCAAGATTCTTGGCCGGTGAGCAGTCTGATGTCTTGGGCCATGTCGAGACGCGCGATCAACTCGCGCGCGACTAGGAGTTGCAGGGAGACGTTGCCAATGGATTTGGCGCTCCAGCTTTGCAGACAGCGGGCGGTGAGGCGGAGCCGGTCGAAGATCCGGCGGAACGGATTAGGGTCTGGTGGTGCGGCAGACCAGGCATCGGAAACCACTTGCATGAAGCCTGGTATAGGTGTCCAGAAGTTCTCAAACTGGAAGCGACGCACACCCGGAGAGCGCGGGGTGTAGTCCAGCATGAGGGGGCAGTAGTCTGAAGCCGCGGAAGATAGGCAACGCAGGAGGCTGTTTGGATAGGCGGACTCCCAAGTAGGGGTGCACAACACCCTGTCAATCCTGACCAGGGTCGGCCTCTCGCGCTCACTGGACCAGGTGTAGCGCCTGCCATGAAGTTACATTTCACGTAGCTCGAGGTCAGCCATAAAACGTCGGAAGTGCCGGATGAGGCGCATGTTACGCCGAGAGTTGTTTTATCAGCTGCAGCCGCGGTCGTGTTAAAGTCACCGCCAATGATCCAAGGGCCGACACATGTAGCGCGCACGCCTTGTAGGTTCTGTAGGAAGGGCATCTTGTCGGCCTCAGTTTGTGGCCAGTAACACCAGTGAGCCAAAAAGGGTACTCGCCGGAGAGCGAGGAGACCGTGGCGTGATGTGGTGAGTGCCAATGATCGGGTTGGAAACGACGAGCTCGGAGCTACGCCACGCAAGCGGGATCCCGCCGCAGGTGCCGGCCGCGGGTAAATAGAAGAAGGCGTGGAAGGAAGGCCCAAGCGTTTCCGAGAAATAAGGCATCGAAGGAAAGCCCAAGCGTTTTCGGGTAGATGTAATATGTCGATTTCCACGTAGATGTGAGGGCCGAATCCTATTTGGCGCCCTTTGCGCCCAATACAGCTCTTTCCGCAAACGGGCGCACACCCCCACTCCCTTCCCTCGCTACTGATGGGCCGGCCCATCTCAACGTTCGCTGTATGTTTTTATAGCGCAAAAAAGGGAGCTGCAAGGAGAATCGAACACGAGACCTCCCGCTTAGTGAGACATTGCAACAACCACCGCACCACCTAGCCAGCAGTAATAACTTGCATCTTTTCTGTCCTTTCTTCTTTCATCTTACCTTTTTCCATTTCCTTTTTCTCTTTTTCAATTTTTCTTTTTCATATTCGAGAAATTTTATTTCTTCACTTTTCGTTTTATGAAAAATGGATGAACTTTTTGTTTACAAATTCAATGAACTTTTTCCATAATAGATGACCTTTTTCAAATTCGATGAATTTTTTTTGAATCTGGCGAACCTTTTTTCAACTCCGATGAACTTTTTTAAAATCTGATGAGCTTTTTTTTCAAATTTTGATGAACTTTTTTCATATTTGGTGAACTTTTTTTATTCGGTGAACTTTTTCCAAATCCGATGAACTTTTCTCAACTTTTCATGAACTTTTTTCCAAATTCGTTGAACTTTTTTAATTTTGTGTTCAAATTTGATTAACTTTTTTTAGAATTGATGAACTTTTTCTCAAATTTATGAACTGTTTTTAAAATTCATTTTGTTTTTTCAGATCCAAGTATTTTCGGTTTTGTGAACGAAGGGACGAACAGGAAAAAAAATGACAACGAACGAACGAAACATGCTCGGAGGGAAGGAGCGAGCGAGCGAAGAAGGGAAGGAGCGTGCTAGCTGGGCCGGCCCACGCGAGGCTGCTGCGTGAGCGCCCGCTAAGAGAACGGGCGCCTAAGGCGCCGAAGAGGAGGTCTCGATGTGAGGCGCTTTCATTTCCATCTCCAGGATGTGAAGCGAGAAATGAGAATCTCGATCCGAAGATATCTATATATATACGCCCTTGTCATCATAGATACATATGTCAGTGTCGTAATAGTTTTTGTCAAGGGGCCAGGAAAACGTGATGATCGGGCGAGATTAAGTGTTATGATCGTGCGCGTGACAGGATCTCTAGGTAGCCTGCATGCTTATCGTTCACACCCCTCGCAGGTCTAGTCATCTAAGTCCACCTTCCTAATTAATACCTTCATTGTTCCGACAGCTCTAGGTGCTCTTTTTTTGTTTTGCGAATTAGGTGCTCTTATTGTTAACGTTGCGACATCGATGCATCAAGGGTACGTGCACGCAGAATCTATATATACCAGATGATACTCGGTGTGTTGCTATAGAATTTGGTACGGTATATTTTAATGAGATTTGATTGTATGAATCATGATATCTTAATTAATACTAATATATGAACTGAAACTAAAAATACATATTATTTTTTATATTTTATTATTCTATTATTTAAAAATATTTATTCAATGTAAGTAGTATAATAGAATAAGAAACATTCCTATGTATTTTGAGTGGGCCCTTGATGATGTAGCATGTGTGCATACTGAGATAAAATAAAAATGGGGTTTTATCCTTGTTTAATCACTAGTTGTGTCCCACTACTCAGTTTTGTCACTAAAAATTACAATTGCTCAAAAATGCCATCGCTTCGTTAGGTGCATGCCCAAAAATGCCATGGGACACCATTCCTGTTAGCTCAAATCTCGTTTGCCATGTTACAGTGACATAAATACCTATGGACCAATATGTCAGCTCTTCCTCTATCTCACTACAATAAATTGTAAGTCCCACTTGATCCCAACAACGTTCTTATTTTCTTGTAAAATTATTTGCTTGCTTACTCCTGACAAGTGGGGCCGGGGGGCACATTTATCATTGTGAGATAGAGAGAACTGACACGTGGGTTTAGGGGTATTTTAGTAATATACATGGTCAACTTTTTTGACCTGACAGTAACGGTGTCTAATGGAATTTTTGAGCAAACATCTAATAGAATGATGACATCTTTGAGATATCTAATGGCATTTTTGAGTAAGTATCTCACAGAATGATGACATTTTTGAGTAATTGTAAGTTCTAATGGCAAAACTGAGTAGTGAGGCACAACTAGTATAAATGATAGAAACCCAAAAATGGGGATCAACTAATAATGAATTTTTATCATGCATGTTTTGGTGTGCCTTTAATGATGTGCCATGTGTACACGGTAAGATAATAAAATAGCGAGGATCAACTATTTAGTATATAGGATTCACATTGAAAATCAATCAAATATTTACTGAAAAGCACCCAAATCTATTATAAAAGCTCACTAGAATAGAAAAGACCCTAAACTTAATTAAAATTTCATTGAGGTCCCTAGACCATCGAATGACCACTACTCCTGCCAGAGCACGTCATTGACACGCTATTATCACAGCTCCCCTATCCGAGCCGACCTGACTTTGTCGGTGACAACCGGAAGTCTTTATTCGCGTGCCCCTAGGGAACAACGCCCTGGAGCCACAATCCTCGCCGTTGAACCCTTGAATCGATCAAAACTGCCTAACACCAGATCTCGTCTCCCACACACACGATGAGAAACATTAGCCTTTCTGCGAAAAGGATAGATCTACTATAAAGATTCATGAGAAGTACAAAACACCTCAAACGAACGATCACTGCCGCCGCCAACGTGCTGTTATCATCCCTCCCATACCGGAGCCAGCTTAACATTGTCGACGACAGTTGGAAAGTCTTTGTGTCCCTAAGGATCAACGCCCCGAAGATAGAATCGTCGTCGTAGAATCATTGGATCGATGTGAGGAAACTGGCATCAAATCTCGCCATCGCGTGCGCAAGGCGAGAAATACTACCTCACCTCCCCGAGGAGCTGACAGCAATATAAGCCGAAGCTCCGTCTAATATGTCCTGACGAACGGACTTGAGAAGGATCGGAGGTTGGAAGACTGACTCAAAGAACAAGCACCACCATCTATCGGGAACTATCTACTAGATGGAGCCAAGGAACCAAGATTCTCCTTCCCGTCACCAGCCACCGGAGTGACAAGCAGAGGAGAGGCGAATCCACGGGCTCGTCGAGGGGAGGAAGACTTTCCCCTAGCGTCTTGAGATGGGAAAGAAATACGTGGACTTATTGAGATATGCTATTCCAAGAAAACCCGCGCCCTTCTATCAGGAATTGTGTTTATCAAAAAAGGCTTTCGCCCAGCTTTATATATAAAGTAACAAGGACCAACCAACATTCAAACCGATACAAACACAACACCACACCCCAACACCAACACACACCCAAGGCTAGATACATAGGCGCAAAGAGCATCAACAACACAACAAGTGACTCGAAGTAGACTACAAAATGTCAGTAAGCATCACTACAGAGCCACCGGAGCCCTTTCCGGTGAAGATACTACGAAGAGGTGAAGTTGAGAGTCGACGAAACCGTGAGCTCCAGGATGATGCCTTCAGGACAGACACGACACCGAATCGCCGCCACCGTCCGATCCAAAGATCAAGATTTTCATCAGGAGAAGACGAAGGGAAAGGAGCAACCACAACGGAGACTTCTGGAAGATGACGACGTCCACAAGAGCCGCCTCCGTCGGTCCGGCCAAAGCCAGATAGGGTTTTTCACCCCGGAAAGCATACTGTACCTTCACCCATGGTGTGGCCAGGTACATGGAGCACCGCAAGACACCGCCACAGAACGTCGAAACACCATCCACCACACCGCCCAAGCGGCCATGGCCGCTAGCTGCCCGCACCTGAGCCGCAAGCTCAGCCCACAAGCATCACGACTCCCACCACCCAGGCCGCCGCCTAGGGAATCCCAAAGTCCCATAGGTCCTCCATGAGTGCAGGTGATGAGCCGACCGGCAAGCTCCGAGTGCCGACAGAGCCGCCAATGATCGGAAAGACGAGATTGATCGGGGAGCCACTGAGTCATTGAAGAGGTGAAGCGGGTGCGGACCACGTCGACGCCTGGCACACTTGCCGGTGACAGGTGGTCCAACCGCATAGGCGCCACCCATCTCTCCCAGCGCCACCCCTTGCGACGCCTAACTGCAACTCCCGGCCTAGATCCGCAACTGGCCCGTCTCGGCCATCCGCCCAACGATGTGAGGTACCAGACATGCCACAACTTGCAGCCGCTAAAGGGCACTAGAGATCACCACCAGAGCCATGCACGAATGGACTGACACCAGAGCAAATCCAGTCGTCGCCGGGAAATGACCCTCACCGCCACCATGGGTTGCCACCACGCCATCACAGCCCATCACCGTGCACCAACCAGGACGATCGTTGCCCCCGCCCCGAGCCACCTGCCGACGACCAGGGCGAGATCCGAGCGGATCGGACCCGTGCCCAACAGGAGCCCTCCACCACGCCACATACAACCAGCCGAGGAGGTCGAGGCCGAGTCGCATGCCCTACAGATCCTGCCCAGCCGCGCTGCCACAACCCGCGGCGCCAACCGCCGGATCTGTCGAAGCCGACACAAAGCCAGCCGCCCCGCCATCCCACCGCGCCGGCCCGCCCTGCCACGCAGCCATCGCCACGCAGTCGCGCCACCGAGCCCAAGGCCCAGCCGCCCGATATTATATGATGTTTCTCCTTTATGTTCCCGATTACATGTCTAGTTTCACCACTCAGCTACTTGATTCGATTTCCCTAAAAAAAGCTACTTGATTGGATTACCATATCTATTTTGATTACCATGTTTTATATACTGTTATTTTAATTTAAATTTAATGTAAAATTACTCAACTATTCAATAATTCTCTTTATTGATCTCCGATGTGTGGCGCATACATGTACGTCAGATTATAGGTAGGGTGCATTACAATTCAAGGCCGCTACTCCCTCTTGATAAAAAATAAATGTCATGGTTTTAATTTAAATTTAAGCTAAAAAGCACGACACTTATTTCCAAACAAATGAAATGCTACTTTTAGAGCTACTGTCTAGAGAAGGAGCGAAGCATGTGGAGAAAGTATTGCAGATTGTATGTTCCTGGTCCTAGGTAAAGGCATAGCTTCCATGCATTTCTGGCCGTTGGATATGTATGGTCCAGCGGTGCCATTTATTCCAGATTAACTTCCCATTGAGGTAATTCAACGGACGTCGTTCGTTCATACTGCTACACTATACAGAGTATAGATCCAGATGAATGCTGCCAAAAGTCAACTTTTGTTGTCTTCTTTAAAATTTGCGAGACTGACGCACGCTTGCTGCCAAAGGTAGAGCAAATCGACGTACGCACTACACTGATCACACGAATGGACAAAACCAAATCGACGTTGTTTGCAGCTAACTAAATTGACCCAGCTAGCTAGCTACAGCACATGCACATAGCTGCAATGCTTTGGCTGAGTTGACTATGAAGGTGTGCACTCTTTGACCTTTCTTCCTAGCTTCTCCACGACAGATTGTGTATGTGGAGCACATGAGGCCACGTGAATATCTTGCGTTTTACTCACTCAGCTGCAATTAATGGCATGCCAACCCACCCCGGTCTGGTGTCACAGTTTTGCCACGTGGAACTTCTGTTCGCTTTGCGTTTTTTTTCTCGCCTACACATATCTTTGGTCTTATATAATTTTGCTATTTGTTGGTATGTTATATTTGTGTGCGTGTGCTGGTGTTGGCTGTGTGCATTCTAACTATGCAGAGGCCGGGTGTGTGCTCATTATGTTTGTATTTTCCTGATGCTACATTGGAGTCAATAAAATCCACTGTGTGTCAAAAAAAACAATCTTACAGATGGGTGGAGCATCCAGAGTGGGCAAACGAGAAGCTAACTAAATTATATCCCTGTCCAATAATATTGTCCACGTGTATGAGAGAGATGATATAGAGTAAAAAACAAACTACTGTGCATAGGATCATTTCTCTCACGTGCAAGGTCCTCCACTATGTAGGTTGAAACCGGTGTCAAAATCACTTTTGCTTCATTTGACACCGGTGCCCTCTATAGAGAATAGGTGCAACTCACGATATATTTATCGGGGTACAAAGGTAGCCACGTCCTCAACTAGACAAGGAAGGATGAGGGCTTGTTGTACAAGAAATACACATGCAAAATATACAACTCAACCCCCCCCCCCCCCCCCCCCCGCGCAGTCGAAGCGGTCGCCATTGGCGACGCAAAGGCGGGATCGAAACTCCTCGAAAGACACGTAGGTAATCCCTTAGTCATGATGTCTGCAAATTGTTGGGAGGTGGGTACATGTAGAACACGTATACGTCCAAGAGCCACCTGTTCTCGAATCAAATGGATATCAAGCTCAATGTTCTTGGTGCGACGATGATGAACCGGATTAGCGGAGAGGTAAATGGCGGAGACGTTGTCACAGTAGACGATGGTGGACTTGTCAACAGGACATGAACGCTCATGGAGAAGCTGATGGAGCCACGAGCACTCTTCAACCACGTTAGCCACCGCACGATACTCTGCCTCAACACTGGAGCGAGAGACGGTGGGCTGCCGCTCGAACGACCAAGAGATAAGTGACGGTCCAAGATAAACGCAATATCCTGAAGTGGAACATCGTGTGTCAGGGCAGCCTGCCCAGTCAACATCAGAGATAGGCGATGATGTCCATGACGGTCGAGGCCCGGAAGTGAGAGCCCGAGATCCAGGGTGTCTCGGATGTAGCGACGAATCCGCTTCACCGAAGTCCAGTGAGCATCGCGTGGAGCATGCATATGTAGGTACACCTACTGAACAGGGTACTCAAGCTCCGGTCATGTAAGAGTGAGGTACTAGAGAGCACCAAGAATAGACCGGTAGAATGAGGCATCTGGAGCCGGGAACCCATCCGTGGTAGAGAGCTTGTGGCACCCCGGCTCAGAGAAACCGGAACGCCCCGTATTCCAGCCCAGAGATCGAGATGAAGTCTTCTGGAATACGGCACTGCTTGACATAGAACAAATCAGCTCTTATTACAAAGAGTAATGAATACACGGGTCTGATGTTACAACGAATCACATCAGCACGGCGACACTACGCCTGCGATACTACACTTGCTCTATGCTAGCAGCGGAACAACTCGTAATAGCAAAATACTTCTAGCAGCGGAACAACGACGGAGGTGGTGAACTCCACTCCACAGGGACTCTGGCTGGGACACGATCTAGCTCGCACGAACGGAAACCACGACAAACAATCAATCATGGCATCACCTGCAATCTGGCATGACACGCTAGGTCAGTACATTGAAAGTACTTGCAAGCTCACAACAGCCGAAAGCATCAAGGCAAGAGAACAACATAGCATTAGACAGGTTAATTAATTAACGACTACCATGATACGAAAGCAACTACTAAGCATGATATAAAACTACTACCATACTGATAAATCACCATCTCAGATCTCAATAACCATCTCACTCTTGGCTATCCGACCAAGTAATATACCATCTCGATCACCTCATGATCCACCTCATCACCTCGTGACCAAAACATCCACATGATCACCTCGTGCCCACATCACAAACTGAATGATCATCCTCAAGATCATCTCAACGTCATCATCAACATCCTGCCAACCTGTTACTGCTCACAATACATCAACATATAAATCATCTAAAGTCATTCCATCATGTGAGTGTTGATCTAACGGTGTGACCTAGTATGAACTTGTGCCCATGACCGGGGATGCGGCTATCGATAGATTAAACACACACACTCTGCAGAGGTTAGCACAATGTACCCACATCGCAGAACCCATGGCCTCGCACTCCCATTCGGGTGGACCAACGGCGTTCCGACAAAACCGATCTACTGCCATGACACTCTCCCGGCCACTCCGACCAACACCCTTCAGGGCTAAGTCATGGGTGGCCCCGTGTCTATCAAAGACATCAACGACCACCGTCATGGCAAAACAAAAACGGTCCCAAATGGGGACAAAAAGGGCCCTATCCAACTACGGGCACACAAGGCTTATGTCCACCTACCTGATCAGGGTAGCGCGCACCCATAAACTTCCCTCGTTGGAGGCACCGGCAGGAGGCACGACAATAGCATCACATTAGGGCCTTCCCATAAAAGGAAATGTGGTTGCACTGGAAAAGCCCGGTTCGGTGGCACCTGACCAACTAAATGACGGAATTTATCCCCAAAGTATCTTTGTGATAACTAATACTCCGATATCATCTATCAACCTGTAATCCAAGTTATAGCAATATCCAACAACTAATCCAAGGCATAATATCGTCATGCCAACATACTCTGAGGATAGCATAACACTACTATCATGATGAATCCAAGAACAATACTACTACTACTCAAATACCAAGAACAAGCTATCCAGCTAAGATCCACATGCAAGCATCATCTCCGAAATCATACTCCAAAACATAATATCAACTAGCACATCATGATGAAAATAATACTAGCCACTAATAATCCAAAGGCAACATGACATCCAAAGTAATACTCCAAAGCATTATCAAATACCATCATATATAAGCCACTAATAATCCAAAGGCAACATGTCATCCACATAAGCTGCAAAATATTAGTCCTAGAACTCCAAGCAACATCATGGCAATAGCAAGATCAAAATAATACTCTGAGAAATGCCATGAACAAAATCATACATAGCTATTGCAAATTTTAAGCAAGTTGAAATAAGTAAACCATGTTACTGCATTGCAATCATGCAAATGGAGGGTGTGGCTTGCCTGGGAGGGATGGATTCACCGGGAAGAAGAGCGAGAAACTCGCGGAAAGAATCGCCAGAAACAGTTCTCTCGGAGGGGGCTGATTAAGGGCAAGGTCATAATGGTCATTTTCGGAATGTTAACACATAGTGAAAATGATACCAACAGAACGGGCTCGACGAGACAAAGAAGTGGGCTTTGGAATCACCTCATTTGGAGTTAAAAAGATATGAGTTGATGAAGTGCATGGACCAATCTGTAAAAGAAACTTCACAAAGAGGCCCCTGGCTGGAAAAACAGAAAGTGCAAACGCTGAGAATACGCTTTCCAGCGCAGAAAACGTACTTTGGCCCGCAACAGAGCCGAAATGCGCTTTCATAGTAGCGAAAACGTATTCCGTGGAATACGTTTCTACTTAGCCACGTCAGCAGGGCAGGGCCGGCCTTCTAGGTCACTGACGGGCGGGTCCCACTGCGTCTTCTCTCTCCTCCCGCGCCTCCTCCTTCTTCCTCTCATGTACGCGCACCTGGCCGAGGCAGCAGTGGAGCCCAACGAGGTTTGCCGGCGGCTCGGGCTGTCTCCCGCGGCGCTCCGCCTATGGGCGAGCTCAGCGCGTCCGCTGGTACCAGGTACGGCCGCCGGGGATGGACGAGGCGGGAGCAACTTCGACGCCGGCGGAGGAGATCACCGGTTGTCGGTGAACTCGGGACAAACGGCCACCGGTGGAGAAAGAGATGTGCTGGGGTGATCTGCCAGAGATGTAGAAGTGGTCTGGTGGTGGAAGAAGGCAAGGAGGGGGACGATGTTGAGCGAATTTAGGCCGAGGCGAGGCGGGCACGGCGGCCATGGAGGAGGAAAGGGAGGCGCTCGAGCTCAAATGAGTGGCTAGGGAGGGCTCTAGGAGTGAGGTGGAGCTGATGAACTGCTCGGGAGGGCTTGGGGCTGCCTTAAATAGGCGGGCGAGGGAGGCCGAGTGCCGCCGCTCGAGCTCAGCCAAAGCTCTGGCGAGCTCAGCGCGCACGGGAGGGCACGGGAACATGGCGAGGCATTGATGCAGAGGGTCACGGAGAAGAAAGCGACGCCAAGGAGCAGAAGAAACGGACGGAGCGAGGACCGGGTCAAGCGGGGCACAGTGCACCCGTGGCCGCTCGTCGGCTAGCTCCGGCGAGGGCGCTTTGGGAGGGAGGCAGAGGGTCGAGGGCGACGTGAGAGAGGGGGGAGTGAGGTCGGCACGCCCAGACACGCGGAACTTGCCGAGACGGAGCTGCCCGACGCGTCCCGAAGCCCAGAGCGCGGCCAACACTGCCAGAGCACGTGCACAGATGTGTTAAAGATGCGGTCACCACTGTGCCCGGCATGGAGGGGACTCAAGAGACTGCCGTGAGCTGTCTAGAGTGATGTCTCTTCTTCATGGAGACTGAAGGAGGTGAAAGATCAAGAGGATGAGCACTGGAGCGATGTGAGGATTCACTGAAAGTTTGCTGTATCAGACTTGGCTACGCACTGGTGATCAACAGGGAATTGATTGGGGTCAATGGTGTTGTATGGGGTGATTAACTACGGAAGGACTACAATCCTGGAGGTTTTGAGGGGAATTGGACCAAGATACATCATAGTTGCTTCACAACTACATATTTGGTCCAGAATCAAGATCAAGATGATGCAATCACATAGAGTACCCACTTGAGCTCAAATTTGGCCAGGCTTGATGGTATGGACATATAAAGATGCTGTAAAAATTTCATACCAAATGGACAAGCCAAAATGGTACTTGTTTCACACACATCCCCTCTGTCTAGAAACTAGAAATAATTCTAGGGAAATATGGGCTTTATTAATTCATCCCAAAATTGGTGGAGAGATGTTTTATGGTCATGAGAATGCTCTGGTAAATTTTCAGCGAAATGAAGCAATATAAAATATACTTGCTTCACAACCTGAAAATATTGACAGAAGGAAAGATTTGGTCCTATGCTCACATAGATGATTGGATGGATCTGAAAATTGGAGGAGTGTGATAATATGATCACATGAATAAGTATGAAAAATTTCAACTCATTTGGATACTCCTAGCTAGTACTTCCTTCACAATGGCTTCTGTTTGACAGAAACTCTGAAAAATTGCTGAGGAAGATTGGCTAGGCAAGTAAAGTTGAATTTTGGCATGAGGCAATGATTTGGATGATATATCATGCCCAAAAAGTTTGGGAGCAAACAAGATTGGATAGGTGGCACTTCCTTCACAGAAAGCCACATTGGACATAAATGAAGAATAATTATTGGGGAATTATTCTTGGGCTAGGACATGAAATTTTAGGCATATTTGAGCAACATATGACCCAAAGGAATTATGAGAATTATTTGGGATTTTTGGGAGTGACAGAAATATTGGTTGCTTCACAACCTAGGGCAAAGATGACTATTCCCTTAATAGAAAAAGGAATATTCCAAGAAAAAGAATTTTAGGGTTTGGGCTAGAATGGATATGACATGATCTTGGGAAATATTTGAGGATGATGAGTCACTTGGGAGAAGAAGAAATGATGATCTCCCTGGTTTCAAGGCCATAGATCCACTCCAAAAAGAAAAACAGAGCAAAAACCAATAAATCAAAAAGAAAAAGAAAAGGGCCAAAAAGTAGGGTGTTACAGAGATTGACCTTCATGTCGACAGGCGTGGCCGCGGGTTTGCAATTAAGCATCCCAGCACGATCAAGAAGCTCATGAGCGTACTTTCGCTGGTGAAGAAAGAAGCCATATGCGCGACGGGCCACCACGATTCCGAGGAAGTAGTGCAGAGGACCCAAGTCCTTAATGGCGAACTCCGCGCGAATATGGTAGATGACCCACAAGTATAGGGGATCTATCGTAGTCCTTTCTATAAGTAAGAGTGTCGAACCCAACGAGGAGCAGAAGTAAATGACAAGTGGTTTTCAGCAAGGTATTCTCTGCAAGCACTGAAATTATCGGTAACAGATAGTTTTGTGATAAGGTAAATCGTAACGGGTAACAAGTAAATAAAGTAACTAAGCTGCATCAAGGTGCCCCAATCCTTTTTGTAGCAAAGGAGAAGCCTGGACGAACTCTTATATAAAGCAAAGCGCTCCCGAGGACACATGGGAATTGTTGTCAAGCTAGTTTTCATCATGCTCATATGATTCACGTTCGTTGCTTTGATAATTTGATATGTGGGTGGACCGGTGCTTGGGTGCTGCCCTTCCTTGGACAAGCCTCCCACTTATGATTAACCCCTCTCGCAAGCATCCACAACTACGAAAGAAGTATTAAGGTAAACCTAACCATATCATGAAACATATGGATCCAAATCAGCCCCTTACGAAGCAACGCATAAACTAGGGTTTATGCTTCTGTCACTCTAGCAACCCATCATCTACTTATTACTTCCCAATTCCTACCCCTAGGCCCAAACAATGGTGAAGTGTCATGTAGTCGATGTTCACATAACACCACTAGAGGAGAGACAACATACATCTCATCAAAATATCGAACGAATACCAAATTCACATGATTACTTATAACAAGACTTCTCTCATGTCCTCAGGAACAAACGTAACTACTCACAAAGCATATTCATAGTCATAATAAGAGGAGTATGAATTATCATTAAGGATCTGAACATATGATCTTCCCCCGAATAAACCAACTAGCATCAACTACAAGGAGTAATCAACACTACTAGCAACCCACAGGTACCAATCTGAGGTTTTGAGACCAAGATCGAATACAAGAGATGAACTAGGGTTTGAGAGGAGATGGTGCTGGTGAAGATGTTGATGGAGATTGACCCCCTCTCAATGAGAGGATCGTTGGTGATGACGATGGCTTCGATTTCCCCCTCCCGGAGGGAAGTTTCCCCGGCAGAACAGCTCCGCCCGAGCCCTAGATTGGTTCTGCCCAGGTTCCGCCTCGAGACGGCAGCGCTTCGTCCCGAAAGCTTCCTTCTGATTTTTTCTAGGTTAAAATACACCATATAGCCAAAGATGGGCACCGGAGGCCTGCCAGGGGCCCACAAGGTTGGGGGCGCGCCCAGGGGGTAGGGCACGCCCTCCACCCTTGTGTCGCCCAATGTTTTTTATATATTCCAAAAACATGCTCCGTGAAGTTTCAGGACTTTTGGAATTCTGCAGAATAACTCTTTAATATTTGTTCCTTTTCCAGTCCAGAATCCCAGCTGCCGGCATTCTCCCTCTTCATGTAAACTTATAAAATAAGAGAGAAAAGGCATAAGTATTGTGATATAATGTGTAATAACAGCCCATAATGCAATAAATATCAATATAAAAGCATGATGCAAAATCGACGTATCAACTTCCCCAAGCTTAGACCTCGCTTGTCCTCAAGCGAAAGCCCAAATCGAAAAATATGTCCACATGTTTAGAGATAGAGGTGTCGATAAAATAAAATACGGACATGAGGGCATCATGATCATCTTTAGAACAACAACATATAATGCCATATAATTTCTTATGCTAAAGTAACAATTCGTTCACAAAGTAAAGTATGAATCAGAAACCTTATTGAAAACTAACAAACTATGATCTGAGTCATTGAAGCAATTGCAATTTATCATAACATCGGGAAGAGTCAATATAAGAGCTTTTCAGCAAGTCCACATACTCAACTATCATTTAATCTTTCACGATTGCTAACACTCACACGATACTTGTGGGTACAAAGTTTCAATCGGACACAGAGAAAGATAGGGGCTTATAGTTTCGACTCCCAACCTTTTACCTCAAGGGTGATGTCAACAATAATACTTTATGATAAACTATATCCGAGTGGATATATATATATATATATGGATCTCTCCAACATATAGTGCTTGCCAAAGGAAAAAGTATAAAAGGAAAGGTGATGATCACCATGACTCTTGTATAAGGGTAGAAGCTAAAAGTGAAAGATAGGCCCTTCGTAGAGGGAAGTAGAGGTTGTCATGCGCTTTTATGGTTGGATGCACAAAATCTTAATGCAAAAGAATGTCACTTTATATTGCCGCTTGTGATAAAAAACTTTATTATGCAGTCCGTCGCTTTTATTTCTCCCATATCACAAGGTCGTATAAAGCTTATTTTCTTCACACTAATAGATCATACATATTTAAAGAGCAATTTTTATTGCTTGCATCGATGACAACTTACTTGAAGGATCTTACTCAATCCATAGGTAGGTATGGTGGACTCTCATGGCAAAACTGGGTTTAGGGATGTTTGGAAGCACAAGTAGTATCTCTACTTGGTGCAAAGAGTTTGGCTAGCATGAGAGGGAAAGGCAAGCTCAACATGTTGGATGATCCATGACAATATAACTTCTATTCGGATATAAGAAAACATAACTCATTATGTTGTCTTCCTTGTCCAACATCAACTTTTTAGCATGTCATATTTTAATGAGTGCTCACAATTACAAAAGATGTCCTAGATAGTATATTTATATGTGAAGCCTCTTTTTTATTACTTCCTATTAATTGCAACAATGACCAAAACTATATTTGTCAACTCTCAACAACTTTTATTCATCATACTCTTTATATGTAAAGTCATTACTCTCCATAAGATCTTTATATGATCTTTTTTTATTTCTTTTTATTTTATTTTATTCCCTCAAGATCATAGCAAGAAAGCAAAGCCCTCAACTCAAAACTACTCTTTATTACATATCTCACGGACTCGATTACATAGATAGATATCAAAACAAAACTCAAAGCTAGATCATGTTCAAAAATTTATTCTACTAGATCAAGATATAACTAAAAGGATCGAACTAAGAAAAACGATAAAGATAGAGGTGTGATTGTGATACGATACCGGGACACCTCCCCCAAGCTTGGAAGTTTCCAAGGGGAGTGCCCATACCCATGTATTTAGATCTCTTTCTTCAGAGGTGGTGATGATGGGTCTATTGATGAAGCAGGTTTGTCTTCCATCTTCCAAGGCATAGGCTCACCATCATAGAAAGATGAGCGGGTCTCCGGGATCCTCGAATCTGCAGCCAAACTCATCCTTTTGAATCTATATTCATACTCATAGTTTTGGTTTTGCAGGTCATAGATCTAGGCTTGGAGGTGCTCGATTTTCTCATGAAGCCTGAAGATGGCCTCCTCAATACTCTTGGGGTCTAGCTTGTGCTTGTTGGTGAACTCCGCGATCATCATGTGGTTGGCGTTGAGTCCATGTTCCACCATCCCTTGACACTTGAAAACTTGCTGCTCCATTGCTTCGAGTCTTGTCTCCACGCTTCCAGTCTTCTTCGGCCCCTCAACATCGCGGATGTGCAGCACCCCCTCACGCATCTCAATGGCTTGAGGGTGTCGCAGCACCTCTGCAAGGTATGGGTTGATGACCTTTTCAAAAAACTTGTCCTTGGGGGCGCTTGGAGACGTCATGGTGATCTGGATCTGTCAGGAAAAATAGCTCGAAACAAAAAAAACAGGAGATATTTGCATGGTACAGTGGTCAAAACCTTCGGGAGATTATATAATGAAATTTTACCGACCAAAAGAATTATCGTGCAAGAAAACGGAGTCCGGCGGGCACACGAGGTGGCCACAAGGACAGGGGCGCTCCCAGGGGGTAGGGCGCGCCCTCCACCGTTGTGGACACCTCGTGTCTCTTTCGGACTACTTTTAATTTTCCTAATTTATTAAATATTCCAAAACAGAGAAAAATTATCATTGGAAACGTTTTGGAGTCAGTTTACTTACCGTACCACATACCTATTCCTTTTCGGAGTATGAAATGTTCTGGAAAGTGTCCCTTATGTACTCCTCCGGTGTTACGGTACTAATTATATTAGTCTCAACATTTATGGGAGTACCTGAGATATAATGTTTGATTCTTTGACCGTTTACCACCTTCGGATTTTTGCCTTTGACATTTTTAATTTTTATGGCACCAGAATGATAGACCTCCTTGATGATGTAAGGGCCTTCCCATTTAGAGAGAAGCTTTCCTGCAAAAAATCTTAAACAAGAGTTGTATAGCAAAACATGATCACCACATTAAACTCACGCTTTTGTATCCTTCTGTCATGCCATCTTTTAACTTTCTCTTTAAACAACTTGGCATTCTCATAGGCTTGGGTTCTCCATTCATCAAGTGAGCTAATCTCAAATAACCTCTTCTCATCGGCAAGTTTGAAATCATAATTGAGCTCTTTAATAGCCCAATATGCCTTATGTTCTAGTTCAAGAGGTAAATGACATGCTTTTTCGTAAACCATTTTATACGGAGACATGCCCATAGGATTCTTATAAGCAGTTCTATAAGCCCACAAAGCATTATCAAGTTTCTTAGACCAATTCTTTCTAGATCTATTAACAATCTTTTGCAAAATTAATTTAATCTCTCTATTGCTCAATTCTACTTGACCACTAGACTGAGGATGATATGGAGATGCAATTCTATGATTAACATCATACTTAGCAAGCATTTTACGGAAATCACCATGAATAAAATGTGAACCACCATCAGTCATTAAATATCTAGGGACTCCAAACCTTGGAAAAATAATTTCTTTAAGCATCTTAATAGAAGTGTTATGATCAGCACTACTAGTTGGAATAGCTTCTACCCACTTAGTAACATAATCAACAACAACTAAAATATGTGCATACCCATTAGAGGAAGGAAAATGTCCCATATAATCAAAGCCCCAAACATCAAATGGTTCAATTTCCTGACGTCTACTAATATTGCCAATTCTCTGGCACTCATCACAAGATAAGACAAACTTACGGGCATCCTTAGAGAGAGTGGGCCAATAGAACCCGGATTGCAATACCTTATGTGCAGTTCTATCTCCAGCGTGGTGCCCTCCGTAGGCCTCGGAGTGGCACTTGCGTAGGATCTGTTCCTGTTCATTCTCAGGTACACAACGTCTAATAACACAATCTACTCCTTCTTTATAAAGGTGTGGGTCATCCCAAAAGTAATGTCTTAAATCATAGAAGAACTTTTTCTTTTGCTGGTATGTAAAACTAGGTGGTATAAATTTAGCAACAACATAATTAGCATAATCAGCATACCATGGAGTGTTACGAGAAGCATTTATGACATTTAATTGTTCATCCGGAAAGCTACCATCAATAGGTAGTGGGTCATCAAGAAATTTTCTAACCAAGACAAGTTGTCTGCAATGGGGTTCTCATCTCCCTTTCTATCAATAATATGCAAATCAAATTCTTGTAGCAAGAGAACCCATCTAATAAGTCTAGGTTTAGCATCTTTCTTTTCCATAAGATATTTAATAGCAGCATGATCAGTGTGAACAGTTACTTTGGAATCAACAATATAAGGTCTGAACTTATCACATGCAAATACAACTGCTAAAAATTCTTTTTCAGTGGTAGCATAATTTCTCTGGGCACTATCTAGAGTTTTACTAGCATACTGAATAACATTTATTTTCTTATCAACTCTTTGTCCTAGAACAACACCAACAATGTAATCACTAGCATCATACATAATTTCAAAGGGTAAATTCCAATCAGGTGGCTGAACAATAGGTGCAGAAATCAAGGCTTTCTTAAGTACTTCAAAGGCTTCTACACAATCATCATAAAAAACAAAAGGAACATCTTTTTGTAAGAGATTAGTGAGAGGCCTAGAAATTTTAGAGAAGTCTTTAATAAACCTCCTATAGAAGCCAACATGACCAAGGAAACTTCTTATACCTTTGATATCCTTTGAACACGGCATCTTTTCAATACACTACTAGGGAAAACCTTATACACACAACTTTAGTAGTAGCGCGTGTTAAAAAAGCACACTGGTGCTAAGTAGCAGTAGCGCGCTGATGTAAACGGAGCTACGGATACAGTTCTAGCAGTAGCGCGCCTGAAGATAAAAGCGCTACTACTAAAATTCCCACGGCTTAGCCGATAGGCTACACATAGTAGTAGCGATCTACGTCGAACCGCGCTGCCGCTACTTGCTTTGTAGCAGCGCGTTTACGCTGAAAGGCGCTACTGCTAAAGGAAATAAAATTAAATGGAAAGCAAATAGAAAAGTAAATGAAAATGAAAGAAATAGAAAAGGTGAAAGGAAAAAAATGTAAAGAAAAATAAATGAAAAAGGGAAAAAAGAGAAAGGAATAGCAGTAGCGCGTACCGAGGAACGCGCTATAGCTAGCTTAGCAGTAGCGCACTTCCTGGAACGCGCTACTGCTAGTTCTGACTTAACTGCGCGGTTCGTTCTTCCCCACGGCCACTTCCCCCAAATCCAACTCCTTTGCTGTCGCCCGTCGGCCGCCGCGCGCTCTCCCGTCGCTCTCCGCACACCCTCGACGCCGCCCCCGACCCCGAATTCGACGCCGCCCCCGACCCCGACGTCGACGCCGCCCCGACCTCGACGCCGCCCCGACCCCGACGCCGCCCTCCGCCGCGCGCCCGAGCCCCGACCCCGACCTCGACGCGCCTGCCCCTCCCTCGCACCAGGCACCCGAGGTGAGCACGCCTGCTCCTCCCCCTCCCCTACCTCTGCCTAGGGTTCCTCAAATTTTAGTTGCATCAAATTAGTTAGGGTTCATCTATGAGTGGAAACGAATCGGATGCGGATGTTATCGGATACGGATGCGGCTCGGATGTATTCCTTGAATGATGAATAAACACTATTGTAATGCATAATAAAACAAGTAAAATTTGACCACTTATTTCACTTTTAAGTTGGATAATTGGAATATCAGCTACCACTTTCCACCCCTAGGTTCATCAAATTAGATGGTAATTAGGGCAGTAGTTCCTAGGTACTAATTAGTTAGTAAGAACTAGGTACTAATTAGGTACTAGTTTATTTCTATTTATAGTAAGTTTATTTTTAGTAAGAACTAGTTGAATTAATAGAACCAGTTGAGCATGTCACATTTGTTGTTATTTTTTAGTTAAAGCAATTTTTCCCGCATCGACGTCGACGATGCCTATCCCGCATCCTCGTCGTCAACTCGGCGGAGGACACCTGCTTGACCAGATGGGCCATGTCCGGGACTGGGCTCCGCCGGGTTGGTACTGGGAGGCGCTACCTACCGGGGGGCGCAGCTTGGTGAGGAGCCAGCCCATCGTTGACCCGAACCTTCTTTGGTGGCGGTCGCGTGGGCCAGTGACGGTGCAGAGGCTTGAGGACCCCTCGGAGGTGGTACGTCACCGTGTCAGCGAGGAGGACATGCACGTCCGTCGCTACTTGTTTGTGTTGGAGCACAGGTTCTCCAATACCTGGCAGGTTCTCCAGGGATCTCACTGGAGCTATGATCCTGTGATGGTTCCTTCTCTTTGGGTGTCCACCGCCCGCGTCGATACCCGTCATGCACTAGGGTTTTAGTTGTATTAGTGATGTTATATGTATGATACTATTTAGGATGTATTAGTGATAATATTCGACGATGTATGGACGCATGAGATGATTTTCTTTTGCTAATTGAATGCATGCTAATTTGAATACTTATTTATTTTACGATTTGGTTTTGCTTATTGAATGCTCATGTCAATATGAGTCCTATAAGATATTTTGAAATGTATATCTTGTGTTGCTCAAATAGGATATGTGCTTGCCCAAGTGGCCGGTCATGTTTGCAGGTTACACCTCCGAATGGCCTATGTTTTGCCGGAGTGTTGATTCATTTCCGTTCCGGCAAATTTCAGGCGCTCGATATGTCCTATTTTAGCAAAGGTCATGCCGGATTTTTCCGTGAATTTTGGCATGACTTGTGCCAGAATATGTAGGAAATATCGAGTGCCCCGGATTTGTGTGTTGAGTATCCTGGTAGTTGCCTTCGATCGATTTTCAATTAATGTTTCAACTATGAACATAGGAAATGTCTGACGACGAAAAGGATTTGGTATTTGCGAATACTACGAAGACGAGTGCGACCTGTGCGACAGAATCTTCCTAGATGATGATAGGCACTTCAGCATCAAGCTGGACGAGAACTTCGAAGTGGATACAATAAGTCACAACGACAAGTCTTTTTTCGTAATTAAGCATGACATCTGCTTCATTTGCTTCAACTTATAATTTAAATTTTTTACTATTCTACTAGCGTATCCCCTGCCATGCAAGAGTTTTTGTCTTGAATAAGATAGGTTTCAGTCCTATGAAAACTACTATGGAGGTAAAGAGAGTTTACTTGAAGACCGAGCATGGTTATACTTTCCATGCAAAATTATACAACACAGACACCTACACCTATTTTGAATGCAAAACTTGGCAAGCACTATGCAAGACTTATGCATTTGAGCCTGATATGGTTATCACCTTTGATATTCGTCCGGAAGATGATATTGAAGGTAATATCGACATCTGGGACGATGTGCAGACGCCTCCAGTTATACCATTATGTGAGTTTCTCAACCATATTTATGTCTTCGATATTGTTTATTAAAAAACAGTTGACAACTAATTTCTATTGACAGCTTATTTCCATTCAAGCAAACATGTCCGGCGCTTGGTAGACATGACCGTCCACTATCCCGGGGCTGAACGAAACTGTGAGGAGGTAGGTCATTATGTTTCATGGCTTGAGGATCTTCATACTGTCAAGACAAATTATTTTCCTAGACTTCAAAATCTTAGTACTCAAAACGTGCGACCAATAGTGTTCGTATTGAACTACGGTCACATCTATTTAGGAAAGATGGTAAAATGTTTACTATTTGTCCTCAGTACATCTTTTGCATACATTATTTTTAAGCTAAACTTCATTGCTAAGTATGTTAATATACGATGTTGTTTAACAGGGACTCCCGATGAATGTTGTGCCTCATTGGATCGAGACTAAAGGTCGCATGAGAATGGTTAGCTTACGACCAAGATATCCTACAATGCACTTTAGTGCATTCAGGATTTCTAAAAGCGAGGAATGCTTAATAGTGAAAAACTGGAGCAAAATTGTGAACGATCGCAGAGAAGTGCTAGGGGGCAGCAATCAGAAGCGCATCGCACGATTAGGAGACAGGTTCATCTGCATGCTCCAACATGATGAATCAGGAGTGCTACACATGTTTTATGCTATTTTACCTGAGAGAGAGAGTAGCTGGAGTGATTAGCTAGCTAGAAATGGGTTATGATGATTAAATAGCTAGTGTAGATGGTAATGACTATGATGATTATTATTAGCTAGTGTTGGTGGTGATTAGATAGCTACTGCAGCTAGTGTTGGTGGTGATTAGCTAGCTGGAATGAGTTTGAAGATGATGATGCGTGCTACACTATGACTATGATGATTAAATAGCTACTGTTGGTGGTAATGACTATGATGATGATTAAATAGCTTGTGTTGGCGGATTAGATTCAAGTGGAGGCAACATGTGGTGCACATCGAAAGTACTACTCTAGATCAAGTTTGGATTAGTAGTATACTTTTGACATGCACCACATGTTGCCTCCACTTGAACCTAATCCACCTTCATTTGACACATTGTTATGGACATATTGATATAACAACCTCATAATTGGTATTGTACCAAAATTTGTATAACGGCGTATAAATACACTAAAAATTAAAAAAATTGAGAAAAAGAATACTAGTAGCGATGGAGAGTAAACACGCTACTACTAGCTATATTAGCAGTAGCGCGGGAGTGAACAAACGCTGCGGCTATATGTCTTAGCAGTAGTGCGTGTCGCACGCACTACTGCTAAGGAATAGCTGTAGCGCCTTACTAGTAGCGCGGTGTCCCGCGCTACTAGTGGGCATTAAACCCGCGCTACTACTAGGGTTTTCCCTAGTAGTGATAGCATCTACTTTAGCTTTATCAACTTCAATACCTCTTTCAGATATTTTATGCCCCAAGACAATACCTTCATTAACCATAAAGTGACACTTCTGCCAATTCAATATAAGATTCTCTTCACATCTCTGCAAAACTCAATCAAGGTTGCTTAAGCAATCATCAAAAGAAGTTCCGTAAATGGAGAAGTCATCCATGAAAACCTCAACAATCTTTTCACAAAAGTCAGAGAATATAGCAGTCATACATCTTTGAAAGGTAGCAGGTGCATTACATAAACCAAAAGGCATACGTCTATAAGCAAAGGTACCGAAAGGCAAGTAAAAGTGGTTTTCTCTTGATCATCTTTTGACCCAGGTATTTGAGAGAAACCAGAATAACCGTCTAGAAAGCAAAAATGAGTATGTTTGGATAGTCTTTCTAGCATTTGATCAATAAGGTAGAGGGTAATTATCTTTTCTAGTGGCTTTATTTAATTTGTGAAAATCAATTACCATTCTGATACGGACATGAAATCACGACGCATGTTTTCAGACGATAGTGCTACGTCAGAAGAATCTGTTAAGCAGATTAGACGGCCACAATGACTACACAGAGATAGAGATGGAATAATACGCGAGTTATGTGGGCCTGGGATTAGTATCGCGCCAAAATATTCAATATATCTTACAAAACATATATCTGAAGTTACACGACAACACAAAGCTATTTGGCGTGGCAAAAGATGTACTGGTGTAGCATGTCCTGATTGTTTGGAATCAAAAATCCATGGAAGGTTCGGATCCAGTACGAAGGAACAATATCCTATTGATTTATTTAAAAGGAAACAAACTTGCCAAGTAATGCATGTACGCTTTGGTAAGGCAAAGGAGATCAAGAAGGATTATGCACCTGCCAAAGTGGAGCCAAAGTTCATAACGCCACCTCGACAGATACGCACTGGAGATATGCCACCAAACCAAATATTTGATTTAGTTTGCTAGTCACGAGTCAGTTTTAGATTCCCTATTATTAGGTAGTCTGGTTTAACTTTTTGTTAATCCCATGTTGTACTCACGTGAACTATCAACGTGAGAAACAAGTTGTACTAGTATAGGTGTTGTGGGCCTTAGGCCAAGCGCGTGCGTGAGTCTGGCTATATAACAGCCAAGGGATTTGTACGTGATAGAGCAGTTTTGAGTTTTATTTCAAGTATGAGATATACAGAAAAACGTCCGAGTTACGGGCGGACATATCTTGTGTATTATCTGTGATTTTCCCATCATCGAAATTTACTAGCGGCGGAGGGTTGATCATCACATCGACGCCTACGTGCTGATCCGAGGGGTCATTATTTTTGTTTGTGTATTTTCGTACACAGGTGAAAATTATCTTGAAGGTTGCGGGGAGGAACAAGGGGATGAACTGTTGATCAAGCATCGCCGTGAAAGATCAGGCCATCTACACGCGCGAATTAGCATCTCGGTAGTTTGTGCTTCATCAAGTGGCATCAGAGCTAAGGTTAGTCATGGCGATTCAGTTTGCTATATCATCTACGGAGGCAAGCATCAACATGTTGAGCAGGAACATATTGATGGAGGAGGAAGGCATCGGCGAGGTTGTTCTTTTTCACACACGTTGCATGGTGAAGGAGCGGTGTGTCAATTTAACGATTGATGAAGGTTCTACGGTCAACATGGTGAGCATCGAGGTACTGGAAAAATTGGGGCTGAATATGGCGCCTCTTGAAAGATCGTATACACTGAAGTGGTTCAAAGGTGAAATCAAAATTACGCATCGGATTTTACTGATTTTTGATTTGGGAAATATTGTTGTGCGGAATTTTTTCACGTTTGTCCAGTGCCCATGGTGTCGTGTCATCTGCTACTTGGGAACCCATGGTGCACGCGCGTCGGGGCTGTTCGGAACATCAGGAAAAATACTTACTCTGTATCATGGAAGGGTCAACGTGTATGTTTTACTCCAATGCCAACGGATGTATTTGTTGCAGATTGGAAAAGTCGTTTAATGAAAAGAAGAGAAGAGCAAGAAGAAATAAAGGAAGAAATCGATGCACCGATAGAGGGGCTGAATCTTTTGGTGGAGAAGGTGAAAGATGATTGTGGTGCAAAGGGACAGCGGTGGAGTGTTTTTAAAACACAGTGCAAGATCAAGGACCGTGCATGCAAGATGATAATTGATGGTGGAAGTTTTACCAATGCCATTAGCAAAGATCTTGTGAAAGAATTGGGTTTGTCTATGTGGAAGCACCCTCAACCGCACCATGTGGAGTGGCTATACAATTCCGGTAAATTAAAGATTACGCACAAGGTACGTGTAACTTTTGCGGTTGGAGATTATATTGACAAGGTAGACTGTGATGTCATGCCGATGGATGCTTGTCAGTTGTTATTGGGAAGACCGTGGCAGTTCGATCATGATGCAGTGCATGCTGGAAGATCTAACACCTACACATTCATGCATATTGGGAGGAAGCATGTGCTAAAGCCCATGGTGGATAGTGCAATCACTAGAAAACAACAAGTTCTGGAGAAGAAGGTCGTGTTAAAAATAGACTTGAAACCGAGGACGGTTTCGCTTCAAGGAAGGGAGGATGATACGGACATGAAATCACGACGCATGTTTTCAGACGATAGTGCTACGTCAGAAGAATCTGTTAAGCAGATTAGATGACCACAACGACTACACAGAGATAGAGATGGAATAATACGCGAGTTATGTGGGCCTAGGATTAGTATCGCGCCAAAATATTCAATGTCTCTTACAAAACATATATCTGAAGTTACACGACAACACAAAGCTATTTGGCGTGGAAAAAGATGTACTGGTGTAGCATGTCCTGATTGTTTGGAATCAAAAATCCATGGAAGGTTCGGATCCAGTACGAAGGAACAATATCCTCTTGATTTATTTAAAAGGAAACAACCTTGCCAAGTAATGCATGTACGCTTTGGTAAGGCAAAGGAGATCAAGAAGGATTATGCACCTGCCAAAGTGGAGCCAAAGTTCATAACGCCACCTCGACAGATACGCACTGGAGATATGCCACCAAACCAAATATTTGATTTAGTTTGCTAGTCACGAGTCAGTTTTAGATTCCCTATTATTAGGTAGTCTGGTTTAACTTTTTGCTAATCCCAAGTTGTACTCACGTGAACTATCAACATGAGAAACAAGTTGTACTAGTATAGGTGTTGTGGGCCTTAGGCCAAGCGCGTGCGTGAGTCTGGCTATATAACAGCCAAGGGATTTGTACGTGATAGAGTAGTTTTGAATTTTATTTCGAGTATGAGATATACAGAAAAACGTCTGAGTTACGGGAGGACATATCTTGTGTATTATCTGTGATTTTCCCATCATGGAAATTTACTAGCGCGGAGGGTTGATCATCACATCGACGCCTACGTGCTGATCCGAGGGGTCATTATTTTTGTTTGTGTATTTTCGTACATAGGTAAAAATTATCTTGAAGGTTGCGGGGAGGAACAAGGGGATGAACTGTTGATCAAACATCATCGTGATAGATCAGGCCATCTACACGCGCGAATTAGCATCTCGCTAGTTTGTGCTTCATCACATTCTATAACCTGTAACAATTCTTTGAGGAATCAATTCATTCTTATCATTAGGAACTACAGTAATACCTCCTTTCTTAGGGATGCAATGAACATGACTTACCCATTGACTATCAGCAATAGGATAAATTATACCTGCCTCCAGAAGCTTTAATATTTCATTTCTTACCACTTCTTTCATCTTAGGATTTAGCCGTCGTTGATGATCAACAAATGGTTTAGCATCTTTCTCCAATTTAATTTTGTGCTGACATGGAGTGGGACTAATGCCCTTAAGATCATCGAGAGTATATCCAATAGCGGCACGGTGCTTCTTCAGAGTTTTCAATAATTTCTTTTCTTCATGCTCTGAAATGTTAGCACTAATAATAACAGGATATATCTTTTTTTCATCAAGATAAGCATATTTCAGAGTATCAGATAGTGGTTTAAGCTCAAACACGGGATCACCCTTAAGTGGAGGAGGATCCCCAAGGATTTCAACAGGCAAATTGTGTTTCAAAATAGGCCCTTGATTAAAGAATACTTCATCTATTTCCCTTCTTTCTTTCATAACACTACTGCAGGATGCTGCTAACGCGACACTACGATCAGAGACCCTTCAAGAAACCGTGTGCGATGCCATAATCACAAACGGTGTTGTATGAAAACCGTCAGAAATGTGTAAAACATTTGCGATGACGGATGCATCAAACTCGGTTCTGGTTTTAGTTGCGTGTGCGATGAAGGGCATACGGTTCAGTTCAATGAACTGTTTGCGATGAGGAGGAACAAAAGAAACGGGCAGCTAGATGGAGGCGTGTGCGATACACAGTATACGGTTCACTCGGATGAACTGTTTGTGATTAGGAAACACAAAAGAAACGGTCAGCCAGATCAAAGGTGTGTGCGATATACGTCATGCGGTTCACTCAGATGAACTGTTTGCGTTGAGACATGAGAACATAAATGGTTCAACTTAACAAGATGTGTGTGATACGTGGAAAACAGGTCTGTAATCACAAATGTGTCTGAAGACCGATAAGAACACAGACGGTTGCTGCTAATAAGACGTGTGTGTTGTGCGATGGGATTGCATACAGAACAACAACATATATATATATACACACACACA
This sequence comes from Triticum aestivum, assembly GCF_018294505.1. NCBI lineage: Eukaryota > Viridiplantae > Streptophyta > Magnoliopsida > Poales > Poaceae > Triticum > Triticum aestivum. Next base: position 328,056,610 of record NC_057799.1, read on the forward strand.
CACACTTATAAGGACATGCTTGCATAACCAAATTAAACGTCCACTTACATAGGTGGCTACTACAACCATGGCATTTGCACACACCAAAGTAAACTATTACATGCATAATTACATAGGTGGCTACTACACACATGACATTTCCACACACACCAATAAAGTAAACTATATATTACATGCATGATTAACTAGCATAAACGATCATCTGATCATCATCTACTTCTTGTGACGCTTGCTCTTCTTGTGGCTCGATCCGGGCTCATCGATTTGGGTAATGAGGCACTTCCTCATGTCAACGATCCGCCTGTGCATCTCGTAGCATGTGTACACACTCTTGGCCGCGAACCTGAGGTGAGGTTCATCCAGTTGCCGCATCCAGGCCTTGTGCCAGGATACGGGACTTGTTCTCTGGGCATCCTGCTTCATCTTTTCGTAGTAGGGGTCGATGATGGCCAAGGTGAGTTCGACCAGGGAGTCCTGCTTCGTGCTGCCCCAGACCCTGTAGTAGTCACGGATTTCGACAAGGTTCTTGCAGGACAAGCCCGTAACACTGAGCGCTTTTACATCGTCTTTGGTATCCACCATGGCGAACTTGTAGTCGGTGCTGTTGACAAACATGTTGAAACGGTCGCAAGGCTCTATGGCCATGCAGTAGTGGTAGATGAGGACATGATGGCGCACACACAACTGGGCGACGGCAACCTTCTGATCTATGCCGGGACGACCGGCGGTGTACTGGAGGTCGATGCCGACCACCTTGTACTTGTCTCCAGCAAGCAACTGCTCAACGCTGTTGATGTACTCGTCCACCACGGCCGGGTCGATGGTGTACACCACCGAGAGATCTGTCTCCCTCGCGTGGGTCTCCACTCTATGCTCGCCGAACTCCATTGGAGCGCCGCCGGACATCCCCTCTCTATGTGTCATCGTGGGTGTGCTTGTTGTGTTGTGGGGCGCGATCGAAAGGTTGAAGAGACTAAGGTTATAACGGCCGCGGGAATTAAAGGGGAAGCCGGACGGTCAGGAATATCGGCAGGTCCTGATGGCAGTTCTAATTTGCAGCGCATAACTCCATCGTGCCGCACGTAACTGCATCATGTGGCAACGCGCGCGGCGCAACCGCATGCATATGGGGCCCCCGACGTGATCGTCCGCACGCCCAACCGCTGGTAGAGCGCGCGCGAAGGGACGCGAGCAGAGCGCTGCGCGGTCGCCTCAAGGAAATGTTGTCCACAAGCTGAGCGCGCAGACGGACGCGAGCAGAGCGCGTCAACGGACGCGACAGAGCGCGTCGCGGTGCCTAACGGTGAGCACAGTGCGCTGCGGTGCCTAACAGCGAGCAGAGCTTGCCTAGGGACGCGAGCAGAGGACGGCACAGTGATACGTGGCAAATAAGACGAACTGTGCGAGCGATGTCGGAGACATCAAGCACAAATCATGTTAGAGTTGCGTGTGCGATACGTGGCAGACAGTTGATCCATCAGAGCTGTTTGTGATGGAATAAGCCGTGTGTGTTGCGGGCAAACGCCTGCTAGTGTATAACCTTAAATTTAACCAAAAAAGTGTTTATGCATGTTACAAAAATTGTATAGCTGGAATCTATGTTCAAATACGACTCCAATGATATAATCTATGGCGACATGCATTCGTATTTTATTAGTTAAATCCTACTTATAAACCAGGGCGGGGTATAGTAGGTAATTAAATCGCAAACGTTTTTTTATTAACTGTATGTGTACGTGCCCTCTCGTCCTCCTCTCGCACGTCTTGTCACCCTGCTGCCGCAGACGGCTTACAGCGCAAGCTTGCGCAGCGCGCGGGGGCGTTCTTTTGGCCAAACGGTGGCGCCAATGAATCGTCGGTGAACCCGTTCCCATGCAACCTCGCAGGTTCCCGCACAAGCTTCCCGCCCGACTCGGTGAAATCCCCCAAAATCCCAATGCTTACCTGTCACATCCCTAGTTCTGGTATGGCCTAGTGCTAGTATCTGGTGTTGCATCATGTTTAAAATTCAAATAAAATTGAATTGGGGATGTTCAAACCCTAGCACTAAATCAATTCAAATAGGGTTGAATAAAATCTTTTTCAATAAACCCAAAACGACCCTAAGAAAAGTTCATGATTTCTGGTTAAGGTGCAAACCTCTGCCAAAAATGATGAATATATTTTTAGGTCATTTCTGGATTTTTGAATTAACACAAAAATATTTGAATTGGAGCCATTTAAATGCTATATATATTTTAAATGGTCCAAATATTCTAAAGTTATTGATGGAGCTCTGGAATAACTCAGTTAACCTCCAAAATAATTTTTAGAATTTACTAAAGTGATTTAGTGACTACACTAAATCAAAACAGAGAAACAAAATAGAAAACAGAAATAAAAAGAGAGAGAAAGAGTTTACCTGGCCTTACCTGAAGCCGGCCTAGCTGGCAGCCCATCCAACAGGCCCGGCCCACCAGCGCCATCGTCCTCAAGCTCCTGCCAGGAGGACGTGCGCGCGTGGTCGCCGCGCGCATGCACGCGCCCGTGCCACCTCCACCTTGCCTGTATGCCCCCTCGACGGCCTGGACGACCCTGGAGTCGCCACGAACCCCCTGACCTCTCTCTCTCTCACCTGCGGCCTCTCCCCTCCCCTCTGCTCTCTCGCTCATGGCCGCCCGAACGAGCTGGAATGCGCCGCCGCAAAACACCGTGCCCAATGTCGTCCCCTTGCTCGTGGACGTGTTCCCTTGCTCCGCCTCGATGCTGTGATGCTCCACACCACAACACATGTCCCCGGATGCCTGGAATCGCCGCCTTCGAGCTCGTCACCGTCGCATCTGCTCACTAGCCATCTTCGTCGATTCGCCGTCAACCGTCCGTCCCCGAGCTTGTCGACGACCCCACCCGATGCGCAGTGAGCCTCCGGTTCATCCCCCTCTTTTCCCGCTGCTGTTCCAGTACCCTAGCGCCTAGGCAATGCTAGCCGAGCTCCGGCCGCCGCCTGCCTTGTCGCCGTCGTGGTCTGAGCTCGAGAGAGTCGCTCCCTTGCACCGCATCAAGCTCCTGGTGATCCCAGGAGGTTGCCTTGCCCTTCACCTTGCTCGCTCGTGCCCCACAATGCCACGCCCACGCAAGCTGCAGCCGCAGCCGCCGCAGCTGCAAACTTCATCGCCGGCCTCTATTCCGGCAACCATCTGGTCCAGCTCCACCACCCACAGACGCGGCTCAGCCCCAGCTTGCCATAGAACCCAACCGCGTCCCAAACCGTGCCCTGTAGCGCGAACCCGCCGCGTCTCCGCCGCTCGGTTTGGTCGTCGCCAGCCCAACTCCGGCGTGCCGACGTGGCGTCATTAGGTTAGGTGGTAACCACGTTTAATTAGGTCCAGAGCCACTGACAGCGGGCCCTACCACTGGTCAAACCCAGTCAGCGCCAGGTTTGACCGGGATTAGCCCTGCGTCACTAACGTGTGGACCCCGCATGTCAGGTGTGACCTGGGTCAACCCAGTTGACCTGCTGACGCAATGTTGTTGTCATGCTGACGCAGTAAATGATTTTCTGGATTTAAAATAATTCAGGAAATTCCAGAAAATAGTATAAACTTCAAAAAATCATAGAAATTAATCTATAACTCAGAATGAAATAATTTATATATGAAAAATTATTAGAAAAATCCAATCTATCCATTGGTATTGGTTTCATGCATGATAAAGCAACTTAACCTCCTTGTATTTATCCAAACATGTTAATTCACATTGGAAATTCATAGTTTGAATTTGAATTTGAACCTTTGGTTCAAATCAACTCAAACCCTTATGTTGCTAGCTGCATTAGCTCAAATCACAGCATATTTACATGTCATGATCGTGCATCATATTATTGCATTGCATTGATTGTGTTCCCTCTTGTTTGCCGGTGTTTGTCCCCTCTCAGTAGACGTGGTTCCGACGATGAGTTCGATAACACCGATGAAGAACTATACTATCTTCGGAAGTGCCAGGCAAGCAAAACCCCCTTGTTCATTCCGATACAATCCCACTCTCTTGCTTCTGCTCTCTTTTACTGCATTAAGACAACAACGATTCAACTGTTACATGCTGTGGTAGTTGAACCCTTTCTTGTGCATGACCTGTCATTGCCACAGTAAATAGATGAAACCCACTAGCATGAGTAGGAGTTGTTTGAGCCCTGATGTGCCTACTCATTCATGCTAGTTGTCATGCCTGCTACTGCTTAGAGTTGAGTCAGGTCTGATTCATCGGGGATGAATTGGAATGTGGTGAACATGTCTTACTGTTGAGAGCTAAGTGTGTGAACACGATTTGGTAAAGGTAGTGGTGAGAGGCCATGTAGGAGTACATGGTGGGTTGTCTCATTGAAACCGTCCTCAGGAACTAAGTTCTGTGTTTGTGATCCATGAACAGCTACTACCACACGTTGGGCCCTGAAATATGACCCCGCTCGACTTATTAACCCCCCTGTCCTTTGTCCAGGAGTTGCAAGTAGTTTCTGGTGTTTGTAGTATGCTGGAGGCCGTGTGCAGCACTGACCCGAGGGGTGGGCTGTGATGTGGTAGTCACGTGGCACGGTGTACCGGGACGCCCGTTTGGTGCCTCGGGAACCCTGCACACATCGTTCGGGGCCGTAAGTGGAAACCTCGGCCGGACTCCCTTCGGATGGAACCTGAATAGGCGATAAACCTGGACTAGGGACTTGTGAGGTTAGTCAGGTCGTGGTCTACACCCACGTCGGCTTTTGCTTGAAGTCTGTCGAGCACATGTCGTGTGCAGACGCTAAGTGGTGGAAACATGTGTGAAGAAGTACACCCCTGCAGGGTTATACATGATCTATTCGAATAGCTGCGTCCGTGGTAAAGGACTTCTGGGTTGCCTGTACAGTTGATAGACAAGTGAAAGTGGATACTCTAAAATGCGCAAGATAAGCGTGAGTGCTGTGGATGGCGTTCTCGTAGGGAGACGGGAGCGGATCTATAGTTGTGTATTGATTGGTGAATATGTGGACTCGTGTGCGCCACCTCAACAGAGTTGCTTGCAATCGTAGTTCAGGTTAGCCACTGAGTCATAGCTGGCTTGCTGCAGTTAAACCCCACCATCCTTTTGTTGATACTGATGCATATGTAGATAGTCCTGATGTAAGTCTTGCTGGGTACATTTGTACTCACATTTGCTTAATTTATGTTTTGCAGAGAGACTTCAGTCTCGCTAGTAGTTCCGCATGGACTTCGAAGTTTAGCTTGTTACCTCAGCTACGATCTTGTGCTCTCGACAGGGTCTTGTAGAGAGTCAGGCTTCTCAGCCTTTTTCATTTGTAGTTGTCTGTACTCAGACATGTTTATGCTTCCGCTTGTTGCTTGTATGCTCTGTATGTTGGGTCATGAGACCCATGTTCGTAATACTTGGCTCCTCGGAGCCTAATGAATAAATACTTGAGTTGTAGAGTCGTTGTGATGCCATGTTGTATTTGCACATATCGAGCATATTGTGTATATGTTTTGAAATGCTTGGTATGTGTGGGATCCGACAACCTAGTTGTTTATCCTTGGTAGCCTCTCTTACCGGGAAATGTCTCCTAGTGCTTCCACTGAGCCATGGTAGCTTGCTACTACTCCGGAACACTTAGGCTGGCCGGCATGTGTCCTTCTTCGTTCCTGTGTTCGTCCCTTCGGGGAAATGTCACACGGTGTCTACCGGAGTCCTGTTAGCCTGCTACAGAACGGATTCTCCGGAGTCCTGTTAGCCCAGCTGCTACAGCCCGGATTCACTCGCTGATGACCGACACATTCGTTGCTGGGTCATGTATGCCTGTCCCTGTAAGTTAGTGCCACTTTGGGTTTACGACTAGTCATGTCGGCTCGGGTTCTCTGTCATATGGATGCTAGCGACACTATCATATACGTGAGCCAAAAGGCACAAACGGTACCGGGCCAGGTAAGGTGGCACCCGTGGGGATACCATGCGTGAGGCCGCAAAGTGATATGATGTGTTACATGCTAGATCGGTGTGACTTAGGATCGGGGTCCTGACATTACCGGCCTCCTATAAAAACCCTCACGGCCGGTGAGTCCTGCGTTGCATTTTCCCCTCCCTCCCTGTAGCTTATCTCATCTGCTTCTCCCACAATTGCCAATGGCACCGGTCCGTCGTCGTCGCTCAACCACTCCATCGTCATTAGAGGACAGCTCCAGCTGGGAGGCTACATCGCGGCGGCGGCGCAGTCCCCCGCGTAGTGTAGTGCGCGTGGCGTCCCTGTTGGGTGTGCGTGAAACACCCACCACACGCTCCGCCGCCGCCACTCGTCGGCAGCTGTTGCCGACCGCCGTTGCTGCCACAGCACCGTCGAAAGCCAGGGCCATCTCCCGCTCCGCCGCCGCGGCACGAAGGCGGGAGGTGGCCGTTGTGGCCGCCACCCCTCTGCCGGCCACTGTGGCCATCACCCGCTCCGCCACCGCGGCCTGAAGGTGGGAGGTTGTGGTCATGGCCGCCACCCCATCGTCGGCCGTCGTGGCCGCCAGCCCACCGTCGACCGCCGGGATCATCACCCCCTCCGCTCATAAAGTGTGAAGTGTGAATGCTAGTAAGTGCATAAGTTTCATCAATGATAGTTCCAATCACTTTTTCTAGCATCATTATATATCATAACAGTAGCTCAACTCATAAAACTTCTCATGATCAAGTAACAAGCTATTCACATGTTAAAGTATAGATCATAAACTTTCTTGAAACCAACAAACTATATTCTCAGTCATCAAACAATTGCAATTCATCTTATTTTCAGGAAGGGTCTATGTCAGAGCTTTGATTTAGCAAATTCCACATACTCAACTATCATTTAATCTTTCACAATTGCTAACACTCATGTGATATTTATGGGTTCAAAGTTTAGTCGGACACAGAGAAAGATAGGGGCTTATAGTTTCGCCTCCCAACCTTTTACCTCAAGGATAACGTCAACAATAATAGTTCATGATAACTTACATCCAATTGGATATATATATATATATTAGGATCTTTCCAACACAATGTGCTTGCCAAAGGATAAAATATAAAAAGGAAAGGTGAAGATCACCATGACTCTTGTATAAGGTATAAGACAAGAATTAAAAGATAGGCCCTTCGCAGAGGGAAGCAGAGGTTGTCATGTGCTTTTATGGTTGGATGCACAAAATCTTAATGCAAAAGAACGTCACTTTATATTTCCTCTTGTGATAAAGACCTTTATTATGTAGTCCATCGCTTTTATTTCTTCCCTATCACAAGTTCGTATAAAGCTTATTTTCTTCGCACTAATAGATCATACATATTTAGAGAGCAATTTTTATTGCATGCACCGATGACAACTTACTTGAAGGATCTTACTCAATCTGTAGGTAGGTATGGTGGACTCTCATGGCAAAACTGGGTTAAGGAATGTTTGGAAGCACAAGTAGTATCTCTACTTGGTGCAAAGAATTTGGCTAGCATGAGAGGGAAAGGCAAGCTCAACATGTTGGATGATCCAAGACAATATAACGTTTCGGATATAGGAAAACATAACCCATTAAGTTGTCTTCCTTGTCCAACATCAACTTTTTAGCATGTCATATTTTAATGAGTGCTCACAGTTGCAAAAGATGTCCAAGATAGTATATTTATATGTGAAATCTCTCTTCCTTCAACATTCTTTCATGAATTGTTCAAGTGACCAATTCTGGGTTTGCTAACTTTCAATAAGTTTACTACCTATACTTATTATGTGTGAAGTCATTACTCCCCATGCTATAAGCATATGAAACATATATAAATTCAGATTTATGATATTCAATTCATTCAACCATTTAATCATAGGATATATGTGAAGCACATGAGTAAATGACAAACTACTCCAAAAAGATATAAGTGAGGCACACTGAGTAGTCAAATAATTAACTAGCCATGGGAGGATTCTTTTTCATTCAGGATTTCAGATCCAATGATTTTATTCAAACAGCAAGTGAAATTAAAAATACGCTCCAAGCAAAACACATATCATGTGACGAATAAAAATATAGCTCCGAGTAAGGTATACCGATAGTTTTGAAGACGAAAGAGGGGATGCCCCGGAAAGCTTAGGCGCTTGAGTCTTACTTGAATATTACCTTGGGGTGCCTTGGGCATCCCCAAGCTTAGGGTCTTTCCACTCCTTATTCTCCTCATATCGATATCTCACCCAAAGCTTGAAAACTTCAATCACACAAAACTTAACGGAACTTCGTGAGATAGGTTAGTATGATAAAGAGTAAACCATTCACTTTGGTACTGTTAAAGACAAGGTTCATAATTGTTCTCACACAATGCCAACTGTACCAAATCATTTCTACAATTTATATTGAGAAATATAAGCCATAGAAACTAGAAAACAAGCAAACTATGCAATGAAAACAGAATCTGTCAGAAACAGAACAGTCTGTAATGATCTGAACAGCAACCATACTTCTGCTACTCCAAAAATTATGAAATAAATTGGTGGACGTGAGGAATTTGTTTATTAATCTTATTAAAAAATAATCAAATCAAAAGCACTCTTCTGTAAAAAATGGCATCTAATCCCGTGAGCGCAAAGTTTCTTTTTTTACAGCAAGATCACATTAACTCTCACCCAAGTCTTCCCAAAGGTCTTACTTGGCAATTTATTGAAACAAAAGCTATAAAACATGATTAATACAGTAGCTTAATCATGTAAACACACAAAAACAGTAAGGGTAAATATTGAGTTGTCTCCCAACAAGCGCTTTTCTTTAATGCCTTTTAGCTAGGCATGATGATTTCAATGATGCTCACATAAAAGAAAAGAATTGAAACATAAAGAGAGCATCATGAAGAATATGACTAGCAAAATTGAATCTAACCCACTTCCTATGCCTAGGGATTTTGTGAACACATAATTTATAGGAACAAGAATCAACTAGCATAGGAAGGCAAAACAAGTATAACTTCAAAGCTTTAAGCACATAGAGAGGAAACTTGATATTATTGCAACTCCTACTAGCATATATTCCTCCCTCATAATAATTTTCAGTAGCATCATGAATTAATTTAACAATATAACCATCACATAAAGCATTATTTTCATGATCTACAAGCATAGAAAATTTTCTACTCTCCACAAAACAAAATTCTTCTCATTCGGAATAGTGGGATCACTAATTCCTAAAGTTGACACTCTTCCAAATCCACTTTAGATGATAGTATTATTCATACTCCAAAATATATAAGTGAAGTTCATGGAGCTTTCTACAATTGATATATACTAACCAACATCCAAGCTCAACATATATAAGTGAAGCACACGAAGCATTCTATAAAACCATACTCAAAAGATTTAAGTGAAGCACAAAGAGCAATTCTATAAGGTCATAATCAAAAGATATAAGTGAAGCACATGAAGTATTCTATAAATCAATGAATGTCTATCTCATTCTAGCATGGTTCTTAAAGGAAAAACAAAAACACAAAGGACACAAATCATGTGAACAAAACAGAAACCAAGGTATACCGATAATTGTCGAAGAAGAAAGATGGGATGCCAACCGGGGCATCCCCAAGCTTAGATGCTTGAGTATCCTTTGAAATATTTACTTGGGGTGCCTTGGGAATCCCCAAGCTTGAACTATTGCCTCTCTTTATTCTTCTCATATTGATAGCTCCTCGATCTTCGAACACTTCATCCACACAAAACTTTAACAAAAGACTTTGTGAGATCCGTTAGCGTAATAAAGCAAACTACCACTTTAAGGTACTGCAATGAAATCATTCTTTATTTATATTTGTGTTAAACCTACTGTATTCCAACTTCTCTATGGTTCATACCCCCCGATACTAGCCATAGATTCATCAAAATAAGCAAACAACACGCGAAAAACAGAATCTGTCAGAAACAGGACAGTCTGTAGTAATCTGGAAGTTTAGCAAACTTCTGTAACTCCAAAAATCATGAAATAAAATTTGAAATTTGAAAAATTTGTACATAAGTAATGTGCGAAATGTTTCAGACCCATTTGACTTTCCAGTAAAAAATGTAAAATCGCGCGCTACAGCCAAAGTTTCTGTTTTTGTTCTGCACAAAGTAAACAAGCAATCTAATCATCCTAAAACCAAAGCTTGGCACATTATTTTTATAATACAATGGATATACACAAGGGGATAATTATTTACAGAGAAACTTCCATGAAAAATTCTACATTGTTTCCGTGAGCATGAACACAAGTGCTCAAGGTCGACCCTCACTTCTTCAATGCATAACTTTCCAATCACTTCTCTTTTTGAAAAACTTTTTAGGCATGATAGGCAAGTATTTTTTTTGTATTTTCATTCTTTAAATTTTGCTATGTTTCACCCACAACTAAACAGAAACAAAAAGGAAAAAATTCTACTTAGTGAAGAAAGCAAACAAGCACACACGAGAATATCAACCCCACGCTATTGCTCCCCGGCAACGGCGCCAAAAAAGAGCTTGATAATCCCCAAGTGCAGGGAATCATCGTAGCAATTCCCAAAGGTGGAAGTGATAAGTATGGAGTGTCGAACCCACAAGGAGCTAAATGTAAGATTAATATTCTCCCAAGTCCTATCTGCCACTGATACGGCTCTACGTACACCGAACGTTTGCTTCCAACTAGAAACGAGAAATAAAACTACGTTGTGGGTATGAAGAGGATAACTTTGCATGGTATCGGAGAGCTAAAATATTAAAGTAGGTGCTGTTATCATAAATTTAGAATATATTACTAAATATTATAAATAGCGAGTGTGGAATAATGATGGGTCGGTGTGCGGATTTTTCCTAGACAATTGTTAACAAGATCGGTAATCACTATTGCAATTTAAGATGAGGGAGAGGCATAAGCTAACATACTTTCTCATCTGGGATCATATGCACTTATGATTGGAACTCTAGCAAGCATCTGCAACTACTAAAGATCATTAAGGTAAAACCCAACCATAGCATTAAAGCATCAAGTCCCCTTTATCCCATACGTCGTGACCCACTTATCCGTGTTTATGCTTCTGTCACTCAAGCAATGCAGACAATAAGTAAACCACGGACATATTGCAACACCCTATAGCGGGAATCCCTCACGCTTGCACGACACGGAGGGCACCATAGGACAGCACCAAAATAAAACATACAACTCATACCAATCTAGATCATCAATCAACCCGAAGACAAAGGATATCTACTCAAAACATCATAGGATGGCAACACATCATTGGATAATAATATGTGGCATAAAGCACCATGTTCAAGATTACAGCGGGGTGCGGGAGAGTGGACCGCGTAAAAGAGATGAGGGTGGTGATGATGATGGTGATTTTGATGAAGACGATCACCGCGGCGATGATTCCCCTCCCGATGGCACCCCGACGCCACCGAGAGAGAGGAGGAGAGGCTCTCCCCCTTGTGCTTTCTCCTCCATGGCCTCCCCCCTGGATGGGGAGAGGTTCCCCCTCTAGTCCTTGGCCTTCATGGCGATGATGGCCCCTCCGAGATCCTCCTCCATAGCCTCTGGTGATGATGGCCCCCTCCGGCAGGGTGCCAGAGAGGGCCTAGATTGATTTCTCGTGGCTACAGAGGCTTGCGGCGGCGAAACTTCTGATCTAGGTTCTGTTCTGGGGTTTTCTTGATTTATAGGAGGAGTTGGCGTTGATTTCACGTCAGGGGGGGCCTCGGGGAGTCCACGAGGCAGGGGGCGCGCCCCAGGGGGGTGGGCGCGCCCCCACCCTCGTGGGGCCCACGGGACTCCCCTTCGGTAGATTTTTGTCTCAGTATTTTTCATATTTTCCAGAAAAAATCTCCGTTGATTTTCAGCCCATTCTGAGAACTTTTATTTCTGCACAAAAACAACACCACGGTAGTTTTGCTGAAAATAGCGTCACTCCGGGTTAGTTCTAATCAAATCATACCAAAATCATATAAAACTATTGTAAACATGGCATGAATACTTCATAAATTATAGATACATTGGAGACGTATCAATAGTCAGGCTTCTCAGCCTTTTTCATTTGTAGTTGTCTGTACTCAGACATGTTTATGCTTCCTCTTGTTGCTTGTATGCTCTGTATGTTGGGTCATGAGACCCATGTTTGTAATACTTGGCTCCTCGGAGCCTAATGAATAAATACTTGAGTTGTAGAGTTTCGTTGTGATGCCATGTTGTATTTGCACATATCGAGCATATTGTGTGTATGTTTTGAAATGCTTGGTATGTGTGGGATCCAAAAACCTAGTTGTTTATCCTTGGTAGCCTCTCTTACCGGGAAATGTCTCCTAGTGCTTCCACTGAGCCATGGTAGCTTTCTACTGCTCTGGAACACTTAGGCTGGCCGGCATGTGTCCTTCTTCGTTCCTGTGTCTGTCCCTTCGGGGAAATGTCACGCGGTGTCTACCGGAGTCCTGTTAGCCTGCTACAGCCCGAATTCTCCGGAGTCCTGTTAGCCCAGCTGCTACAGCCCGGATTCACTCGCTGATGACTGACATGTTCGTTGCTGGGTCATGTATGCCTGTCCCTGTAAGTTAGTGCCACTTTGGGTTTACGACTAGTCATGTCGGCTCGGGTTCTCTGTCATATGGATGCTAGCGACACTATCATATACGTGAGCCAAAAGGCGCAAACAGTCCCGGGCCAGGTAAGGTGGCACCCGTGGGGATACCGTGTGTGAGGCCGCAAAGTGATATGATGTGTTACATGCTAGATCGGTGTGACTTAGGATCGGGGTCCTGACAGCTTTGGTATCAGAGCCTGACTGCCTGTAGGATTACCAAGCCAAACTAGCGCAGTTGAGTCTAGAAATTCTTTAGTTATGTAAGGGAATTGATTGTGGAAGGGAACGTAAGGCTCTTTTTACTTCTTTACCTTATGGCCTTCTGATCCGAGTCATCCTATCTTTTCTATGGGGTTAAGGAACTAGGCTTTCTCTTCTTCTATCAGGATCACGTGTTACTAATCCGTAGACTTATAGGATTGATGAATTCAAGTCTTAATTCAGTTTCTAGTATTTCTGTGTGTTAACAGTTGGTCTCGGAACCTTGATCTTGTGGTGTTGAGTGGTCATGCCACTATTTTACAGGATGTCTCAAGTCTTTTTCGAGCATTTACAACCGTTATGCTGTCTGAGTCATCCCAGGTTTCTAAATAGTCTGATGCATTTGCAAATCCCTTCTTTCCGTTCCCGATGTCCCTTTGGGTCAGTTCAACCACACTAATCGGTGAGTTGAGGTACTCTATTTCCTCTACCTATATGTTGGAGCTATTATTATGACCCTAGGTGTTTTAGGGAGTCACCTAGTAATCTAGCCATGTTTTGTGTTCCCAGTGTGATGATTCTGGCCACCCTTCTCGAAAGCATCCCGTGATTCCATTTAGTTAGTAGGCCTTCTATTTCTGGGTTCTTAAGCCCAAGATTCACTCTACTTACCTCGTGTTGATAGTGTTGCTCGTACCTTTAGGATATTAGTAACCTTTGTGTTAGTCCTCGAGGTCCGGTATTTCCTTCTTCCAAATACCATGAACTACTTATGGCAGAAGTTCTTTTGAACCAAAAGATCACAACCAGAGTGCTCTTGATGAGTTCTCCATTCTACATTCTGAATCTGCCAGTCCTACCTCTCTGCATGGATTATCTGGAAGAAACATGTTGAACTTGGTTCGACATACTAATCTATGCATCCACAACTCAGAAAGTTATATGCTCCTAGAGTTGTCCAGTTTCAGTTGTATTCCGACCATCATCTATCAGTTGATAGTCAAGAGTATGAGTGCAATCGTGTTCATCGATGCCTATTATTCTTGTGGTCTGTCAAGCTGTTCTATTTCAGAATGACTAGGAGAAACAAACTCCAGTACCTTATCCATTTCTAGGATTGGGTCAAAGCAGTTGTATTCTGCAGATCAAAATGCCAACCCAGCTTTTGTTCTGTTCTACCTGGAGTATTACCGTCTTATGTCAGGATTGTCATGAGAATTGCACCATCTCTTATGAATTCTTGATGCAGTGATACTTCTCGCCATCGTTGTTCATTCCTCAGTCCCCGTGTCGTTGCAACCAGAATACCGACAAGTGACCCGTGATGTGTGAAATCAATACTCCTGGCAACCCCGTTGCTTGGTAGCTAATGGACAATAATTTCATTCTTAGCGTGTTGGTTATTGATTTATCATTCTAAGATTGATCATGCTACCTAGTCCATTTTTGTTGGTGCACTCTTCGATCGATGAGTTAGGATTTTGTCAAACCCTTGCTCTTTGATGATATCATCTTGCGTGAAGAGCAAGATTGTTCTCGAGCTTAGTAACATATCGGTGGTTCATGATTTTCCGATTATCCTTCTCGGAAGTATCACCAGGTTGTTCTGCTATGTTGAGCTTGTGATCAAGTTGGTTTTCTTATAAACCACCCCTTTTCCAAGAATCTGTGTTGGATATCCCTGAGCTAGTTGGTTGAACTAGACAACAATGGAGAGTTGGAAGGTAAAAGCTTTGCTTAACTTAGTTCATCCCAAAGGGATATCTTTGTGTTTGTGTGTGTGTGTGTGTTGAAGAAAGATGATACTTCCATCGATTAACCTTCGTGTTTAGTGTTGGATCTATTGTGTCTTACCAAACCATTTGATTTGAGTGTGGGCCATCATCAAATCAAATCAGTACCAACGAATTTTGCAATGTTGTGTTACTCGTGGTTATTCCTCGAGCACACAACATTATATTCTTTTGGTCTGACCAATGCTATTACTTTGTTCACATAGTTATGGAATTCCATCTATATGGAAATCTCGATAAATTGTTGTTGAGCCCATTGACAACATTTTCATCATCTTCATGATTCATGTTGAACATCAAGCTAGTGTTTGAAACTTTTGTAAGCATTATCTTCATGTCCCGTTCATGAAGTATACGTTTGGTGTAAGAAGTGACTTTCTCCAAGTTCACGTGCATTAGGTGCAAGTTGCCGCCATGAATTTGAGAAAGGTTTGTTTTGTTTCCTCTGGAATCATCCCAAGTCAGTTATGCATGTGCGAATGTATTCTATGGTTTGGTAGATTAATTACCTCCACTCCATATGTATTCCCTAGCACACCAAGCCACTGATTGATTTGCTCAGGGAGAAGAAGTTCCTTCTTAAGAATCATGACTTATGCTAGGACTTCATTATCCTCGATGATGGTTCCCAACCTAAACTTGGTAGTGTTTTATCATAAGACTACTACGTGGTCATGCTTGTCTGGGATAGCGTGTTCACATGTGTGTAGCAGAACCAACTCATGTTTTGGAGCTTACTACCGTAGTTCGTTTCTTGAGAATCTCGCAACGTCATGTCATTGATTTGTGTTGTGAACTTTCCTTCCAGACATGTTGAGTCTGGAATATCCTAACACCAACCAGATCTGAATCTCAGGTAGATATGATGGTTGTGACGTTCCCAAGAATTACAATATTGGTCTTTTGAACCGTTAAGTGCACTACAAAATAAAGACACATCCGTGACATTTTGGGCCGAACGAATTTTTTTGTCATACTTATGACACTTCTATGACGATAATTGTGACAAAACCCGGTATCATCATAGATGTGGTGGGCTCTTACTTCTATGACAAAAAATCATGACAGAAAATGGGCTTTTCGTCCTGGGCGGGCCGGAGACGCAGCTGCATGACATTCTTTGGGCCGTCCATGACAGAAAAAACCGTGGTAGAAGCGAGGGCGAGGAAAATATCGAGGTGTTCCCGCTTACGGTGGGTGGTCAGGGCCGAGCAATGCATGTTTCTCTCATACACGCACGCGCGTGGGTGCGAGGTGTTGGGCTCTAACTGAACCCGAGCAATTGGACTGCAGGCTACGCGTTATTGAACCTGAGCGATCGATCAATGGCTGTTAACTGAACCCGATCGAGCGATTCCTTCGCTACTGCTGCTAAATGAAGCCAATCGATGCTGCCTCTGGATGAAAGTGAGCGTTGCTGGGGGTTTGGATGAATAGTTCCTGGTGGGGGTGGATGAACAGGACCCCGTGGTGTTGCCTCTGGATGAACAGGACCCCGATCGATCGAGCCGGTTGGGGCTGGATGAACAGGACCCCATGGAGGGCTGGATGAATAGGACCACCCCGTGGAGGGCTGGATGAACAGTAGAGGGTGGAGGGCTAGATGAACAGTAGCCCGTGGAGGGGTGGTTGAACAGGAGCCCATGGAGAGGGCTGGTTGAACAGTAGCCGGTGGAGTAGTGCGCGGTGGAGGCTGGATGAACAGGACTCCGTGGATGAACAGTCGCAGGTGGAGGCCGGAGGAGGTCGACGGTGGATGAACAGTAGCCCATGAAGGCTGGAGGGGGTCGTTGCTGGAGATGAACAGTATCCCGTGGAGTCCCGTTTTGCGGTACGCCACACCCCTCCCGATGAACAGGACCCCCGTTTCAACTGTAGCGCTCCAACACAAGTCTGTTTCCTCCGTTTTGCGGTACGCCACACCCCTCCCGATCAATAGGACCCCCGTTTCGACTATAGGAGGTCTGTTTCCTCTGTTTTGCGGTATGCCAGACCCCTCCTGTCGTGGAATTGTCACGGCAGATGTCCTTGTGCAAGGACTTAGTTGTGGAGCCATCGCAGCTAGGAAGCTTAAAGGGGTTAAACGGGACAAGGAACACGAGGGTTATACTGGTTCGGCCCCTTACGGTGAAGGTAAAAGCCTACGTCCAGTTGAGGTGGTATTGATTAGGGTTTCGATGACCAGGAGCTAAAACGTCCTGCCTGGTTATCGATCTTGTCTTTTTCCCCCCAAACCGCCGTCGGGTCGTCCCTTTATATAGAGAGGTTGACGCCCAGCGGCTCTCAGAGCCCCGGCCGGCTCATAACAGTGTCCGGCTCAGATTCTTAGCTATTCTTGCCTTACACTACAAGTTTCACCCTAACGGCGGTTAACACTACGGGCCTTAAACCACCTCCGGGTCTTAAGCCCATGATCGACCCGCCGTCTTCAAGTTTGGTGCTGGGCTTCGCATGATGACCATTTTGAGTAACCCGGCCCCTCCTGGGTGGGTGAGTCTAATGGTTATATCCTCAACATTAGGCCCCAGATTGATTTGAACCGGTTCATGTCAATCTTCAATCCCTTTGATAGAAAATCTCCCGGCTTATATTTGTGCGAAGGTTTTAACCCGCCGTGACGTCATCTTCTAGATTCCTTATAACCCGCCATGACGTCATCTTCCATTAAGTTCATTTTTTATTCCACCATATCCCAACGGATCTTATCTTTAATGGCTATCCCGAAAATCGAGGCGTTTTCGTGGCACGATAATCACGTCGTGGCCTCCTCGTTTCTCGCGCCCACTTACTGGCCGCTCCTTATAAATAAGCCCGGCCCATGAGGCTTCATTCACTCGTCGCCTCCATCATCTTCCTCCTCTCGCTACTGTACTGCCGCTCGAGCTCCACCGCCGCCGCCGTGGGTCTCCTCGTCTTCACCAACTCAGGCCGCTGCATCAACCTGACGTGACCAGAAAAACGTGACGAACCTCCGCAGTAACTTCGCATCTGTAAGCTTTCTCCTCCCTGTTCCTCAGATCCGCATTAGAGACCTTCGAGTTCGTCGGTGTTCGTCGTCGTTCGTCATGAACACTTGTTAGATTCCACTGTTAACACCCCTTCTTGATCTTTAGACAGTATAGAACGGCTGCGGTAGCTGTTTCGCACCCGTCCCAAATGCACATAGATCCTTTCTACTGCACAGAAGCCCCGTTTGAGCCTATGAACTTCCTCTGTGTCAGTTCTAGGTCTAGAAATTTTTCTTTTTAGCCGACCGTTTGATCCAAAATAATTACTGCAATCTGTGAAACTTGTTTGCGCCACACTTAGTCAAAAATTGCATCTGTTTAGCTATGGCGGCTCACATTTCCGGTTTAAAAGAGGCCACGCGCTATAAAATTTCCGGCTCATTTATGATAAAGTTTTAGACAACTTGAATTACTCTCAATGCCCACAGCGGCTTAGATAACCCGAAAGAATTAGCCATATATCATTAGGCCCCTTCATAAGCCACCATCTTGAATACTGAACTGTAAACCTCCTCCGGCTTACAATTGAACCGGACATTTCCTTTTGTCATAGGCTTTCGTTTTTCACAATGCCACCTAAGGCTCCCAAGGCACCCATCACGTGCAACTCGATGAGATCCAATGTTACTGATGACACTTTACCCGATTTCGTGAAGACGGGTTACCTGCCCAAGAAGGAGGTCATGTCTTACCGTGCTCCTGACCCGTCAGAGGAAAGACCTCAACCTAGAGATGGCAAGGTGGTGATATTTGCTGATCACATGAGCCGGGGCTTCGCACCGCCCGACTCAAAATTCTTTAGAGAGGTTCTGAACTTCTTTGATCTGCGGCCGCA
Organism: Triticum aestivum; assembly: GCF_018294505.1. Classification (NCBI taxonomy): domain Eukaryota; kingdom Viridiplantae; phylum Streptophyta; class Magnoliopsida; order Poales; family Poaceae; genus Triticum; species Triticum aestivum. Next base: position 328,075,005 of record NC_057799.1, read on the forward strand.
AGACATAGGACCCAATTCCGAGTCGAATATTTGCAATTTTTCAAGTATTCTGCGAAGTCTATCTTGGAGAAGAGCCCAGCCTACTGCTCTTTAGGGAGCTGTTTTATCTGAACCGTCAGAACGAGTGCGCCAACGGGCCGAACTTGGAACTTGGTGGAATCTCCATTCAACGACGGAGAGATTGCCTCTTTCCTTACGCTGAGCCGCCAAGCCATCCAAAGGACTGGAACCAGACATGGTTCTACTGCCAGGATACTTCTCCGGCTGACGAGAGCCCTCTGCCCGGCTTTCGTGCCCTGCGTCTGGAGCCAAATCACCCCTGCCAGACAAACTATCTCAAGCTGAGCGTCAACCTCTGATCCCCACCATCAATAAGATCAAGGCTCTCCTGGGAAATGGCCTCAATGGCATTGATCTGGTCCGGGTCTGGATCTCTTGGCGGGTGATCCCCTTGAGCCGCCGCCCCGGCTTAATGTGTGATTACACGGGCCGGAAGGATGACCCTCTGCGGCACAGCCCCAACGATCTTCCTGAGGACGTCGTGGACGACATGACCAAGTCTCTCCTGAATGAGAGCTTAGCCGACTGTGGGAGGACCGGCTTAAACCCCTTCTGCGAAGCTAACCCGGCTCCGGCGGTAAGCCACTGACCTGAACACCTTGGTTTTCCTTTTAATAGTTTTCATCTGATCTTTAAGAAATCTTTGTTGTATTTTTCAGGCTAATGACAAGTTCTGGAAGGTCAAATATGACCATGAGGCGGCTAAAAAATCCAGGAAGGCTAAGAAAGCCACCAGGAGAGCCGCTCCCCGCAAGAAGGGAAGCAGGCCTACTGCCTCAGAGCTACTTCAGCTAAGTGATAGCTCCGAGTCAGAGGTAACCCTTGATTCTTTAGGCTCTTCTTTTGTTTCTTATTTATTCCTATACGCCTTATCGATACTGATTATCAGCAGGAGGACACCGGAGCGAGTAACCCGGTGACTGAAGAGGTAACTACACTTTCCTCCGACTCGGAGCCCTTGCCAAGGCTGAAAGTCCGAAGAGTAACCAGAAAGTAAGATTTTCACATCCTTTAACTTATCAAGATCCTCAATTTCTTTTGAAGCGACAGATTCATGAGAGCCGGCGGCACACCCGGACCAACAAGGATGCAGACCTCTCCTCCGGCTTACCTGAAGCATCAAGGAAGCGCCGGACCGAGGTTATCTCCAACTTATATCCTTTTCATCCTTTGGCGGGCGTTACTCGTCAACCGCTCAATTCTTATGATTCAAATTATCAGGAAACTTCACCTTCCTCTGGTGATTCTATGCAATCTAACCTGCCGGCTTTCAAGACCGCACCCGGGTAATGATGATCATCTTATGTTGTGCTTATCTTTACTCATGCTTTTGTACTAAATTTTTGTCCTTTCAGTGCTCAAGCAAAGCTCAGCAAGAGGGCGAAGAAAAACAAGCCGGTCGAAGAGCCAGCCCTGACTGAACCGGAGGCCTCTGCTCATGAGCCGCCATCTACCTCAGCTCCTGAAGCCACCGCTCCAACTGACGATCCAGTCATAGAGGCTTCCACTAACCCGGAGGTCCCCAGCCCAGCTCAGCCGGCCGATGACCCGGACGTTGTAATCACCCGGACAGAGTCTGATCATGAGAAGGTGCTTTATGCACCTCACTACCTCACTGGAGCAGCTGCCGCATGGTGGGAAAACTTCCTACACATGCATCCCAGTGAACATAACATCACCTGGGAAGAGTTTAACGAAGGCTTTCGTGGGGCACACATACCCAGGAGCATTATAAAAATCAAGAAAAGAGAATTTGATGACCTCAAGCAGAGAGGCATGACAGTGACGGAATACAACAGTCAGTTTACCCAGCTATCTCGTTATGCCTACGATGAGCATATGACTGAGAACAAAAGGATGGAAAAAAAATTGGATGGCCTGGCGCCAGCACTAAAATGCCAACTGGTCGTACACACTTTCCCAGATTTCAAAACTCTATTTGACAAGGCCATTACTTTGGAGAATGAGCGCCGCAGTCTGGAGGATATTCATAAGCGAAAAAGGGACAGGACGACTCTTGCTCGCAACAACCGGAGCAAGACTGATGTTCAGAGGAATGAAACAAGAAAGGCCACGACTACTGCTCTAAGGCCAACCAGACAATTTCATTCAAGGGACAAGGACTTTACATACCGTCCAGGGGTCACTTGCTATGCTTGTGGAGAGGAAGGGCACTATGCCAAACAGTGCCCAAAACCAAGGAACTCGGCCCCCAAGCCGAACAATGGTGGGAACAATCCAGCCCCCAAGCGTAACAATTTCAACCCCAACAACAATCACAAGAAGGGTCACCTGAACCATGTGACCAAGGAAGAAGCACAGAATGCCCCAGACATCGTACTCGGTACGTTCCCTGTCAACACAATACCTGCCACGGTTTTGTTTGATTCTGGAGCTTCTCACTCGTTCATTTCGAAGAGTTTTGTTTTGCAACATGGTTTTCCGATACTTCCTTTGGAAAAATCTATGATCATCAAGTCCCCCGGGAATAAGCAGATCACTCAGAGTTACTGCCAAGGAGTGATTATTGAATTCGAAGGACTAAAGTTTCAGGCTAATCTCATTGTGTTGGAGAATAAAGGACTGGATGTTATCCTAGGGATGGACTGGTTGACCACCAACAAGGGATTCATTGACTGTTTCAATCGGACTGTGATTCTCACTCATCATCACGGCAAGACAATAAAAGTTGCAGCTCAAGAGAGACCACGGTCACGGCAACCAAAGTTGAACAAAGTGGACATTTTAGAAATGAGAAAAGTTCCAGTGGTGTGCGAGTTTCCCGACGTATTTCCTGAAGAACTACCAGGCATGCCACCAGACCGAGAGATAGAGTTCAGCATTGAACTAGCACCTGGCACCACCCCCATTTATAAGAAGCCTTATAGAATGGCACCATCCGAGTTGGTAGAATTGAAGAAGCAAATAAAGGAATTACTGGACAAAGGATTTATTCGAGCCAGCTCCTCACCTTGGGGTTCGCCAGTATTATTCGCCAAGAAAAAGGATGGGACACTGAGATTGTGTATAGACTATCGAGCTCTCAATATGGTCACCATCAAAAACAAATATCCGATGCCACGAATAAATGATTTGTTTGACCAGCTCGCACAAGCCAAGGTGTTCTCAAAATTTGATTTGAGATCGGGATATCATCAATTAAAAGTACGGACAGAAGATATCCCTAAGACAGCATTCACCTCCAGATACGGATTATATGAGTTCACAGTAATGCCGTTTGGACTGACGAACGCCCCCGCATATTTCGTCCACCTCATGAACAAAGTGTTTATGAAATTCATGGACAAATTTGTTGTGGTGTTCATTGATGATATTCTGGTATACTCAAGGACACCAGAAGAGCATGCTGAACATCTCAGAATTGTTTTGGGAGAATTAAGGAAGCATCAATTGTACGCCAAATTTAGCAAGTGTGAATTTTGGCTAAGACAAGTTGGGTTTCTAGGCCATATATTGACCCAAGAAGGCGTTGCGTAGACCCAGAAAAAGTCAAAGCCATACTTGACTGGAAACCACCAGCCAACGTAACTGATGTACGGAGTTTCTAGGAATGGCTGGATATACAGAAGATTTATTGAAGGATTCTCCACTGTGGCAAAACCAATGACACAGTTGCTCAAGAAAGACAAGAAATTTGTATGGACGGAAGCGTGCGAGAAGAGCTTCCAAGAACTCAAAAAGAAACTAACAACAGCACCGGTTTTGATTGTGCCAGACATACACAAGAGTTTTGAAGTGTATTGTGACGCATCCCGAAAGGGCCTCGGGTGCGTATTGATGCAGGACGGCAAAGTTGTCGCGTATGCTTCCAGGCAACTACGGAAGCATGAGGAAAATTATCCAACTCATGACTTGGAGCTAGCAGCAGTCATCCATGCACTCAAAGAGTGGAGGCACTTTCTACTGGGAAATTGTTGTGAAATATATACGGACCATAAGAGCCTTAAATATATCTTCACACAACCAGAGCTAAATTTACGACAACGACGCTGGTTGGAATTGGTCAAGGACTATGATGTCAGCATTCACTACCATCCAGGGAAAGCAAATGTAGTGGCAGATGCTCTTAGTCGGAACCCCAGCCCGGGCAACGACAGTCCACAGAACTTGAGGCCTGAGTTTCAGCAGGAGTTCGCTAGACTCAACATGGTGTTGGTCTCTGAGGGCAACGTATCAAATCTGGAGATACATCCCACCCTAATGGAACAAATTAAGAAGGCTCAGCAGGGACATCCCAACATCGAAGGTATAAAGAGAAAAATGAGCCTTGGCAAGGCTTCAGAGTTCGTCACGGACAATAAGGGAATATTATGGTACGGGGACAGACTTTGCGTACCAAACATTGAGGAACTCAAGCAACAAATCCTAACCGAAAGCCACACCGCCCCATATTCGATCCACCCTGGAGGAACCAAAATGTACAAAGACATTCAGGAAAGATTTTGGTGGCACGGTATGAAAAGGGATATAGCCGCATTCATTGCTTGTTGCGATTCATGTCAGCGCATTAAAGCCGAGCATCAAAAGCCAGCAGGGCTACTACAGCCAAACAGGATACCTGAGTGGAAATGGGATGAAATTGGAATGGACTTCATCATCGGACTACCTCGATCACAACGCGGAAATGATGCCATATGGGTCATCACAGATAGGCTAACCAAGGTAGCACATTTCATTCCCGTGAAGACGACCTACTCCACTCAAAGGCTAGCTAAGCTTTATCTCTCCCGTATAGTTTGTCTGCATGGAGTCCCAAAGACTATAATATCCGACCGAGGCACTCAATTTGTCTCTAAATTCTGGGATCACTTGCAACAAACTCTGGGCACTCAACTAGCATTCAGTACAGCGTACCACCCTCAGACTGATGGACAAACGGAACGCGTGAACCAAATCCTAGAGGACATGCTGAGAGCCTGTGTGCTCACCTATGGATCCAGTTGGGAAGAAAGTTTTCCGTATGCCGAGTTCGCATACAACAACAGTTACCAAGCCAGCTTACAAATGGCACCTTTTGAAGCATTGTACGGACGGAGGTGTCGTACCCCACTAAATTGGTCAGAGACAGGTGACAGTCGTATCTTCGGCCCAGACATGCTCAAGGAAGCCGAGGAGAAAGTTAAACAGATCAGGGACAGACTCAAGACAGCTCAAAGCCGACAAAAGAGCTATTACGATCGAAAACATCGTGAGGTCAGCTTTGAACCCGGTGATTACGTATACCTGCGAGTGTCTCCTATGCGAGGCCTGCAACGGTTCAAAATTAAAGGGAAGCTAGCCCCAAGATTTATTGGACCCTTCTGTATAGTTGCACGAAGAGGCACAGTAGCCTACCAGCTAGACCTACCCAAAGAGCTGTCAGACGTCCACGACGTGTTCCACGTCTCACAGTTGAGGAAATGTGTGAGCAACCCGGAGAAGCATGTATCTCATGAGAGCATTGATGTGCAACCAGACCTCACCTACAGAGAGCAGCCAGTAAAGATATTGGAAGAGTCTGAAAGGAGAACTTGCCAGAAAACAACAAAAAATTTCAAGGTTCAATGGAGCAATCACACCGAGGATGAAGCAACATGGGAGAGAGAAGATTTTCTTCAGACAGAGTACCCACATCTATTTGAGGATCAGCTGAAATCTCGGAGACGAGATTTTTCCTAAGGGGGTAGGTGTTGTGACACCCAAATTTTTTTTTTGGTTTTATCAAAATCTTTATTTAATTTGAAGGAGGGTTTTTAAAATTTTCTTCTAAAGAACTCTCCCTCTCAAAGATTTTCTTTTATGACAAGTATTTTGTTTGGATTCACCCAAGACTTGATTTTGGTCTTGGAGGTTCTTCCATCTTATGTTGGCTCAACACCAAATGTTTTTCATTTGGGAAAAATATTTGAAAATCTTTTAAATAGCCCTATGGCATTTGGAGTGATCTTTTCCCCTTTTCAAAATCTCCTCTTGCCATGACCTAAGTGGAAATCCCCTCCCAAAAGCCATTCCTCATCTTTGTGTCAAGTTATACTTCAAATCCAGCAAGTTGAACCTCCCCATGATTCTTCTTCCATTTATTTCTTATCAAAAATAATTTCTGCCTTCTACTTTAGCTCTTGGAGATTTACAAAGGAACTACCTTTTCTCCTTTGAGTTTTGCCTCCAAACCATTTTCCCTGGCTAGTCCTTAGAGCCCTCAACCAAGATCCATGATGATCCACTGGTCTCCAGTTCAAGAATTTCAAATTGTGCTTGCTGCAAGTTTGGACCATATTTGCCAAATTTGATGAAATTCAATTATTTTCTCCTCCTAAAAATCTGAGAAAATTCAGGCAGCCTCTGGATGCATTGAGAGGTCATCTCACCAAGTCCCAGCTCCAGAAATTTTTTTCTTCATGCCAAATCATTTCGTCGAACACCTGAAGGGCACTGTTACTGTCAAGTTCAGAAGTTCAGAGATACAGTTTCTGTGAGCCACTGTCGTTTTCTTCAGAACCCGTTCTCGATCTCGCCAGTAGCCGCGGTGGCGCCGTGCGCCCTATGCTTCCTTCTTATCCCACGGCCGCACGATCGCCTGGAAGCTTGCGGGCGTCGGCGACGAGCAGGAGGAGGTGCGCCACCCCGTGAGCGACGGCAGCAGCGCCCTTTGTAGCTGCCAGAAAGAAGCGCAGCGTTGGACGGCGCCGTCCAGCGCCGCCCAAGCCACCAGAGGCCACCGCGTGGCCATCCACTCACCCGTGCACGCTACAGTCCGTCGTCGTGAACTGGTAGGCGCGGAGCGCGCTCCCTGCCGCCGCCGTGCCCGTACGGCCGTTCCGTCGAGGACCGGCGTATTACACCAGGCCCGACCGAGGTTTAGCGGAGGAATGGCACCAGTGATCCTCCACGGTGATGCCTAGCCACCTAAACCCCCTGCCCAACCTCTGCCTCGCCGTAATTGCTCGCCGGAGCTATCCCGTTCACGGCCACCCCCTCGGATCGCCTATAAAAGGAGGTCCCGAGCTCGAACCCGAACCCGCACCACCTCTGCACACCACCAGTACCACGCCAAGCCACCGGGCAGCCCCCGAGGGAGTCTTCTTCCCCAACTCCGGCCGCCTCGACCCGCTTCGGGACCCAGCTCGATTCACCCCCGTGCGTGCACCCCTACCCCTCAGCTCTTGCCAGTAACCTCCTAGTACACCCACTCTTCTGACCCGCGCATCAATTTGGAGTTTGCAGCACCCACCAGAGTACTCCACCATCGCCCGAACCACCGTCCGCCGGAGAAAGTGTCGCCGTCGACGTGGTGCTCTCCGACGGCCAAGTCCACCACCCACCGACGCGGAAGATCACCCAGAACCTGTTGGTACCCTCCGACCTCTCTGCCTCGCCGTGGTTCAACGCCGGCGACCACCGCAGCCTGTGGGCGCCGGCGAGCTCCGTTGGGAGTTTTAAACCTGACGGGTGGGACCCCCCTGTCAGCCTCTCTCCTTTTCCCCCTTCGAACCGTTTTTTGAAAGCGCCTTCGGGCAAAACGTGTTTTCCTTCTGGGATGACGTATTCCTTACCGAACCGTTTTCTGGTTTTTCAAACAAGTCCCAGGTTCTTTTCTGTTTCATCACAGATCAGTCCCTGGACTAAAACCCTTATATCTTTTTAATAAAAGATGCTTTCTGATTGATTCTTTTTCTGTCAGTCTTATATTTTTGTCTAGTTTTTTATAGTATTTATTTGGAAAATTTTTGGAAAATTTTTTATTCACGCAACGATTTTCACGTTAGTATATGGTTTCGTTATACCGTAGGTTCCGGAGGAGGTGACGGAGCCGCGAACTTCGCCGAGCTAGACTCCGACTTCTCCGAACCAGGTAAGCATGTTTGAACCTTTGATATGATAGGTGTTTTGCATGTTTGCTTGAATGGTTTGTGCATGGCATATGAGCATCGGTGAGTAATACGTTGCATGCAAGGCAACTAACCGTGCGTTTCGAAGTTACTGTGATCTTTGATGAGAGATGACCTGATCATGTGGTGACATGAAAGGTAGTAAGATGGTATTGTTGTAGCATGCCAGTCTTATGTCATCCGGTAAACTCCGACGTTAACGTGGACTGAGCCACGTTACCGTTCTTCCTCTTTCGTGCTGCCACATGTTTTCTGCAAAGAATACGGTTTAGTAAGTTGCTAACCTCTTTCCTTGTACACACCAAATAGAGGGGCCGGGATGAGGGTTCCATGGCCCTGGATTAAAGCCAGTCATCCGGTCAGGGGGCATGGGTGTTTTCGGTTGGGACCGAGAGGGGGGGCACCCCTTAGAGCGCGCGGTATAAATTTGATCCCATGCTACACGTGGTTGTAGCCTCCCCGTCTCAAAGTTTTTCTTGAACGTTGCCGAGGGTGATTCCTGGCATCGGAATGTTGAATGGGTGTGTACTGGTTAGTTGTGTTTCTCCTAAAACACCGTAAACGGAACTAGTCCCTTGTGACTACCGAAATCCGTTGGCTGTGGTTAAATAGTACAAACTCTGCAGAGTCTAATCCTTCCGAGTCATCATGTCCATGGTCAAGGACCATGGCCAGTATACCCATATCCATGTCAGTCCCTATGTCGGTCTCCGTGGTAGATCCCCGGTGAACAAGCTTGAGTGGTAAACCCGGTTGAATTGTTATTCCTGTGGATGGACTAACCTTTTATTTATCTCGTACCTGAATATTCCCTTGAAATGAATTAAATTCACGAGCTACTGAAATATTAAGTTATGAAATATAAGCCCTTTATGTGATGTCCCTCAGACGTCCGACTGTGGCACTCTTGTCATTTACTTTCAATATAAGCCCTTTATGTGATGTCGCTCAGACGTCCGACTGTGGCACTCTTGTCATTTACTTTCAATATAAGCCCTTTATGTGATGTCGCTCAGACGTCCGACTGTGGCATGCTCGTTATTTACTTTTGATATAAGCCCTTTACGTGATGTCGCTCAGACGTCCGACTGTGGCGCGCACTGTCATTTATTTTCCATTATAAGCCCTTTATGTGGCGTCGCCTTGACGCCCGACTGCGGCATTGTTATTTCATTTGTATCCTTTCGAGGAGTCATTCAGACACTCGATTGGCCTTCAGTATTACTTTGGGATTTTCGGGAGGACTACCGCCCGACTTCCCTTTTATTTCCCATGCAGTGCTAACCCATTGTCTGAATGCGCCCTATTAATCTGTTCATTTGCATCATGTTTACATCTGTTATATCTTATGTCCGAACTGTCTTGCGAGTACTTTCATAGTACTCACCTGGCTTGTTGATTTGGCCAGATGTTGACGAAGGCGATCTCATGGATGAAGAGTTTGATAGTGAGTCCGACGCCTAGAGGAGTCCCAGTCAGTCCCGTGCGATCCTGGATTTTGGTCACTTGTATTATATACGCTTCCGCCACCCACAATAAGAATCCTCGAGCCTCACTCCGACGCTCGATGAGCTGTAAGATTTAGGAGTCATGTCACCCACTTCACTGTGACATATCCACCACCGTTTTTATTGTGAACCAGTAGTTATGCCACCCTATCCGCCTTTATGTGTAATATCGGCGTTCTTGTAATAAATTGTTGAGCAGCCTCCGCTCAACCTTGTATTATATTTAGTACTCCTGGTTTTTCTTCTGTGATCAAGAATTTGTCTACCAGTGAGAAGGATTCTTCTCTACTGGTCTGTAAAAGGGATCGGTTTCTCAATAAATATTTTCATTGGAAAACCGGTCGTGACAAGCTTGGTATCAGAGCCAGGCTGACTGTAGGAAGCCACTAGGTGCGATCGCTAATTGGTTATTAGCGTCTTTAGTGCTTTTTCAGCATTTTGCAAATGTAGCTATTTTCTGTTGGTCATCATAAAATTTATGATTTGACTACTCAGAATTTTTGCCTACTTTTGTAGATGGCTGGCAGCGACTGCGAGACTCGGGTGTTCACTAATGTGCCCGAGGGGTTTGTCAAACTCCTCGTCTCCATCACCAAGCTCGCGATCGGGCCAGTGACTCGTCCGGGGTTCACGCTTTACCAGCACAAGCTCAACGACGACGTGTCTATGCACTAGGCCGTGGTGCAATTCAAGGGAGGACGTTCTACGTCTCGCCACTTCCGTTTTGTGGGAAGGGCCATGCCTACGGAGAGGCATGCCATGCAGATGGCTGCCCGTGAGGCGATAGCTCGCCTTCGGGACATTCTTCCTTCGATGAAGACTCGTCGCTACCGCTACCTCCCATGCCATGTGCCATATACTTGTCACTATGCATTCGCCTGCCATAGGGGAGAGCGAGATGAAGCTATCGAGATGCTTGTTGAGTATCTCAAAGCTCTGGAGGATGCTTTCGACAACCTCGTGGACGATCTTGTGGCTGCCCGCATGGACTTAGTTCGGGGCTGTTCTGCCAACAGGAGGGAGCTTCTCCACATGGCACCGCCACTGACGTTCGTCTTGTCCTCAGCATCCTATTCACCTGCCATTTTGGCCACCGCTCGCCGTCTGCCTACCACTGAGGAGTTTGACCAGGTCATTGCTCCTACTCCAGTCAGAGCTGCACCGCCTGCCGCACCCACACTACCGCCTGTCGCACCCGCGCCATCTCCTCAGCGCAGTGCTACGCGCCTGGAGCCTATTAGGGAAGAGGTGGAGGTTGAGTCTCCTGCACCGCTGGGTCTTACCCTCGGCAGGGGGAAGGACATCTTCACCATCTCCGACTGAGTGCGCCTAGTCGCCGCGCGATGTGTCTGCATGTATGATATGTTTTATATGTACATAAGTTTGTAGTAGTTGTGTGCGCATCATGTAGGATCCCGGAGGAGTGTGCTAGCCTAAATAACATGTCAGGAGTGTGTACGCACATCCTGAGTGATGTATCGTGTGTTTGCGTATCGCGTGTAAGTTATGTTTTGAGCAGTCCTTTTCCGTGCGCAATCAATTATGTTCTTGAAAAATCTTGAGGTCTTTTAAAGTTTTGTCTTTGCAAAATTTTCCTTATGCCACACAGTTCTTCTCATGAGTTTTGCAAAATAATACCCCAGAGTGGAAAATGTCTCGTCCGTGGACTCGTTCCATGCCAAATCCACCAGAAGAAGTTTATGGAACACAGACAAGCAACAACTTCACACAGAGGCAGTCTAGTCAACAGGACAGAGAGGCAGCCTTATCTCAAGTATGCCACCTTTTCGAACAAAGCCAGCAGCAACACCAAGAAATGATGAATCACGTCATCAATATGGGAAACCACCGTGAGCCATACCAACCGCACTCCAAGTTGTCTGAACTGCAGAAGACACGCCCTCCAACGTTTGCTCACATTGATAGGCCACTTGAAGCTGATGATTGGCTTCGAGACATCGAAAGAAAGTTGATTATTGCTCAATGTTCTGATCATGAGAAGGTGCTTTATCCACCTCACTACCTCAATGGAGCAGCCGCCGCATGGTGGGAAAACTTCCTACACATGCATCCCAGTGAACATAACATCACCTGGGAAGAGTTTAAGGAAGGCTTTCGTGGGGCACACATACCCAGGAGCATCATAAAAATCAAGAAAAGAGAATTTGATGACCTCAAGCAGAGAGGCATGACAGTGACGGGATACAACAGTCAGTTTACCCAGCTATCTCGTTATGCCTACGATGAGCATATGACGGAGAACAAAAGGATGGAAAAAAATTGGACGGCCTGGCGCCAGCACTAATATGCCAACTGGTCGTACACACTTTCCCAGATTTCAAAACTCTGGTTGACAAGGCCATTACTTTGGAGAATGAGCACCGCAGTCTGGAGGATATTCGTAAGCGAAAAAGGGATAGGACGACTCTTGCTCGCAACAACCGGAGCAAGACTAATGTTCAGAGGAATGAAACAAGAAAGGCCACGACTACTGCTCTAAGGCCAACCAGACAATTTCATTCAAGGGACAAGGACTTTACATACCGTCCAGGGGTCACTTGCTATGCTTGTGGAGAGGAAGGGCACTATGCCAAACAGTGCCCAAAACCAAGGAACTCGGCCCCCAAGCCGAACAATGGTGGGAACAATCCAGCCCCCAAGCGTAACAATTTCAACCCCAACAACAATCACAGGAAGGGTCACCTGAACCATGTGACCAAGGAATAAGCACAGAATGCCCCAGACATCGTACTCGGTACGTTCCCTGTCAACACAATACCTGCCACGGTTTTGTTTGATTCTGGAGCTTCTCACTCGTTCATTTCGAAGAGTTTTGTTTTGCAACATGGTTTTCCGATACTTCCTTTGGAAAAATCTATGATCATCAAGTCCCCCGGGAATAAGCAGATCACTCAGAGTTACTGCCAAGGAGTGATTATTGAATTCGAAGGACTAAAGTTTCAGGCTAATCTCATCGTGTTGGAGAATAAAGGACTGGATGTTATCCTAGGGATGGACTGGTTGACCACCAACAAGGGATTCATTGACTGTTTCAATCGGACTGTGATTCTCACTCATCATCACGGCAAGACAATAAAAGTTGCAGCTCAAGAGAGACCACGGTCACGGCAACCAAAGTTGAACAAAGTGGACATTTTAGAAATGAGAAAAGTTCCAGTGGTGTGCGAGTTTCCCGACGTATTTCCTGAAGAACTACCAGGCATGCCACCAGACCGAGAGATAGAGTTCAGCATTGAACTAGCACCTGGCACCACCCCCATTTATAAGAAGCCTTATAGAATGGCACCATCCGAGTTGGTAGAATTGAAGAAGCAAATAAAGGAATTACTAGACAAAGGATTTATTTGAGCCAGCTCCTCACCTTGGGGTTCGCCAGTATTATTCGCCAAGAAAAAGGATGGGACACTGAGATTGTGTATAGACTATCGAGCTCTCAATATGGTCACCATCAAAAACAAATATCCGATGCCACGGATAAATGATTTGTTTGACCAGCTCGCACAAGCCAAAGTGTTCTCAAAAATTGATTTGAGATCGGGACATCATCAATTAAAAGTACGGACAGAAGATATCCCAAAGACAACATTCACCTCCAGATACGGATTATATGAGTTCACAGTATTGCCGTTTGGACTGACGAACACCCCCGCATATTTCGTCCACCTCATGAACAAAGTGTTTATGAAATTCATGGACAAATTTGTTGTGGTGTTCATTGATGATATTCTGGTATACTCAAGGACACCAGAAGAGCATGCTGAACATCTCAGAATTGTTTTGGGAGAATTAAGGAAGCATCAATTGTACGCCAAATTTAGCAAGTGTGAATTTTGGCTAAGACAAGTTGGTTTTCTAGGCCATATATTGACCCAAGAAGGCGTTGCGTAGACCCAGAAAAAGTCAAAGCCATACTTGACTGGAAACCACCAGCCAACGTAACTGATGTACGGAGTTTCCTAGGAATGGCTGGATATTACAGAAGATTTATTGAAGGATTCTCCACTGTGGCAAAACCAATGACACAGTTGCTCAAGAAAGACAAGAAATTTGTATGGACGGAAGCGTGCGAGAAGAGCTTCCAAGAACTCAAAAAGAAACTAACAACAGCACCGGTTTTGATTGTGCCAGACATACACAAGAGTTTTGAAGTGTATTGTGACGCATCCCGAAAGGGCCTCGGGTGCGTATTGATGCAGGACGGCAAAGTTGTCGCGTATGCTTCTAGGCAACTACGGAAGCATGAGGAAAATTATCCAACTCATAACTTGGAGCTAGCAGCAGTCATCCATGCACTCAAAGAGTGGAGGCACTTTCTACTGGGAAATCGTTGTGAAATATATACGGACCATAAGAGCCTTAAATATATCTTCACACAACCAGAGCTAAATTTACGACAACGACGCTGGTTGGAATTGGTCAAGGACTATGATGTCGGCATTCACTACCATCCAGGGAAAGCAAATGTAGTGGCAGATGCTCTTAGTCGGAACCCCAGCCCGGGCAACGACAGTCCACAGAACTTGAGGCCTGAGTTTCAGCAGGAGTTCGCTAGACTCAACATGGTGTTGGTCTCTGAGGGCAACGTATCAAATCTAGAGATACATCCCACCCTAATGGAACAAATTAAGAAGGCTCGGCAGGGACATCCCAGCATCGAAGGTATAAAGAGAAAAATGAGCCTTGGCAAGGCTTCAGAGTTCGTCACGGACAATAAGGGAATATTATGGTACGGGGACAGACTTTGCGTACCAAACATTGAGGAACTCAAGCAACAAATCCTAACCGAAAGCCACACCGCCCCATATTCGATCCACCCTGGAGGAACCAAAATGTACAAAGACATTCAGGAAAGATTTTGGTGGCACGGTATGAAAAGGGATATAGCCGCATTCATTGCTTGTTGCGATTCATGTCAGCGCATTAAAGCCGAGCATCAAAAGCCAGCAGGGCTACTACAGCCAAACAGGATACCTGAGTGGAAATGGGATGAAATTGGAATGGACTTCATCATCGAACTACCTCGATCACAACGCGGAAATGATGCCATATGGGTCATCACAGATAGGCTAACCAAGGTAGCACATTTCATTCCCGTGAAGACGACCTACTCCACTCAAAGGCTAGCTAAGCTTTATCTCTCCCGTATAGTTTGTCTGCATGGAGTCCCAAAGACTATAATATCCGACCGAGGCACTCAATTTGTCTCTAAATTCTGGGATCACTTGCAACAAACTCTGGGCACTCAACTAGCATTCAGTACAGCGTACCACCCTCAGACTGATGGACAAACGGAACGCGTGAACCAAATCCTAGAGGACATGCTGAGAGCCTGTGTGCTCACCTATGGATCCAGTTGGGAAGAAAGTTTGCCGTATGCCGAGTTCGCATACAACAACAGTTACCAAGCCAGCTTACAAATGGTACCTTTTGAAGCATTGTACGGACGGAGGTGTCGTACCCCACTAAATTGGTCAGAGACAGGTGACAGTCGTATCTTCGGCCCAGACATGCTCAAGGAAGCCGAGGAGAAAGTTAAACAGATCAGGGACAGACTCAAGACAGCTCAAAGCCGACAAAAGAGCTATTACGATCGAAAACATCATGAGGTCAGCTTTGAACCCGGTGATTACGTATACCTGCGAGTGTCTCCTATGCGAGGCCTGCAACGGTTCAAAATTAAATGGAAGCTAGCCCCAAGATTTATTGGACCCATCTGTATAGTTGCACAAAGAGGCACAGTAGCCTACCAGCTAGACCTACCCAAAGAGCTGTCAGACGTCCACGACGTGTTCCACGTCTCACAGTTGAGGAAATGTGTGAGCAACCCGGAGAAGCATGTATCTCATGAGAGCATTGATGTGCAACCAGACCTCACCTACAGAGAGGGGCTAGTAAAGATATTGGAAGAGTCTGAAAGGAGAACCCGCCAGAAAACAACAAAAATTTTCAAGGTTCAATGGAGCAATCACACCGAGGATGAAGCAACATGGGAGAGAGAAGATTTTCTTCAGACAGAGTACCCACATCTATTTGAGGATCAGCTGAAATCTCGGGGACGAGATTTTTCCTAAGGGGGTAGGTGTTGTGACACCCAATTTTTTTTTTTGGTTTTATCAAAATCTTTATTTAATTTGAAGGAGGGTTTTTAAATTTTTCTTCTAAAGAACTCTCCCTCTCAAAGATTTTCTTTTATGACAAGTATTTTGTTTGGATTCACCCAAGACTTGATTTTGGTCTTGGAGGTTCTTCCATCTTATGTTGGCTCAACACCAAATGTTTTTCATTTGGGAAAAATATTTGAAAATCTTTTAAATAGCCCTATGGCATTTGGAGTGATCTTTTCCCCCTTTCAAATCTCCTCTTGCCATGACCTAAGTGGAAATCCCCTCCCAAAAGCCATTCCTCATCTTTGTGTCAAGTTATACTTCAAATCCAGCAAGTTGAACCTCCCCATGATTCTTCTTCCATTTATTTCTTATCAAAAATAATTTCTGCCTTCTACTTTAGCTCTTGGAGATTTACAAAGGAACTACCTTTTCTCCTTTGAGTTTTGCCTCCAAACCATTTTCCCTGGCTAGTCCTTAGAGCCCTCAACCAAGATCCATGATGATCCACTGGGCTCCAGTTCAAGAATTTCAAATTGTGCTTGCTGCAAGTTTGGACCATATTTTCCAAATTTGATGAAATTCAATTATTTTCTCCTCCTAAAAATCTGAGAAAATTCAGGCAGCCTCTGGATGCATTGAGAGGTCACCTCACCAAGTCCCAGCTCCAGAATTTTTTTTCTTCATGCCAAATCATTTCGTCGAACACCTGAAGGGCACCGTTACTGTCAAGTTCAGAAGTTCAGAGATACAGTTTCAGTGAGCCACTGTCGTTTTCTTCAGAACCCGTTCTCGATCTCGCCAGTAGCCGCGGTGGCGCCGTGCACCCTGTGCTTCCTTCTTATCCCTGCGCCGCACTATCGCCTGGAAGCTTGCGGGCGTCGGCGACGAGCAGGAGGAGGTGCGCCACCCCGTGAGCAACGGTAGCAGCGCCCTTTGCGGCTGCCAGAAAGAGGCGCAGCGTTGGACGGCGCCGTGCAGCGCCGCCCAAGCCACCAGAGGCCGCCGCGTGGCCATCCACTCACCCGTGCACGCTGCAGTCCGTCGACGTGAACTGGTAGGCACGGAGCGCGCTCCCTGCCGCCGCCGTGCCCGTACGGCCGTTCCGTCGAGGACCGGCGTATTACACCAGGCCCGACCAAGGTTTAGTGGAGGAATGGCACCAGTGATCCTCCACGGTGATGCCTAGCCACCTAAACCCCCTGCCCAACCTCTGCCTCGCCGTAATTGCTCACCGGAGCTATCCCGTTCATGGCCACCCCCTCGGATCGCCTATAAAAGGAGGTCTCGAGCTCGAACCCGAACCCGCACCACCTCTGCACACCACCAGTACCACGCCAAGCCACTGGGCAGCCCCCGAGGGAGTCTTCTTCCCCAACTCCGGCCGCCTCGACCCGCTTCGGGACCCAGCTCGATTCACCCCCGTGCGTGCACCCCTACCCCTCAGCTCTTGCCAGTAACCTCCTAGTACACCCACTCTTCAGACCCGTGCATCAATTTGGAGTTTGTAGCACCCACCGGAGTACTCCACCATCGCCCGAACCACCGTCCGCCGGAGAAAGTGTCGCCGTCGACGTGGTGCTCTCCGATGGCCAAGTCCACCACCCACCGACGCGGAAGATCACCCTGAACCTATTGGTACCCTCCGATCTCTCTGCCTCGCCGTGGTTCATCGCCGGCGACCACCGCAGCCTTCGGGCACCGGCGAGCTCCGTTGGGAGTTTTAAACCTGACGGGTGGGACCCCCCCGTCAGCCTCTCTCCTTTTCCCCCTTCAAACTTTTTTCTGAAAGCGCCTTCGGGCAAAACGTGTTTTCCTTCTGGGATGACGTATTCCTTACCGAACCGTTTTCTGGTTTTTCAAACAAGTCCCAGGTTCTTTTCTGTTTCATCACAGATCAGTCCCTGGACTAAAACCCTTATATCTTTTTAATAAAAGATGCTTTTTGATTGATTCTTTTTCTGTCAGTCTTATATTTTTATCTAGTTTTTTATAGTATTTATTTGGATAAATTTTGGAACAATTTTTATTCACGCAACGATTTTCACGTTAGTATACGATTTCGTTATACCGTAGGTTCCGGAGGAGGTGACGGAGCCGCGAACTTCACCGAGCTAGACTCCGACTTCTCCGAACCAGGCAAGCATGTTTGAACCTTTGATATGATAGGTGTTTTGCATGTTTGCTTGAATGGTTTGTGCATGGCATATGAGCATCGGTGAGTAATACGTTGCATGCAAGGCAACTAACCGTGCGTTTCGAAGTTAGTGTGATCTTTGATGAGAGATGACCTGATCATGTGGTGACATGAAAGGTAGTAAGATGGTATTGTTGTAGCATGCCAGTCTTACGTCATCCGGTAAACTCCGACGTTAACGTGGACTGAGCCACGTTACCGTTCTTCCTCTTTCGTGCTGCCACATGTTTTCTGCAAAGAATACGGTTTAGTAAGTTGCTAACCTCTTTCCTTGTACACACCAAATAGAGGGGCCGGGATGAGGGTTCCATGGCCCTGGATTAAAGCCAATCATCCGGTCAGGGGGCATGGGTGTTTCCGGTTGGGACCGAGAGGGGGGCACCCCTTAGAGCGCGCGGTATAAATTTGATCCCATGCTACGCGAGGTTGTAGCCTCCCCGTCTCAAAGTTTTTCTTGAACGTTGCCGAGGGTGATTCTTGGCATCGGAATGTTGAATGGGTGTGTACTGGTTAGATGTGTTTCTCCTAAAACACCGTAAACGGAACTAGTCCCTTGTGACTACCGAAATCCGTTGGCTGTGGTTAAATAGTACAAACTCTGCAGAGTCAAATCCTTCCGAGTCATCGTGTCCATGGTCAAGGACCATGGCCAGTATACCCATATCCATGTCAGTCCCTATGTCGGTCTCCGTGGTAGATCCCCGGTGAACAAGCTTGAGTGGTAAACCCGGTTGAATTGTTATTCCTGTGGATGGACTAACCTTTTATTTATCTCATACCTGAATATTCCCTTGAAATGAATTAAATTCATGAGCTACTGAAATATTAAGTTATGAAATATAAGCCCTTTATGTGATGTCGCCCAGACGTCCGACTGTGGCACTCTTGTCATTTACTTTCAATATAAGCCCTTTATGTGATGTCGCTCAGACGTCCGACTGTGGCACTCTTGTCATTTACTTTCAATATAAGCCCTTTATGTGATGTCGCTCAGACGTCCGACTGTGGCACGCTCGTTATTTACTTTTGATATAAGCCCTTTATGTGATGTCGCTCAGGCGTCCGACTGTGGCGCGCACTGTCATTTATTTTCCATTATAAGCCCTTTATGTGGCGTCGCCTTGACGCCCGACTGCGGCATTGTTATTTCATTTGTATCCTTTCGAGGAGTCATTCAGACACTCGATTGGCCTTCAGTATTACTTTGGGATTTTCGGGAGGACTACCGCCCGACTTCCCTTTTATTTCCCATGCAGTGCTAACCCATTGTCTGAATGCGCCCTATTAATCTGTTCATTTGCATCATGTTTACATCTGTTATATCTTATGTCCGAACTGTCTTGCGAGTACTTTCATAGTACTCACCTGGCTTGTTGATTTGGCCAGATGTTGACGAAGGTGATCTCATGGATGAAGAGTTTGATAGTGAGTCCGACGCCTAGAGGAGTCCCAGTCAGTCTCGTGCGATCCTGGATTTTGGTCACTTGTATTATATACGCTTCCGCCACCCACAATAAGAATCCTCGAGCCTCACTCCGACGCTCGATGAGCTGTAAGATTTAGGAGTCATGTCACCCACTTCACTGTGACATATCCACCACCGTTTTTATTGTGAACCAGTAGTTATGACACCCTATCCGCCTTTATGTGTAATATCGGCGTTCTTGTAATAAATTGTTGAGCAGCCTCCGCTCAACCTTGTATTATATTTAGTACTCCTGGTTTTTCTTCTGTGATCAAGAATTTGTCTACCAGTGAGAAGGATTCTTCTCTACTGGTCCGTAAAAGGGATCGGTTTCTCAATAAATATTTTTATTGGAAAACCGGTCGTGACAAGCTTGGTATCAGAGCCAGGCTGACTGTAGGAAGCCACTAGGTGCGATCGCTAATTGGTTATTAGCGTCTTTAGTGCTTTTTCAGCATTTTGCAAATGTAGCTATTTTCTGTTGGTCATCATAAAATTTATGATTTGACTACTCAGAATTTTTGCCTACTTTTGTAGATGGCTGGCAGCGACTGCGAGACTCGGGTGTTCACTAATGTGCCCGAGGGGTTTGTCAAACTCCTCGTCTCCATCACCAAGCTCGCGATCGGGCCAGTGACTCGTCCGGAGTTCACGCTTTACCAGCACAAGCTCAACGACGACGTGTCTATGCACTAGGCCGTGGTGCAATTCAAGGGAGGACGTTCTACGTCTCGCCACTTCCGTTTTGTGGGAAGGGCCATGCCTACGGAGAGGCATGCCATGCAGATGGCTGCCCGTGAGGCGATAGCTCGCCTTCGGGACATTCTTCCTTCGATGAAGACTCGTCGCTACCGCTACCTCCCATGCCATGTGCCATATACTTGTCACTATGCATTCGCCTGCCATAGGGGAGAGCGAGATGAAGCTATCGAGATGCTTGTTGAGTATCTCAAAGCTCTGGAGGATGCTTTCGACAACCTCGTGGACGATCTTGTGGCTGCCCGCATGGACTTAGTTCGGGGCTGTTCTGCCAACAGGAGGGAGCTTCTCCACATGGCACCGCCACTGACGTTCGTCTCGTCCTCAGCATCCTATTCACCTGCCATTTTGGACACCGCTCGCCGTCTGCCTACCACTGAGGAGTTTGACCAGGTCATTGCTCCTACTCCAGTCAGAGCTGCACCGCCTGCCGCACCCACACTACCGCCTGTCGCACCCGCGCCATCTCCTCAGCGCAGTCCTACGCGCCTGGAGCCTATTAGGGAAGAGGTGGAGGTTGAGTCTCCTGCACCGCTGGGTCTTACCCTCGGCAGGGGGAAGGACATCTTCACCATCTCCGACTGAGTGCGCCTAGTCGCCACGCGATGTGTCTGCATGTATGATATGTTTTATATGTACATAAGTTTGTAGTAGTTGTGTGCGCATCATGTAGGATCCCGGAGGAGTGTGCTAGCCTAAATAACATGTCAGGAGTGTGTACGCACATCCTGAGTGATGTATCGTGTGTTTGCGTATCGCGTGTAAGTTATGTTTTGAGCAGTCCTTTTCCGTGCGCAATCAATTATGTTCTTGAAAAATCTTGAGGTCTTTTAAAGTTTTGTCTTTGCAAAATTTTCCTTATGCCACACAGTTCTTCTCATGAGTTTTGCAAAATAATACCCCAGAGTGGAAAATGTCTCGTCCGTGGACTCGTTCCATGCCAAATCCACCAGAAGAAGTTTATGGAACACAGACAAGCAACAACTTCACACAGGGGCAGTCTAGTCAACAGGACAGCGAGGCAGCCTTATCTCAAGTATGCCGCCTTTTCGAACAAAGCTAGCAGGAACACCAAGAAATGATGAATCACGTCATCAATATGGGAAACCACCGTGAGCCATACCAACCGCACTCCAAGTTGTCTGAACTGCAGAAGACACGCCCTCCAACGTTTGCTCACACTGATAGGCCACTTGAAGCCGATGATTGGCTTCGAGACATCGAAAGAAAGTTGATTATTGCTCAATGTTCTGATCATGAGAAGGTGCTTTATGCACCTCACTACCTCACTGGAGCAGCCGCCGCATGGTGGGAAAACTTCCTACACATGCATCCCAGTGAACATAACATCACCTGGGAAGAGTTTAAGGAAGGCTTTCGTGGGGCACACATACCCAGGAGCATCATAAAAATCAAGAAAAGAGAATTTGATGACCTCAAGCAGAGAGGCATGACAGTGACGGGATACAACAGTCAGTTTACCCAGCTATCTCGTTATGCCTACGATGAGCATAGGACCGAGAACAAAAGGATGGAAAAAATTTGGGACGGCATGGCGCCAGCACTAAAATGCCAACTGGTCGTACACACTTTCCCAGATTTCAAAACTCTGGTTGACAAGGCCATTACTTTGGAGAATGAGCGCCGCGGTCTGGAGGATATTCGTAAGCAAAAAAGGGACAGGACGACTCTTGCTCGCAACAACCGGAGCAAGACTGATGTTCAGAGGAATGAAACAAGAAAGGCCACGACTACTGCTCTAAGGCCAACCAGACAATTTCATTCAAGGGACAAGGACTTTACATACCGTCCAGGGGTCACTTGCTATGCTTGTGGAGAGGAAGGGCACTATGCCAAACAGTGCCCAAAACCAAGGAACTCGGCCCCCAAGCCGAACAATGGTGGGAACAATCCAGCCCCCAAGCGTAACAATTTCAACCCCAACAACAATCACAAGAAGGGTCACCTGAACCATGTGACCAAGGAAGAAGCACAGAATGCCCCAGACATCGTACTCGGTACGTTCCCTGTCAACACAATACCTGCCACGGTTTTGTTTGATTCTGGAGCTTCTCACTCGTTCATTTCGAAGAGTTTTGTTTTGCAACATGGTTTTCCGATACTTCCTTTGGAAAAATCTATGATCATCAAGTCCCCCGGGAATAAGCAGATCACTCAGAGTTACTGCCAAGGAGTGATTATTGAATTCGAAGGACTAAAGTTTCAGGCTAATCTCATCGTGTTGGAGAATAAAGGACTGGATGTTATCCTAGGGATGGACTGGTTGACCACCAACAAGGGATTCATTGACTGTTTCAATCGGACTGTGATTCTCACTCATCATCACGGCAAGACAATAAAAGTTGCAGCTCAAGAGAGACCACGGTCACGGCAACCAAAGTTGAACAAAGTGGACATTTTAGAAATGAGAAAAGTTCCAGTGGTGTGCGAGTTTCCCGACGTATTTCCTGAAGAACTACCAGGCATGCCACCAGACCGAGAGATAGAGTTCAGCATTGAACTAGCACCTGGCACCACCCCCATTTATAAGAAGCCTTATAGAATGGCACCATCCGAGTTGGTAGAATTGAAGAAGCAAATAAAGGAATTACAGGACAAAGGATTTATTCGAGCCAGCTCCTCACCTTGGGGTTCGCCAGTATTATTCGCCAAGAAAAAGGATGGGACACTGAGATTGTGTATAGACTATCGAGCTCTCAATATGGTCACCATCAAAAACAAATATCCGATGCCACGGATAAATGATTTATTTGACCAGCTCGCACAAGCCAAGGTGTTCTCAAAAATTGATTTGAGATCGGGATATCATCAATTAAAAGTACGGACAGAAGATATCCCAAAGACAACATTCACCTCCAGATACGGATTATATGAGTTCACAGTAATGCCGTTTGGACTGACGAACGCCCCCGCATATTTCATCCACCTCATGAACAAAGTGTTTATGAAATTCATGGACAAATTTGTTGTGGTGTTCATTGATGATATTCTGGTATACTCAAGGACACCAGAAGAGCATGCGGAACATCTCAGAATTGTTTTGGGAGAATTAAGGAAGCATCAATTGTACGCCAAATTTAGCAAGTGTGAATTTTGGCTAAGACAAGTTGCTTTTCTAGGCCATATATTGACCCAAAAAGGCGTGGCCGTAGACTCAGAAAAAGTCAAAGCCATACTTGACTGGAACCACCAGCCAACGTAACTGATGTACGGAGTTTCCTAGGAATGGCTGGATATTACAGAAGATTTATTGAAGGATTCTCCACTGTGGCAAAACCAATGACACAGTTGCTCAAGAAAGACAAGAAATTTGTATGGACAGAAGCGTGCGAGAAGACCTTCCAAGAACTCAAAAAGAAACTAACAACAGCACCGGTTTTGATTGTGCCAGACATACACAAGAGTTTTGAAGTGTATTGTGACGCATCCCGGAAGGGCCTCGGGTGCATATTGATGCAGGACGGCAAATTTGTCGCGTATGCTTCCAGGCAACTACGGAAGCATGAGGAAAATTATCCAACTCATGACTTGGAGCTAGCAGCAGTCATCCATGCACTCAAAGAGTGGAGGCAGTTTCTACTGGGAAATCGTTGAGAAATATATACGGACCATAAGAGCCTTAAATATATCTTCACACAACCAGAGCTAAATTTACGACAACGACGCTGGTTGGAATTGGTCAAGGACTATGATGTCGGCATTCACTACCATCCAGGGAAAGCAAATGTAGTGGCAGATGCTCTTAGTCGGAACCCCAGCCCGGGCAACGACAGTCCACAGAACTTGAGGCCTGAGTTTCAGCAGGAGTTCGCTAGACTCAACATGGTGTTGGTCTCTGAGGGCAACGTATCAAATCTGGAGATACATCCCACCCTAATGGAACAAATTAAGAAGGCTCAGCAGGGACATCCCAGCATCGAAGGTATAAAGAGAAAAATGAGCCTTGGCAAGGCTTCAGAGTTCGTCATGGACAATAAGGGAATATTATGGTACGGGGACAGACTTTGCGTACCAAACATTGAGGAATTCAAGCAACAAATCCTAACCGAAAGCCACACCGCCCCATATTCGATCCACCCTGGAGGAACCAAAATGTACAAAGACATTCAGGAAAGATTTTGGTGGCACGGTATGAAAAGGGATATAGCCGCATTCATTGCTTGTTGCGATTCATGTCAGCGCATTAAAGCCGAGCATCAAAAGCCAGCAGGGCTACTACAGCCAAACAGGATACCTGAGTGGAAATGGGATGAAATTGGAATGGACTTCATCATCGGACTACCTCGATCACAACGCGGAAATGATGCCATATGGGTCATCACAGATAGGCTAACCAAGGTAGCACATTTCATTCCCGTGAAGACGACCTACTCCACTCAAAGGCTAGCTAAGCTTTATCTCTCCTGTATAGTTTGTCTGCATGGAGTCCCAAAGACTATAATATCCGACCGAGGCACTCAATTTGTCTCTAAATTCTGGGATCACCTGCAACAAACTCTGGGCACTCAACTAGCATTCAGTACAGCGTACCACCCTCAGACTGATGGACAAACGGAACGCGTGAACCAAATCCTAGAGGACATGCTGAGAGCCTGTGTGCTCACCTATGGATCCAGTTGGGAAGAAAGTTTGCCGTATGCCGAGTTCGCATACAACAATAGTTACCAAGCCATCTTACAAATGGCACCTTTTGAAGCATTGTACGGACGAAGGTGTCGTACCCCACTAAATTGGTCAGAGACAGGTGACAGTCGTATCTTTGGCCCAGACATGCTCAAGGAAGCCGAGGAGAAAGTTAAACAGATCAGGGACGGACACAAGACAGCTCAAAGCCGACAAAAGAGCTATTACGATCGAAAACATCGTGAGGTCAGCTTTGAACCCGGTGATTACGTATACCTGCGAGTGTCTCCTATGCGAGGCCTGCAATGGTTCAAAATTAAAGGGAAGCTAGCCCCGAGATTTATTGGACCCTTCTGTATAGTTGCACGAAGAGGCACAGTAGCCTACCAGCTAGACCTACCCAAAGAGCTGTCAGACGTCCACGACGTGTTCCACGTCTCACAGTTGAGGAAATGTGTGAGCAACCCGGAGAAGCATGTATCTGATGAGAGCATTGATGTGCAACCAGACCTCACCTACAGAGAGCGGCCACTAAAGATATTGGAAGAGTCAGAAAGGAGAACCCGCCAGAAAACAACAAAAAATTTCAAGGTTCAATGGAGCAATCACACCGAGGATGAAGCAACATGGGAGAGAGAAGATTTTCTTCAGACAGAGTACCCACATCTATTTGAGGATCAGCTGAAATCTCGGGGACGAGATTTTTCCTAAGGGGGTAGGTGTTGTGACACCCAAATTGTTTTTTGGTTTTATCAAAATCTTTATTTAATTTGAAGGAGGGTTTTTAAAATTTTCTTCTAAAGAACTCTCCCTCTCAAAGATTTTCTTTTATGACAAGTATTTTGTTTGGATTCACCCAAGATTTGATTTTGGTCTTGGAGGTTCTTCCATCTTATGTTGGCTCAACACCAAATGTTTTTCATTTGGGAAAAATATTTGAAAATCTTTTAAATAGCCCTATGGCATTTGGAGTGATCTTTTCCCCTTTTCAAAATCTCCTCTTGCCATGACCTAAGTGGAAATCCCCTCCCAAAAGCCATTCCTCATCTTTGTGTCAAGTTATACTTCAAATCCAGCAAGTTGAATCTCCCCATGATTCTTCTTCCATTTATTTCTTATCAAAAATAATTCCTGCCTTCTACTTTAGCTCTTGGAGATTTACAAAGGAACTACCTTTTCTCCTTTGAGTTTTGCCTCCAAACCATTTTCCCTGGCTAGTCCTTAGAGCCCTCAACCAAGATCCATGATGATCCACTGGTCTCCAGTTCAAGAATTTCAAATTGTGCTTGCTGCAAGTTTGGACCATATTTGCCAAATTTGATGAAATTCAATTATTTTCTCCTCCTAAAAATCTGAGAAAATTCAGGCAGCCTCTGGATGCATTGAGAGGTCATCTCACCAAGTCCCAGCTCCAGAAATTTTTTTCTTCATGCCAAATCATTTTGTCGAACACCTGAAGGGCACTGTTACTGTCAAGTGCAGAAGTAAAGAGATACAGTTTCAGTGAGCCACTGTCGTTTTCTTCAGAACCCGTTCTCGATCTCGCCAGTAGCCGCGGTGGCGCCGTGCGCCCTGTGCTTCCTTCTTATCCCTGCGCCGCACGATCGCCTGGAAGCTTGCGGGCGTCGGCGACGAGCAGGAGGAGGTGCGCCACCCCGTGAGCGACGGCAGCAGCGCCCTTTGCAGCTGCCAGAAAGAGGCGCAGCGTTGGACGGCGCCGTGCAGCGCCGCCCAAGCCACTAGAGGCCACCGCGTGGCCATCCACTCACCCGTGCACGCTGCAGTCCGTCGTCATGAACTGGTAGGCGCGGAGCGCGCTCCCTGCCGCCGCCGTGCCCGTACGGCCGTTCCGTCGAGGACCGGCGTATTACACCAGGCCCGACCGAGGTTTAGCGGAGGAATGGCACCAGTGATCCTCCACGGTGATGCCTAGCCACCTAAACCCCCTGCCCAACCTCTGCCTCGCCGTAATTGCTCGCCGGAGCTATCCCGTTCACGGCCACCCCCTCGGATCGCCTATAAAAGGAGGTCCCGAGCTCGAACTCGAACTCGCACCACCTCTGCACACCACCAGTACCACGCCAAGCCACTGGGCAGTCCCCGAGGGAGTCTTCTTCCCCAACTCCGGCCGCCTCGACCCGCTTCGGGACCCAGCTCGATTCACCCCCGTGCGTGCACCCCTACCCCTTAGCTCTTGCCAGTAACCTCCTGGTACACCCACTCTTCTGACCCGCGCATCAATTTGGAGTTTGGAGCACCCACCGGAGTACTCCACCATCGCCCGAACCACCGTCCGCCGGAGAAAGTGTCGCCGTCGACGTGGTGCTCTTCGACGGCCAAGTCCACCACCCACCGATGCGGAAGATCACCCTGAACCTGTTGGTACCCTCTGATCTCTCTGCCTCGCCATGGTTCAACGCCGGCGACCACCGCAGCCTTCGGGCGCCGGCGAGCTCCGTTGGGAGTTTTAAACCTGACGGGTGGGACCCCCCCGTCAGCCTCTCTCCTTTTCCCCCTTCGAACCGTTTTCTGAAAGCGCCTTCGGGCAAAACGTGTTTTCCTTCTGGGATGACGTATTCCTTACCGAACCGTTTTCTGGTTTTTCAAACAAGTCCCAGGTTCTTTTCTGTTTCATCACAGATCAGTCCCTGGACTAAAACCCTTATATCTTTTTAATAAAAGATGCTTTTTGATTGATTCTTTTTCTGTCAGTCTTATATTTTTGTCAAGTTTTTAATAGTATTTATTTGGAAAAAATTTGGAACAATTTTTATTCACGCAATGATTTTCACGTTAGTATACGGTTTCGTTATACCGTAGGTTCCGGAGGAGGTGACGGAGCCGCGAACTTCGCCGAGCTAGACTCCGACTTCTCCGAACCAGGCAAGCATGTTTGAACCTTTGATATGATAGGTGTTTTGCATGTTTGCTTGAATGGTTTGTGCATGGCATATGAGCATCGGTGAGTAATACGTTGCATGCAAGGCAACTAACCGTGCGTTTCGAAGTTACTGTGATCTTTGATGAGAGATGACCTGATCATGTGGTGACATGAAAGGTAGTAAGATGGTATTGTTGTAGCATGCCAGTCTTACGTCATCCGGTAAACTCCGACGTTAACGTGGACTGAGCCACGTTACCGTTCTTCCTCTTTCGTGCTGCCACATGTTTTCTGCAAAGAATACGGTTTAGTAAGTTGCTAACCTCTTTCCTTGTACACACCAAATAGAGGGGCCGGGATGAGGGTTCCATGGCCCTGGATTAAAGCCAGTCATCCGGTCAGGGGGCATGGGTGTTTCCGGTTGGGACCGAGAGGGGGCACCCCTTAGAGCGCGCGGTATAAATTTGATCCCATGCTACGCGAGGTTGTAGCCTCCCCGTCTCAAAGTTTTTCTTGAACGTTGCCGAGGGTGATTCCTGGCATCGGAATGTTGAATGGGTGTGTACTGGTTAGATGTGTTTCTCCTAAAACACCGTAAACGGAACTAGTCCCTTGTGACTACCGAAATCCGTTGGCTGTGGTTAAATAGTACAAACTCTGCAGAGTCAAATCCTTCCGAGTCATCGTGTCCATGGTCAAGGACCGTGGCCAGTATACCCATATCCATGTCAGTCCCTATGTCGGTCTCCGTGGTAGATCCCCGGTGAACAAGCTTGAGTGGTAAACCCGGTTGAATTGTTATTCCTGTGGATGGACTAACCTTTTATTTATCTCGTACCTGAATATTCCCTTGAAATGAATTAAATTCATGAGCTACTGAAATATTAAGTTATGAAATATAAGCCCTTTATGTGATGTCGCCCAGACGTCCGACTGTGGCACTCTTGTCATTTACTTTCAATATAAGCCCTTTATGTGATGTCGCTCAGACGTCCGACTGTGGCACTCTTGTCATTTACTTTCAATATAAGCCCTTTATGTGATGTCGCTCAGACGTCCGACTGTGGCACGCTCGTTATTTACTTTTGATATAAGCCCTTTATGTGATGTCGCTCAGGCGTCCGACTGTGGCGCGCACTGTCATTTATTTTCCATTATAAGCCCTTTATGTGGCGTCGCCTTGACGCCCGACTGCGGCATTGTTATTTCATTTGTATCCTTTCGAGGAGTCATTCAGACACTCGATTGGCCTTCAGTATTACTTTGGGATTTTCGGGAGGACTACCGCCCGACTTCCCTTTTATTTCCCATGCAGTGCTAACCCATTGTCTGAATGCGCCCTATTAATCTGTTCATTTGCATCATGTTTACATCTGTTATATCTTATGTCCGAACTGTCTTGCGAGTACTTTCATAGTACTCACCTGGCTTGTTGATTTGGCCAGATGTTGACGAAGGCGATCTCATGGATGAAGAGTTTGATAGTGAGTCCGACGCCTAGAGGAGTCCCAGTCAGTCTCGTGCGATCCTGGATTTTGGTCACTTGTATTATATACGCTTCCGCCACCCACAATAAGAATCCTCGAGCCTCACTCCGACGCTCGATGAGCTGTAAGATTTAGGAGTCATGTCACCCACTTCACTGTGACATATCCACCACCGTTTTTATTGTGAACCAGTAGTTATGCCACCCTATCCGCCTTTATGTGTAATATCGGCGTTCTTGTAATAAATTGTTGAGCAGCCTCCGCTCAACCTTGTATTATATTTAGTACTCCTGGATTTTCTTCTGTGATCAAGAATTTGTCTACCAGTGAGAAGGATTCTTCTCTACTGGTCCGTAAAAGGGATCGGTTTCTCAATAAATATTTTTATTGGAAAACCGGTCGTGACAGTAAATCGCCGAGCGAGCTGCTGCCACATCACGCTGTTCGTCCAACAAGTCAAGAGCATCTTGGCGCGCCCGTTCATTATCCGCCTCAACATAAGCCGCCACTCGAGGCGAGTCATGACGGATGTCACTGGGGAGGACTGCTTCCGCTCCATAAACCATGAAGAAAGGCGTGTAACCCGTAGACCTGTTAGGAGTAGTATTGATGCTCCATAACACGGAGGGTAACTCCTCCACCCAACAACCGGGACTTAATGCCCTTCAAGATCCTGATTAGCTCTCTCAGCTTGACCATTGGATTGAGGATGAGCCACTGATGAAACATCAAGTCGAATATGCTCTCGTTGACAAAACTCCTCCATGGTGCCCTTAGACAGATTGGTACCATTGTCAGTTATAATGCTGTGTGGAAAGCCGAAGCAAAATATCACCCTTTTCATGAACTGAACCGCCGTGGCCGCGTCACTCTTGCTAACTGGCTCTGCCTCAACCCACTTTGTGAACTTGTCAACTGCCACCAAAAGGTGGGTCTTCTTATCCTTGGACCTTTTAAAAGGCCCAACCATATCAAGCCCCCAGACCGCAAATGGCCAAGTGATTGGAATCATCCTCAGCTCCTGAGCCCGTCGCGACAACCTCTGACAACCGTCACATCGACTGACCAAGTCCTCCGCATCAGCATGAGCCGTCAGCCAATAAAACCATGACGAAAAGCCTTGGCCACAAGAGATTTTGAGCCGGCATGATGGCCACAATCCCCCTCGTGAATCTCACGCAAAATATCTTGGCCTTCCTCAGGGGAAACACAACGCTGGAAAGTTCCAGTGACACTGCGGCGATGTAGCTCACCATTGATAATTATCATTGACTTAGACCGCCGGGTTATCTGTCTGGCCAAAGTTTCATCCTCAGGCAACTCTCCCCGGGTCATGTAAGCCAAGTATGGTACTGTCCAGTCTGGGGTGATGTGGAGAGCCGCCACCAACTGTGCCTCCGGGTCAGGGATAGCCAAGTCTTCCTCTGTAGGTAACTTAACAGAAGGGTTATGTAAGATGTCCAAGAAAGTATTAGGCGGCACCGGCTTTCGCTGAGAGCCCAGCCGGCTTAATGCATCAGCCGCCTCGTTCTTCCTGCGATCGATGTGCTCTACTTGGTAACCCTGAAAGTGTCCAGCAATGGCATCAACTTCACGGCGATAAGCCGCCATGAGAGGGTCCTTGGAATCCCACTTCCCTGATACTTGTTGAGCCACTAAGTCTGAGTCGCCGAAGCACCTTACCCGGCTCAAGCTCATCTCCTTAGCCATCCGAAGACCATGGAGCAAGGCCTCGTAC
Organism: Triticum aestivum; assembly: GCF_018294505.1. Classification (NCBI taxonomy): domain Eukaryota; kingdom Viridiplantae; phylum Streptophyta; class Magnoliopsida; order Poales; family Poaceae; genus Triticum; species Triticum aestivum. The sequence continues at coordinate 328,105,758 of NC_057799.1, forward strand.
TCAGCCGCATTGTTAGTACAAGGAAACATCAACCGTAGCACATAATGAAACTTGTCACCTTTAGGGGAAGCCAATACAACTCCAGCCCCCGAGCCCTCCAATTGCCTAGACCCATCGAAGTGAATAGTCCAATATGTATTATCCGGCTTTTCTTCAGGCACCTGTAGCTCTGTCCAATCGTTGATGAAATCCACCAAAGCTTGAGATTTAACAGCAGTGCGTGGTACGTATTTCAGACCATGAGGCCCAAGCTCTATAGCCCACTTAGCCACTCTTCCTGTGGCTTCTCTGTTTTGGATGATATCTCCAAGGGGAGCAGAACTAACCACAGTGATGGGGTGACCCTGGAAATAATGCTTAAGCTTCCGGCTTGCCATGAACACACCATAAACAAGCTTCTGCCAATGTGGATACCGCTGTTTGGACTCAATGAGCACTTCACTGACGTAGTAAACCGGCCGCTGAACAGGATACTCCTTACCCTCTTCCTTACGCTCCACCACCACAACCACACTGACGGCTCGTGTGTTAGCAGCTACATACAGTAATAAGGGCTCCTTGTCAACCGGAGCAGCAAGGACTGGGGGCTCAGCCAGCTGTCTCTTCAAATCCTTGAAAGTAGTATTAGCAGCATCATCCTAGATAAAATCATCAGATTTCTTCATCAACTGGTACAGTGGTATGGCCTTTTCACCCAAACGGCTTATAAACTGGCTCAAAGCAGCGATGCGGCCTGCCAGACGTTGGACGTCGTTTAGACACGCCAGCTTAGCCAGAGAGGTGATTGCCTTGATTTTTTCCGGGTTAGCTTCAATGCCTCTGTTAGAAACCAGGAAACCCAAGAGCTTGCCTGCGGGAACACCAAAAACACACTTGGCCGGGTTAAGCATCATCTTGTAAACCCGGAGATTATCAAAGGTTTCTCTAAGGTCATCGACCAGGGTCTCCTTCTCCTTGGACTTAACCACGATATCATCCACATAGGCATGAACATTGCGCCCAATCTGGTCATGAAGACAATTCTGCACACAACGCTGGTAAGTCGCCTGTGCACTCTTGAGTCCAAAAGGCATAGACACATAACAGAAGGCTCCAAAGGGAGTGATGAACGCTGTCTTCTCCTGGTCCTTAACTGCCATTTTAATCTGATGGTATCCAGAATAAGCATCCAAGAAACTTAAGCGCTCACAACCCGCCGTAGCATCAATGATTTGATCAATACGGGGGAGAGCAAAAGGATCAGCCGGACACGCCTTGTTTAAGTCCGTGTAGTCCACACACATCCGCCAGGTGCCATTCTTCTTGAGCACGAGCACCGGGTTAGCTAAACATTCCAGATGAAAGACCTCGACAATAAACCCGGCCGCCAAGAGCCGGGCCACCTCCTCACCAATGGCTTTCCGCCTCTCCTCATTAAACCGCCGAAGGAATTGCCTGACCGGCTTAAATTTTGGATCAATATTAAGAGTGTGCTCAGCGAGTTCTCTAGGTACACCTGGCATGTCAGAAGGCTTCCATGCAAAAATGTCCCTATTCTCACGGATGAACTCGATGAGCGCGCTTTCCTATTTTGGATCCAGATTGGCACTGATGCTGAACTGCTGAGATGAGTCACCTGGAACAAAATCAACAAGTTTAGTCTCATCAGCTGACTTAAATTTCATTGCCGGCTCATGCTCCGTGGTCGGCTTTTTCAGAGATGTTATATCTATTGGGTCAACATTGTCCTTGTAAAACTTCAACTCCTCTGTTGCACAAACAGATTCTGCATAAGCCGCATCACCTTCCTCACACTCCAAGGCTATCTTTCGGCTGCCATGAACCGTAATGGTCCCATTGTGACCCGGCATCTTGAGTTGTACGTATACGTAACACGGCCGTGCCATGAATTTGGCATAAGCCGGCCGCCCAAATATGGCATGATACGGACTTCTTATCTTGACCACCTCAAAGGTCAATTTTTCCGCCCTGTAGTTGTACTCATCTCCAAAGGCCACCTCCAGCTCGATCTTACCAACTGGATAAGCCGACTTACCAGGCACCACACCATGGAAAACAGTATTGGACTGGTTGAGGTTCTTATCAATCAACCCCATACGACGGAAGGTCTCATAATAGAGGATGTTGATGCTGCTGCCTCCATCCATGAGCACCTTAGTGAACTTATATCCTCCCACCTGAGGAGCCACCACCAGGGCCAGGTGACCCGGATTATCAACCCAGGGAGGGTGATCCTCCCTACTCCACACAATAGGCTGCTCAGACCATCTCAGATAGCGTGGAACCGCCGGCTCAACAGCATTCATGGCCCTCTTATGAAGCTTCTGATCTCGTTTACACAGACTGGTGGTAAACACATGATACTGTCCACCATTGAGCTGCTTTGGATTGGTCTGGTATCCCCCCTGCTGCTGTTGATGACCCTGGCCGGACTGCTGATTAAAGCCCCCTTGAACATTCTGAGGATTGAAATTTGAGCCGCCGCCCAAGCCATGAAAGCCGCCAGCGCCTGAGCCGCCGCCCGAGCCATTGTTGCCATTAAAGGCATTCGAATTCTTAAAGGCTTTCATGATTGCGCAATCTTTCCATAGATGAGTAGCTAGCTTCTCCCTAGAGCCATGCCTCGGACAAGGCTCATTCAACAGCTGCTCAAGCGTTGGGCCTGAACCGCCGGCTCGGGGAGGTGGCCTCCCTTTACGTCGCTGGTTGTTACCCTGTGAGCTGGCATTGGCCACAAACTCTATGCTGCCATCAGCCTTACGCTTGCTACCTCCTTGGTTCGCCGGGTTATGCTGAGGGCCCTTGCCATTGTCGTTCTTCTTTCCCTTCCCTATCCTTTCATCATCTGACGCGGGGTCCTTGGTACTATCAGAGTCGGCGTACTTGACGAGAGCCGCCATCAGCGTACCCATATCATTGCAATCGCGCTTGAGCCGCCCGAGTTTCATCTTCAGGGGCAGGAAACGACAATTCTGCTCCAACATTAAGACTGCAGAGCCAGCATCCATCTTATCAGATGAATGTATTATCTCTTTGACCCGGCGAACCCAATGTGTTGTAGACTCACCCTCCTGCTGTTTACAGTTAGTCAAATCCACAATTGACATAGACTGCCTATAGGTATCTTTGAAGTTTTGGATGAACCGGGCTTTCAGCTCAGCCCAAGACCCGATAGAATTCGGTGGCAGCCCTTTCAACCAAGTGCGGGCAGTCCCATCTAACATCATGGTGAAGTACTTGGCCATTGCCGCTCCGCTGACCTCCAGCAATTCCATGGCCATCTCGTAACTCTCGATCCAGGCTCCGGGTTGTAAATCAGCCGTGTAATTAGGCACCTTCCTAGGCCCTTTGAAATCCTTGGGCAGACGTTCATTGCGAAGAGCCGGCAGTAGACAAGGGACACCTCCAGTCCTCGTAGGGATACCCACGTCGATGGAAGCCGTCGGATAAGCCGGGGGTGGCTGGTAAGCCGTCAACTAAGGCACCTGCTCCGCCTCTTGCCGTGCCCTGTCTTGGTCTGCTGCGTGAAAGGCTCCGTTATGAGCCGGGCCGTGGCCAGGAGGCAAGTCATGGCGTCGGACATTACTTGAGCCGGTCGCTGAGACCATGTGTCTGCTATAACTCGGGCTCCGGCCTGGACGAGGGGTTGAATGAATCCTGTCACCGCTATAAGAATACGCCTCTTGCTGCGCCAGAGCTGTCTGAAGGAGTTCTCTGACCCGGCGGGTTTCAACCGCCGTTGGAGAGTCACCATCAATTGGGAGAGCCGCCAGCCGTGCCGCCGCGGCGACCATGTTTTCCAACGGGTTAGCATAATGACCCGGTGGTATTGGTGCGTACTGAGGCGGGGCAAGGTTCACCCGGGGAGGTCCCATCACTTGGGGTGGAATTGGCGTCCCAGCCCCGGGCACTACGATCTCTGGCGGGTTACTAGACCCTGCACCTGGCGTGTTGAAGAGGTTTCGAGGATCATAAACCGGAGGGAGTCGAGATTGGGCCTTTTGATGCCTCCTTCTCATGACCTCATTGGACGCGTTTTGATCCATCGTGAGCCGGAAGGACTGTGCCTGAATCAGCTGAGTCTGGGCGTCGAGAGCCGCCCTCTCTGCAGCCATCCTGGTCCCCTCCGCCGCCAGATCCTCCTTGGCCTTTGCTAGATCCAACTTTAACTGTGCCACCTCCGCGTCATGCTGAACTTGATCCGCCGGAGCAACCGTAGCAGTCAACAGGACCATCATCTTGTCTGTAAGATCCATCAGCACCTGAGCCGGCGAAGGCACAGGGCTTCCTGATCCGGAGGCGGGGTTTTGAACAGGTTGCGCACCGGCCATGAAGATTCCAACCCGGCTCGGCGGCTCAAAGGGGTCCGGAATGCTGTCACCATCGGAACAACCCCTGAGCCTGCCATCTTGAAGTTGATACAACGAGTTTGACTCCTCCGTAGACGGCTCGCCGTCAGAGCCGGCGGCCGTCTCATCACCAGATCCAGATCCTCCAGAGAGTCCTCCGTGGATACATCCCACGAAAGCATGCTTCAAGGCAGGTAAAACCCAGGCGGGTTGTGCACGCTGAGCCATCTCGATGAGATCGGCGCAGAGATCCGGCTCAGGGCCCGGCTCACCAATCTTGCCAATGAAGACATGAATTCCGGCGAAGGGGACCCGGTACCCGTACTCAATTGAGCCGATGTCGGGGCCCCAGTTCGCGTCATCGATGTAGAGCTTGCCGCGACGACTCTTGGTCATCCGGCCCACAGTGTATCCCTTGAGCCCTTCGAAGCTGCCCTTCAAGAACTCAAATCCACCGTGCGCTGGCCCCACGGTGGGCGCCAACTGTCGTGGAATTGTCACGGCAGATCTCCTCGTGCAAGGACTTAGTCGTGGAGCCATCGCAGCTAGGAAGCTTAAAGGGGTTAAACAGGACAAGGAACACGAGGGTTATACTGGTTCGACCCCTTACGGTGAAGGTAAAAGCCTACGTCCAGTTGAGGTGGTATTGATTAGGGTTTCGATGACCAGGAGCTAAAACGTCCTGCCTGGTTATCGATCTTCTCTTTTTCCCCCCAAACCGCCGCCGGGTCGTCCCTTTATATAGAGAGGTTGACGCCCAGCGGCTCTCAGAGCCCCGGCCGGCTCATAACAGTGTCCGGCTCGGACTCTTAGCTATTCTTGCCTTACACTACAAGTTTCACCCTAACGGCGGTTAACACTACGGGCCTTAAACCACCTCCGGTTCTTAAGCCCATGATCGACCCGCCGTCTTCAAGTTTGGTGCTGGGCTTCGCATGATGACCATTATGAGTAACCCGGCCCCTCCTGGGCGGGTGACTCTAATGGTTATATCCTCAACACCTCCCGATGAACATGATCCCGTTTCGAACGTGGTCGGTCGAACACAAGGCCGTTTCCTCCGTTTGCGGTACGCCACGCCAATTTTCCATCAGCTATTCTGTCCAAGCTGGTTGGCTCCCACGTGTTCTGTTGCCTCCCGATGAACACGACGCATTCCGTTGCTTCCCATGCACACGACGACGACGCTGTTTTTTTTGCGGGCGACGACGATGATGTTTCTCCGTTCCGACCCAGCCATGTACACGAGCCCTAGCTGTACACATGCGCGAGTAGGCGTTCGAGACCCCGCCCGTATGTACGTACATGGCTGTATTTTCTTTCTTGCACACTGGCCGTTGTACGTAGGTGTACATGCTACGTGCACACCTCTACTACGACCCGTGCGCACCTCTACATCAACCAGTATGTACGTACATGTTCGCGACCAGAATGACAACGCTACGTACGCTTCGACCAGGTGGGTCCCGACTGTCAGGCACTTCCTTGCGTGCGAAGATGTAGCTGGTGGGTCCCAGCAGTCAGGGATGAATCATTTTTTTTGCCTAGACGCACTTCCTTGCGTGCGAAGATGTAGCTGGTAGGTCCCAGCAGTCAGGGGGAATTTTTTTTTCGCGAACTACGGTTGCCCGTCCGGTGGGTCCCTACTGTCAGGTGGAGGAATCATTATTTTCCGCGTAATAAGGAGGCACTTCCTTGCTGCGGCCATGGACCCAGCTGTCAGCCTCTCCACGTACAGTCCACGTCCGATAGAAGTCGTTCCTTGACCACGTTGACCACGCCACGCCGAGAGCACCAGGGCGGTGGACGACAACGAGGCCTAGGAAGGGGACGACGCGGAGCCGGGGAAGACGCGACAGTGGATGCCCACGCGTAGAGGAGTATGAGGGTTCACTGGTTCGCTGCGGTGTGAGGCTGCCATCGCCGCAGAATAACAGGGGGTGTGGGTGAGTAGAGGGATGGCCTGGCCAGCGGTGGGAGTAGTAGGGGGCGGTGAGGCCTCCACGGCATCGCAGCCGGCCATGGGAGGCAGGAGCACGAGGCACGAACGGTGCTGGTTTGGGCAGCTGGAGCAAGAAGACCAGAGGTTGAAGAAGCACTACGGCCATTGGATGGACATCGTACGGTCACTGGAGCTAGAATCGTGCATATTGACTAAGTTGACAAAGCCCTCCGTCCCGTCAACTTAATAGGCCCACAAGTCAGCCTGCCACTATACTGGGTCCGAGCTAGCAGGGGGAGTATTCATTTTTTTGTGCGTAATAAGGAGGCACTTCCTTGCGTGCAAAGATATAGCTGGTGGGTCCGAGCTGTCAGCGGCGGTAACGTTTTTTTCGCGAAATATAGAGGCACTTTCGGTGGGTCCCAGATGTCAGGTGGAGGAATCATTATTTTGCGCGTAATAAGGAGGCATTTCCTTGCGTGTGGCCGTGGACCCAGCTGTCAGCCTCTCCACGTATAGTCCACTTCAGATGCATGTTGGTCGTCGACCACGTTGACCAGGCCGCGCCGAGAGCACCAGGGCGGTGGACGACGGCGAGGCCTAGGAATGGAATGACACAGAGCCAGGGAAGACTCGGCAGTTGTTTCCCACGCGAAGGGGAGTACGACTGTACGAGGGTTTACTAGTTCGTCTGCCATTGCCGGAGAATAACAGTAGGTGTGGGTGAGTAGAGGGATGGCTAGGCCAGCGATGGGAGTATGGTGGGGCGGTGAGGCCTGCGCTTCAGCACAGCCGGCCGCGGGGAAGAGGGACCAGGCAGTCCCGCCGGCGCTTGTTTGAGCGGCTGGAGCAGGAAGAGCAGAGATTGAAGAAGCACGACGGCCGTTGGATGGACATCCAACAGTCACTGCTTGTGCGTAGACCTTTTTTTTAGGAAAGCCTCAAATCTGTGGAAAACAGCATACATCCCATCTGCCATTATTTCTAATAATTTACAGCCCATTTGCTAATTCTTAAGGTTTTTTTGGAGCCCATATTCTTTTTGTTAGCATTACAGCCCATATTGTGGCCACGGTTAAAAAAATATACGAAATTTTGCATATTTCGGTGCGGTCCGAACTGTTTTTAATCCGGAAATTTCAAGTCACATTCAAACTGATTTTAAAAATAAATGTATATCAATATAAAATCCAACAAATTGTCCACGCATAAAAATCAATGCAATTTAAAATCTCGAAATGAAAAAAAAAAGAAATTTGAAACTAATTGCCAGTTTGATGTGTTTTAAAAATGTACAGCCCATTTCTCATTACTGATAGGCCATTTTCTCGGCCAGCCGAATGAACCTCTCCTCGTCTTGAAAGATTTGCAGCCCAACAGGCCTGACAAAGCGACTTACTTGGCAAATCACAAAAAACTGGGCTGTGGCCGTGGACCCAGCTGTCAGCCTCTCCACATACAGTACTCTTTCGATGGAAGTCGGTCGTTGACCACATTGACCACGCCGCGCCGAGAGCACCAAGGCAGTGGACGATGGCGAGGCCTAGGAAGGGGACGACGCGGAGCCGGGGAAGACGCGGCAGTGGATGCCCACGCGGAGAGGAGTACGAGGGTTCACTGGTTCGGCTACGGTGTGAGGCTGCCGTCGCCGCAGAATAACAGGGGGTGTGGGTGAGTAGAGGGATGGCCTGGCCAGCGGTGGGAGTAATATGGGGGCAGTGAGGTCTCCGCGGTAGCACAGCCGGCCACGGGAGGCAGGCAGGCGGCACGACCGGCGCTGCTTTGGGCGGCTGGAGCAAGAAGACCAGAGGTTGAAGAAGCACTATGGCCGTTGGATGGACATCGTACGGTCACTGGAGCTAGAATCATTCATATTGACTAAGTTGACAAAGCCCTCCGTCCCTGTCAACTTAGTAGACCCACAAGTCATCCACCCACTATGGTGGGTCCCAGCTAGCAAGGGGTATTCATTTTTTTGTGCGTAATAAGGAGGCACTTCCTTGCGTGCGAAGATATAGCTGGTGGGTCTGACCTGTCAGCGGGGAGAACATTTTTTTCGTGAAATACAGAAGCCCTTCCTGTGGGTCCTAGCTGTCAGGTGGAGGAATCATCATTTTGCGCGTAATAAGGAGGCATTTCCTTGCGTGCGGCCGTGGACCCAGTTGTCAGCCTCTCCACGTACAGTCCACTTCCGATGGATGTTGTTTATTGACCACGTTGACCAGGCCGCGCCGAGAGCACCAGGGCGATGGACGACGGCGAGGCCTAGGAAGGGAACGACACGGAGCCAGGGAAGACTCGGCAGTTGTTTCCCACGTGGAGGAGTACGAGGGTTTACTGGTTCGTCTGTCGTCCCCGAAGAATAACAGCAGGTGTGGGTGAGTAGAGGGATGGCTAGGCCAGCGATGGGAGTACGGTGGGGCGGTGAGGCCTGCGCGGCAGCATAGCCGGCCGCGGGAGGAGGGAGCAGGCAGTCCCGCCGGCGCTTGTTTGAGCGGCTGGAGCAGGAAGAGCAGAGATTGAAGAAGCACGACAGCCGTTGGATGGACATCCAACAGTCACTGCTCTCGTGTGCATTATTTCTAAAAATGTACAGCCCATTTAAAAATTCTTAAGAATTGTTTTGGAGCCCATCTTCTTTTTGTTATCATTACACCCCATATTGTGGCCACGGTTAAAAAGTATACGAAATTTTGCATATTTCGGTATGGTCAACTATTTTTAATCCTGAAATATCGATTCACATTCAAACTATTTTGAAAAATAATTTAGATAAATATAAAATCCAAATAATTGTCCACGCATAAAAATCAATGGAATTTAAAATCTTGTAATGAAAAAAAATTGAAAAAAATTCCTGGTTTGATGTGTTTTAAAAATGTACAGCCCATTTCTGGGCAAACCGAATGAAACTCTCCTCGTCTTGAAAGATTTGTAGCCCAGCAGGGCTGATAAAGCAAGTAGGCCTCGTTTGGGTATTTTTTTAAAAAATAGAACTGGGCTAGCCATTTTCAGCAAGAAAAAAACACAACTGGGCTCATGATGTGGTAAACATAAATAAAACCCTGGCTAGACGGGCCACAGCCCCCGCACAGCCCCGTTGTTACCCTGATCCGTCGCTAAATCTAGTGTAAATAACTACTGCTTGTTCCTCAAAAAACTGCGCAACCTGCTGGGTCCCTGGTGTCAGCCGCTCGTAGTATAATTCTCTCGTTTATTGACTACGTTGACAATGGCGTGAGCCCCAGATGTCCAACCATTAGGAGGAACCATATTTTTGGGCTTGTAATATAGAAGCACTTGCTTGCGTACTGCCATGACGCTGGTGGGTCCCTACTGTCATCCTCTCCACGTATAGTCATCTCCTTGTTCCTCTCGGTTGTTGACGATGTTGACAACGCAAGAGGGCGATGCACCGCGCACGGCGAGCGAACCAAGGCCACAAGGCGGAGGACGACGGCGAGGCCTCGGACGGAACAAACAGGAGCCGTGGAAGATGCGCCGGTCCAGTCACAGGCGGAGGGGAGTACGAGGGTTGACTGGTTCGGGTGCGGGTGCGTGTTTGGGCTGACATCGCCGGAGAATAACATGACATGTGGGGGAATAGAGGGAGGGACTGGCCAACGTTGGAGGGTACATACGGTAGGGCGGCGGAGGCGCAGCCAGCCATTGGAGGCGGGAGCAGGCAGAGCCTACGGGGTGGTTTGGTTTGGGTGGCTGGAGGAAGAAGAAGACAAGAGATAGAAGATACACGACAGATGTTGGATGTCAATCCAACGACTAGTAGGCAGAATCGTTTGTTGACTGGCTAGTAAGTCGACACCACCTTGGATAGGCTATTTCCTCGCGTGTCCCAAATGTCGGAATCCAAATTTGTCACGGTCATGAAGCCTTTCCTATGAAAATTTACAGCCCATTTGATATGCTAGTTCGAAATAAGTTTGTGGATGCTGGTGGGGACTAATCACTTGGCTTCTGTAATGCACAGTGAGCTCAAGCAGCTGGCGAAAGTGATGTTATTTCCCTTGGTTGGGATTTGTTAGTTGTTACAATATTTCACTCTAAATTAAACGACTGGCAAGCCATTTGCCTTGCTTCAAAGAAAATATGACAGTCACGGCCGAGTTGAAAAGGGCAAGAACATCTAACTCCAGCTTACAAACTGTACAAAAGCACGAGGGTTAATTGTTCATCAGGTTTACAAAAAAACCAAGGTTGAAAAGGGCAACAACATCTAACTCCAGCACTGTTTTCGGCAGTCACAGTCAAATGGATCGGTCAGGTCCATAGAATGAACATCTTGGGTCGTAAAATTCACTGGATTACGACCACAATATGTTGTAAATAGAAGCCCGGCACGTTCAGAAGCTCTTTTGCCCACCTGAAACTCCTTTTTTTGCTCTTCCACATACCCATCTGTCAAAACCATGCTGCTGATAAACTTAAGCCTGATGGACAATAGTAACCTCACATTCAGCAGGAAGAATGTGACAAATCTAGTGTTTGCACGGTTGGCTACGTATCGTTCTAGCGTTATTGTCTTCAATCGAATCTCATGAGAAGTGAGAAAATCCCGATGCTTACGAATCCATCGATTGGTTATAACTTTCTTACCCCGTCCTATTGCCTAAATAGACATGAAGATTGAAAACAGTTAAGGTGTAAAAAAAGAGTGTCGAAAGAGCAATAGCTGAACGGTTAATTCTAGTACACTATATGCGGGCTTCCAATGTGCGTGAAATTATCACCTTTATATACAACTTCTCCAGACATGGAAAGCATTGCAGCAAGCCAATAATCTTGTTCAGGTCAAAACTATTCAATTGGATATATAAGATCTTGACAGAATCCAGCACCATTGATAGGCCATCCATGGAGAAACTCTTCATTGAGCATAGAACATAATTAGTACAAAATGTGTACTCCAAGATGACAAATAACTTATGCGCAGAAATTTAAAATGCAGCTTATGGTTACAAGTGTAGATGATAATATAAAGTACCTAAAGAACTGTGGAGCCAAACACCATATTGAAATGAGCACAGAGATCATGTATTACACCCAAGGTCTCCAGTTTAGGCGCAGAGAGGATGGTTATTTGCAACGGTGAATAACTAGAATCAAGGATCAACCTTTGAAGTGAAGGGGCATCTTGGATGATGAGCTGCCTTCTGTCAAAAGAAATTCCAATTCTTACAAGGTTAGGCGACTTTATTTGGAGACAACCGATTCTAACTGTGAAAACAAGCACCAAGCACTCCAGGGCAGGGCAACTGGAGTGGATGATGCTGTGCAATGAGGCCTCCGATATACGAACCCGCACAAGTGAAAGTTTCTTGAGAAATGGGAGTCGAAGGTTTAGTACCAGATTGTCTGGTAGGTCGCACAACGCAAAGGTGGCGGTGTGGAGAGAGGAGGAAAACCGGAGATGGACATCGGTGCTGAGGGCACAGGTAGATGGCGTTCGGTATCTGGTAGGTGATTTCCAGGGGAATAGTAGAACTCAAGCAGCTGTAGTTCTGTGAATTCAGGGGATTTCAGCCAGGCGTCCACCGTGTAGGGCATGTTATGCTTGCTCAGGTAGCATGACGGGATGCAGAGGCTTTCAACGGAGCCCTAGTGGGAGGAGATGATGGCTCTGGGGATTTCAAAATCATTGAAGAGGGATAGCTGATGACAGTCGGGATTAAGGGGCACGGCGCGCCATAGAGGGCACCACCGAATTGAGAGAACTTGGGTCCGGCAGCAATCCTTGGTGGGGAGAAGCGAGATGATCTCCCCAAGGACGGCGTCCGGGAGATTGCTGATGCGGTCCACCCGAGATTCTACGGGTTCCTCGGATCGGTGGGGGTGGGGTCGCCGCTTCTCCCCATGCTGCCGGGTGCGGGATCTACAACAGGCGTCGCCGCTGGCGGGAGCCTCATCTTCTTGGCGCTGGGTTAAGCCGACTCCATTTTCCTCAAGGGCGTCGCGTCGCGCTCACGGATTTGAGCAGAGTAACGAATGATGAGCCTAGTTGTAGTGTGAGTGAAGAAGAAGGGGAGCTGGGGTTTTTTTGTAGTAGTGAGGAAGAAGGGGAGCTGGGGTTTTCTGTAGGAGTGAGGTGAGGAATTTGGGGGTACGAGTGGAGCGAGCTGACGTGAGGTGGGTGGGAGTGAGGAGGAAGAAGAACACCCATGTTTTTTTGGGGGGCGGTGTGCTGGGTGTGGGTAGCGCCTCTCATTCAGTAAATATATGGACTTTTGAATTGATTTTACTATTTACTAGGGTGGATGGGCTGTTTTGTTTTGGGCCGAGAGACACAATTACTACTAGTACAGTGGAGACACTCTACAGCTACCCAGAAAAACAATTACTACTAGTACAATGGATACAATACCGCTTCTGGCTCCTCCTAGGTCATCGAAACGTCTCCCTCTACTAAATGCCATTATACTTTTGTTCACCGACATGCGGGCCATGTAGCGCGCGGGCCCAAATGCCATCCACCAAATTAGAAGGCAGTATGCAGGCGGAGAGTCACCCCGGTCGTAGCGCGGCAATAACGAGCCGTCGTATCACAAAACCCCACCTCCCCGCAGTCTAAGTTTGACGGATGAAGCAACCATCATTTCACTCTTCGCTGAATCCCCTTCTCCCTCACCGTCTTCAAGAAAGGCAACACTCGCATCTGCCACTGTTCTTCTCTCCCAACGAAGGGAAGGTAAGCGGATCCGTGATGTTGGTATATTTTCGTTCAGAGAAAAAAAAGAACTTTTGCAAAGCAGTAACCGAACCTCACTCTTTTTTTTGTTTCATTGTCATTGCGATTGTGTTTTCCTTTCAGTGGTCCTAGTATTCGTCGGTTTCATGATGGACCAAGGAGAACCAGGCAAAGATCTGCCGATATTGGAGCAGACGCGGGAGGCTGATCCCACGAGACAAAGAGCTCCAAGAAGATGGAGGCAGCCACCGAGCCGACCCCAGATACGCTCACGGCCACTACTGAGATGGTCAAC
>NC_057799.1:328119366-328195359 GCF_018294505.1 Triticum aestivum
TTTTCTTCTTTGCCGATCTCGTTTGTGGTTTTTTATCTAAGTATGTGGTGATGAATAATGCAAAATTTTATTAGCTTCGATGCCATGCTATACATAGTGGTTTAAATAACTTGTGTTTCTTATACTGGAAAGTAATTCACAATTTGTTTCTGTTTCAATTAGAGCCCTGATGCAGACAAGGATTGTGTGGTTGTACATGTCACTCGCTATGAGGTGGATGACCTGAATATACGCACTGGGAAAACACAGTTTTTAGGCTGTTGGATCCTGGAAGCCATTTGCGCTTATACCAATGAATAGTTGTATTCCAGCCTCACTGTTGTCAGGCATGTTGTCCAGGGTGTACTGAAGCACAAGAAGTTCAAAGCTACTCCTTCGTTTGTGAGGCATACTATTCTTGTCAAGCTTATGCAGGAATATGATGTGGCATGCCTCCACAAAAAAGTTTATGAGTGGCAAGGCCACAAGGTTGTCTTCATGAAGGTTCACAGGATTGAGCTGCTGCCGGACGTCCTCGATGATGTTCATGGCAAGGTCCGTCTTGTGTCTAGCCCAAATTAGATCGAGGCATGAAATAGTTGCCCCAGCTAGTGTTTAATAGTAGTTTGGATTGTATCTAATTATCCGAACCTTGCCTGTTATCGAGCCCTCTGGGGCTAGTACTCTGTTTGAATCCATCTATGGGAACTGCTGCTATTTTTGTGTGCCCGTGAATCATGTGAGAACCACCGTAATTGTTGCCGAAACAGATGCATCCTCACTAGTTTTTTCATGAATATGGCATGGTAAGACATAAGTTGTCACGGTTTATCATACGAGCAGTGTGTGTTTTGATGAAATAGAGTACTCGTTCGAGAACTGTGCGCTGATGTATACATAAGTACTTGTAAATACTGTTGGTGCTACCCCACTTGTAAGCAGTTGTGCAAAACACGGCACATTGGCTCAGCTCACTTCAACACTAGGCTATCGACCAGCTAACAATCAACAATCTGTTGTCTGACATATAAGCAACTATGTATCTTGTTACAGTGGTTCATGCAGTTAACTGAGGCCACAATGTAAATTCCAAACATTCACACGCTAGTCCAGCGTTCATGTGGAACACTCACATTAAACTCGGCTTCATAAAAAACTTGAAAAGCCTAAGTTAAGCATTTATACATCTCAATGATTCATAGAACATAACAAACATATACTAGTTCACAGCAAAAGACAAAGTTGTGAGAAGGTTTACAAATCAGGAAAAAACAAGCAAGGCTTCTCTGAGCAAAGGTCCTCCCGACAGGCTCAAATTTCCTGGAGTTCACTCTGGTTTTTTCTTGTTGCCACCATCCAGGGTTAGGTTTTCTCATTCCAGAATAACCAATTATAATTGTGTTCTCAGCTGGAATGCTAAACTGAACCATGTAGTGTACTCACCAGCTGAAAGTCTTGTGCATTCCACTAAATTTAAGCACCGCTATTTGCAGAAATAAGCAGACCACAATGCCTCTTGTCAGCGCACCTGTCCAAAAAACCGCCGTGCAGCCGTGCCAGCTAGTCCTTGGTCCATGGATGAACTGGTAGAAAGTGCATTCCGGACTAGGATGCAGTTGTTTTCGCTCGTCCCTACACTGCAATCAGGAAGTAAAACGTACGAATCAACTTCTTTTATATTGCGTTGGTCATTCTACCTAGTAACTACCAATGTAGGAATACCTGGAAGACGGGTGGTTAGACAACGACAACGAGGGATAGCCATCTCATTTTGCGCAGTTCTACTAAAACTGAGGTGTGTGCTTTTGATTGTGCGGATAGAAACGATACGGAGACGGACATCCCGAAACGATATGGAGACAGACATCCCTGTTTGCGCAAATACGAAATACAGTTATTTAAACAGTGACAGATATTTGCAGTGGCGTATGATTAACAACAGCATCTATTGTGTTATAATTGGCACTAGATTGACAGTATGAAAGTTACAGTAAGCAAGTAGCATCACATCACATCAACATTGCCACTAGATTAACATGCAGAACAATAGCATTAGTATTACTGTCATGAGAGTAGCACATGGTTAGTAAATGTGCAATCAAATTTGTGCAGTTCCACTGGGATGAAGCAATGTTAGCGGTGTGAGATTTAAGTGTAACTGCAAAAACACAATTCATGGGAAATAAAGCAAGACGGAAGCACTTCATAAAATGGTGGTGGCATTGCTTCAATTTATCGTCAGCACTAGACCATTACTTATAGTGACATTAGGTGGCATTGCTTAATGCTTCATGTGATTTTACATTAACGGTAGCGATATGAGCGTAGGGACAGCAGGGGCATAAAGTGGTGAGGCAGATGTGGTTGCCGAGAGCGGCAAACACTCAGGCAGCATGTCTGCATTTGTCCCATTTTTTATGTCCTCGGCGACATTTTCCTATGTGAGCACAGGAAATCTAGACCTGCTCATTCTCATTTGCGTTGTCCCCCAACACCCGTCACTTTCTTTCCTTTTCAACCAAGAGATAGGTCCACTTCCCCCCACCCTTCGCTATCCACCATGCTTTCTTTGTTTTTTCAACCAAGAGACCGGTTGGGTAGCCAGTATCTACTACTTTCCCCCGTTTCCTCTTAGAACCAAGTCCTAGATTCATGCTACAACTTTCCCACTTTCTTCCCTGTTTGAACCAACTCTTAGAGTCGATTGTATGAACTAGCTTTACCTCTAATAATAGTAAAAGTCTATGTGGCTTTGGAACAGCGGACGGAAGTAGAAAAAGATCCACACGAAGCCAAGTGGGGAGCTGGGGCAGTAGAGCAAGGCAGGTTTCCAAGGAATATATACCTGAGGGTCGTCGGCATGTGGCAAAGACGGCGTTGGGAGGCCGCATCTTGGCCACAATACCGCAGGGAGGAAGAAGGGGTCGGAGGCCCTCCGGAGCCGGTGCTCTCTCGGAGAGAACGACACGGCCGCCAATCAGGATGCACGGGCAGCCGTTGGTCTCCTCCCTCGCTGCCGACGACATCGTGAATGATGCTCCTACACCCCTGCCCCGGTCGAGGTTGTCCGGCCGGATTTGTGACCAGCCGTGAGCTGAGAGAGAGTGTGGCCACCTATGTCTTGCTTAGATCTGGAGAGCATGAGAGAGTGAACGAGAGGAACCCTAGTAAAGCAAGCGCTAAGGCTCCTGCTTATGTATATAGTGGAGTGATTTTGTTGTACCAGCTTCAAAAAAATGCGCTCCTACGTGTACCCGCGAGTGGGTGTGAGAGAACTAGTGCGTGCGTGCACCGCTTCTCTTCGTGAGAGTACAATATACTATGCCCAAAGAACGTTCGCCACAAGAGTAATAGTATAAGTGTGTGACGTGTGAGCTAAAATAAAATGTGTGCGACATCTTTTGTTTTTTAGAAGTTCTGAGGGTAGGGTCTGAAGAGCACATATGTGTGTGACGTCTACCTGCAGATAGACGGTGGGTGCGAGAGGACTCGGGAGGGTGCGTGTGCGTGATAGAGAGGGGGCACGTATCAATGCAATGCATGTGTCCGTAAATCATTATCCGACAAACGTTCGCTAGAAGCCTTTTCCTGACGAACGCCATAAGAACCGTTAGATCGGCATCCGATAGTGTCAGTTTTGCCATGTCATTTAACAGAACAGCCACTCCTCCTACACACAAATCTTCCACGTGAGTGTTAGCAACTGCCGTATGCTCCCTCCGTTCCAAAATGCAGTGCATATAGCTTTATTGAAAATTCGAACCTCGCAAACTTTTACCGAGTTTTCGTGTACCAAATTGCACATGTAGAATACCCTGTATATATCATTTCATTCATCTTCGAGAGGTAACTATAAAGATGGGGGAGGGGTCTACAAAGAAAGGCCACCGTATCACCTGCAGCAATTTCGACCATCCTTTGGTGTGGAGGAATATTATAGGAACTCTATATGATATGATTTTTATACGATTTTTTCCTCTAGAGCCAATTGGTTCATAGGAATAGATTCATATACTCCACATTTCAAAGGAAATAAACATGATATCATTTCTATAGCTTTAGAGCCACTTGGTTCATATGAATGGATTCCTATACTCCCATAATTTCAAAGGAAAATAAACATTAGCGTATATTCAATAGAAAAGTTCCTATGATATGAACCAAAGTACATCTCTTTTCTAATCCCTCCTCATAGGAATTGAGATACATGTCATCTCTAGATTCAATAGAAAAGTTCCTATGATGTGAACCAAATGACATTTCTTTTCCAATCCCTACTCATAGGAATTGAGATACTTCATGTCATCTCTTTCCCTACAACTTCCATGTATACATCTTCTATTTCTAAATAGCTAGTACAACCCACTAGTAGCTTTTTTCCAAGACATGCAACTATGGCACAAGAACTATATAGTTTGCGAATAACTTGAAAGATGGTCGCGGGATGAAGCTAATCCGACAGTGCAGAGATGGCAAATCCGAGCACTACTGGCCGTTGGATATCATCAACATTCCACCAGATCTGCCACATGTACAATTTAGTAGACTCCATGGTTGAACTTAAGCATAATGCACAAACCACAAAACACAAGCACTTCTCCTTTGTTCTAGAATCTTCCGTATCATAATTGATTTATTTTTTATAAATGAATTGCCATTATTTGTTTTTTACTTTATGCTTTACAATGCACAACCCCATGAATCTTAACATTTTTATAAAACTAATTGATTTTGAATGAGATGAACTATAAGAACTAAACAAACATCTACATCATGCATATATGACTCAAAGCTTTACATGCTATAGCGTGTATTTACTCATAATTTGGTTTCGAAATCTCATGCGTTCAATGCATGTGTACCTTACTAGTTTTGAGTAGAGTAGCAAATTTCACGCGGCCCCGGGTATATCAAAATGCAGGGCCCATGCATCATTGCCTTTCGATCGAACCTATGTCCACAATTTTTTGTACGTACTATATCTCCACTGGTCCCCGAACCCAAAATGCTGCCTCGTTCCCCTAAAACCAAGTGGCCCACACATATTTAAGGCGTCGACTCGAACTCAATCCCTCTCCCGTTTACTACGACGTGGCCCCGCGCGCCGTAGTAGTACTCCTACAAACCCTACCACCGCACGCATCATCGGTTTTCTTTAAGAGGACGAGGGAGAAGCCGATTTGTAGTGGAGGCGCTTTAAAAAAAGATCTGTAGTGGAGACCCCTACCCCAGGGTACCCTAGGTAGCTGCCGCACGCATCATTGGTTTTCTCTTTTCTTTATGCTCTTGCGCCCTAGAGTGAAATGATGGTTGCTTTATCCGTCCAGCTTAATGCGGGAAAGGTGGGGCTTAGTGGTTTGACCCCTCATCGCTCATTTTCTACTACTGCGACGCTACGACCGGGGTGCCTCCAATTCCAACCGCTGCTCCGAACTGTAATTTGGTGCATCGCACGTGGAACAAGACGGTGGATGAGCCACATGTCGGCCAAAGTGGTCCTGTTAAGTGTGTCGCCATTTCGTGTGCGGACTCACCCTGCTTGAGTCGCTACGCCAACACGACAGGTGCAGCCTACCACTTGGTTTCACTCCTTGGTGAATCCCGACTATATTGATCTAAAAAGATACGTGCTGAACTACCCTCTCCGTCTCGTTTTTAGGCGTCTCGGTTTATAGGGCGTGCACGTAGTTCTAGGTCATCCATTTGACTAACTAAATATGAGTTACTATGTCACAAAAAAGTATATCATTGGATTATTAAGCGGATGTAGTTTCTAAACATATACTGTTCATCACATATATAGCCAGTTAAATTGTCAACCTAGAATGACGTGCATGCCATGTAAACCGATACGGAGGAAGTATAGTAAAATTGAGGTGATTTTACCGAGCGATGGGCGGGGGAGCATGGCCTGTCATGCGGTCCCACATGTCATGATGTACCAAGGCGATGCACGTGTCCCTCTTGAGGCAGAAGCAATACTACGTGGTTTGAGATGATGGCAAACCGAAGTGTGAAATAATGGTTGCTTCGTCCGTCTGGGAAGGTGAGGCATTGTGATTTGACATCTCATTGCTCATTACTACTACTGGGGCGGTACGACTGGGGTGCGTCCCCCTGCTATTCTGCACTGTTATTTGGTGCTTGACATGTCGACTCCGTTGCTATATGTCCCACATGTCGGCGACAGGAAGTACAGAATTCATGAAAGCGAGTGTGGACGGAGGAGTACAAGACACGGCTTGGGTTTTTGCTGCTTCGCGCGATCCATCGATACAAACCCGGACTAAAAAAGGAGAGGGCGGGTCTTTTCCCGCGCGGCAGGCATGGGAGTTTGGCATAGTCTGTTCGAGGCAAGGAAGCAGGAAGGGAAACAAGCAAATAATGGTTGAGCGACTTAGTTTTGGGAAAATCTGATTTTACGCAGTACGTACCCACTAGGGTTTATAGGGCTCATCTAAAAACATTCGTTTTTCCGTTTTATAAGTCTCAATTCTACTACTAGTAGTAGTATGATACGTCTCCAACGTATCTATAATTTATGAAGTATTCATGCTATTATATATTCTGTTTTGGATGTTTAATGGGCTTTATTATACACTTTTATATTATTTTTGGGACTAACCTATTAACCGGAGGCCCAGCCCAAATTGCTGTTTTCTTGCCTATTTCAGTGTTTCGCAGAAAAGGAATATCAAACGGAGTCCAAATGGAATGAAACCTTCGGGAGAGTTATTTTTGAACGGAAGCAATCCAGGAGACTTGGAGTAGATGTCAGGGAAGCTTCGAGGAAGCCACGAGGCAGGGAGGCGCGCCCTACCCCCTGGGCGCGCCCCCCACCCTCGTGGGCCCCTCGTAGCTCCCCTGGCCGACTTCTTTCGCCTATATATATCCATATACCCTAAAAACATCAGGGAACAGAATAGATCGGGAGTTCCGCCGCCGCAAGCCTCTGTAGCCACCAAAAACCAATCGGGACCCTGTTCCGGTACCCTGCCGGAGGGGGATCCCTCACCGGTGGCCATCTTCATCATCCCGGCGATCTCCATGATGAGGAGGGAGTAGTTCACCCTCGGTGCTGAGGGTATGTACTAGTAGCTATGTGTTTGATCTCTTTCTCTCGTGTGCTTGAGGTGATACAATCTTGATGTATCGCGAGCTTTGCTATTATAGTTGGATCTTATGATGTTTCTCCCCCTCTACTCTCTTATAATGGATTGAGTTTTCCCTTTGAAGTTATCTTATCGGATTGAGTCTTTAAGGATTTGAGAACACTTGATGTATGTCTTGCATGTGCTTATCTATGGTGACAATGGGATATTCACGTGATCCACTTGATGTATGTTTTGGTGATCAACTTGCGGGTTCCGTTTGTGAACTTATGCATAGGGGTTGGCACACGTTTTCGTCTTGACTCTTTTAGAAACTTTGGGGCACTCTTTGAAGTTCTTTGTGTTGGTTGAATAGATGAACCTGAGATTGTGTGATGCATATCGTATAATCATACCCACAGATACTTGAGGTGACATTGGAGTATCTAGGTGACATTAGGGTTTTGGTTGATTTGTGTCTTAAGGTGTTATTCTAGTATGAACTCTATGATAAATCGAACGAAAAGAATAGCTTCGTGTTATTTTACTACGGACTCTTGAATAGATTGATCCGAAAGAATAACTTTGAGGTGGTTTCGTACCCTACAATAATCTCTTCGTTTGTTCTCCGCTATTAGTGACTTTGGAGTGACTCTTTGTTGCATGTTGAGGGATAGTTATATGATCCAATTATGTTATTATTGTTGAGAGAACTTGCACTAGTGAAAGTATGAACCCTAGGCCTTGTTTCCTAGCATTGCAATACCGTTTATACTCACTTTTACCACTTGCTACCTTGCTGTTTTTATATTTTCAGATTACAAAAACCTATATCTACCATCCATATTGCACTTGTATCACCATCTCTTCGCCGAACTAGTGCACCTATACAATTTACCATTGTATTGGGTGTGTTGGGGACACAAGAGACTCTTTGTTATTTGGTTGCAGGGTTGTTTGAGAGAGACCATCTTCATCCTACACCTCCCACGGATTGATAAACCTTAGGTCATCCACTTGAGGGAAATTTGCTACTGTCCTACAAACCTCTGCACTTGGAGGCCCAACAACGTCTACAAGGAGAAGGTTGCGTAGTAGACATCAAGCTCTTTTCTGGCGCCGTTGCCGGGGAGGTGAGTGCTTGAAGGTATATCTTTATATCTTGCAATCGAATCTTTTTGTTTCTTGTTTTATCACTAGTTTATTTTATAAAAGAAAACTACAAAAAAATGGAATTGAGGGTACCTCATATGCTTCATCTTTTTAATATCTTTCATGAAAATAAGGATTCCGATAATTGTGCTCAATTGCTAGAAGAAGAATGCATTAAAATGTTTGGCACTAATTTTTTGAATGATGAGCATGATTGCAATGTTGTTAGTATGAATTCTATGAATATCCATGATGCTAATGATATGCAAAGCCACAAGCTTGGGGATGCTATGTTTGATGAAGATGATATGTTTAGTCCCCCAAGTTCTGATGAGAAAATTTATTATGATGAAAGCATGCCTCCCATTTATGATGATTATTGTGATGACATATTTGCTATAAAGAATAAAGATAACCATGAAACTTGTCATCATGATTTTAATTTTCAATTGGATTATGCTTCACATGATAGTTATTTTGTTGAGCTTGCTCCCACTACTATTGATGAGAATAAATTTGCTTATGTGGAGAGTAGTAAAATTTCTATGCAAGTAGATCATGAAAAGAATGCTTTATGTGCTGGTTATATGGTTGAATTCATTCATGATGCTACTGAAAATTATTATGAGAGAGGATCACATGCTTCTACATATTGCAATAATATCAAGTTTCCTCTCTATGTGTTGAAAATTTTGAAGTTATGCTTGTTTTGCCTTCCTATGCTAGTTGATTATTGTTCCCATAAGTTGTTTGCTCACAAAATCCCTATGCATAGGAAGTGGGTTAGACTTAAATGTGCTAGTTATATTCTTCATGATGCTCTCTTTATGTTTCAATTCTGATCTTTTATGTGAGCATCATTGAAATCATCATGCCTAGCTAGGGGCGTTAAACGTTAGCGCTTGTTGGGAGGCAACCCAGTTTTATTTTTGATCTTTCATTTTTGCTCCTGTTTAGTAATAAGTAATTCATCTGGACTCTGGTTAGATGTGGTTTTATGTTTTAATTAGTGTTTGTGCCAAGTAGAACCTTTGGGAAGACTTGGGTGAAGTCTATATGATCTTGCTGTGAAAAACAGAAACTTTTGCGCTCATGATATTAGCTGTCATTTTTTACTGGAGAGTTCTTTTAGGTTGATTATTTTTGCAGATGATTAATAGACAAATTCCTCAGGTTCACCAATTTATTTCAGAATTTTTGGAGTTACAGAAGTATTCGAATGATACAGATTACTACAGACTGTTCTGTTTTTGACAGATTCTGTTTTCTATGTGTTGTTTGATTATTTTGATGAATCTATGAGTAGTATCGGAGGGTATAAACCATAGAGAAGTTGGAATACAGTATATATTACACCAATATGAATTTAGAATGAGTTCAAAACAGTACCTAAGTGGTGATTTATTTTCTTATACTAACGAAGCTTACGAGTTTTTTGTTGAGTTTTGTGTTGTGAAGTTTTCATGTTTTGGGTAAAGATTCGATGAACTATGCAATAAGGAGTGGAAAGAGCCTAAGCTTGGGGATTCCCAAGGCAACCCAAGGTAAAATTCAAGGACAACCAAAAGCCTAAGATTGGGGATGCCCCGGAAGGCATCCCCTCTTTCGTCTTTGTTCATCGGTAACTTTACTTGGAGCTATATTTTTATTCACCACATGATATGTGTTTTGCTTGGAGCGTCATTTTATTTTATTTTGTTTTGATTTATGTTTGAATAATATCCCAAGATCTGGAATTCTTAAATGAGAGAGAGTCTTCACAAAGCTACATAATTATTTAACTATTCATTGATCTTCACTTATATCTTTTTGGAGTAGTTTATCATTTACTCGTGTGCTTCACTTATATCCTATGAGTAAATAGTTGAATGATTTGAATATCATAAATCTGAAATTATATATGTTTCATATGCTTATCCCATGGGGAGTAATGACTTCACATATAAGAAGTAGAGGTGGTAAATTTTTTAAAGGTTAGCAAACATTGTATTGGTCACTTGAACAATTCATGAAAGAATATTGAAGGAAGAGAGATTTCACATATAAATATACTATCTTGGACATCTTCTATGATTGTGAGCCCCATTAATAATTTTCAAACCTGAGCAAATTAGTTGAAGTTGGACAAGGAAGACAACATAATGAGTTATGCTTGGGTATATTTGTATAGAAGTTATATTGTTATGGATCCTCTAACATGTGGTGCTTGCTATTTAGAATCCTTTGCTAGCCAAAATATCTGTACTAAGCGGGAATACTGCTTGTGCATCCAAATTCCTTGAACCAAGTTTCTTCCATGAGTGTCCATCATATCTACCTATATGCGGTATTTACCTGCAGTTCCAAGTAGATTTGCATGTGCCAAACTCTAAACCTTCAAATAATAATATGTTTTGTATGCCCGAATCGCTCATGTAGCGACTAGGGGCTGTCAGTATCTTCCATGCTAGGTGGGTTATTCTCACGATGAGTGGACTCCGCTCATCATTCACGAGAAAATGGCTGGTAACTGGGATGCCCAGTCCTATGATCAAAAGATCAAAAACAAACTCCCCCAGGATTGTTGATAGTTGGATGGCACCCGTTGTTTCGGACAAGCCGTGGAGTGTGATTGTTTGTGGAGGGGGAGTAAAATCTTTACCTTTCTGTTTGGGAACCGCCTATAATGTATCTAGTATGGAAGATATTGGGAACTCTTGGTCGTTATGTTGACAATGAAAGCATACCTCTCAAAATTATTTTCATCTCCGTTTTAAAGCTTCGAGCTCTGGCACCTCTGCAAATCCCTGCTTCCCTCTGCGAAGGGCCTATCTTTTACTTTTATGCAAGAGTTAGTAGTATTCCTTCTCATTCCAACCTACTTTTTAGTTGGCAAGCATCATGTGGTGGAGAAAGATCTAAGCATATATGGCCATGCAAATATATTTGATCATGAATTATTATTGTTGACAATTATCTATATGATAAATAAGTTGGGAGGCGAAACATTAAGCCCCTATCTTTCTCTGTGTTCGATGGATGCTATTTGTTCTAAAAATATGCTTTGAGTGGTAGCAATCATGGAAGACTATATGATAGTTGAGTATGTGGGATCTGCTAAATCAAAGCTCTTACATAGACCCTTCCTGGAAATAAGATGAATTGCAATTGTTTGATGATTGAGAACTGTTTGTTAGTTTTCAAGAAAGTTTATGATCTATACTTTAACATGTGAATAGCTTGTTACTTGATCATGAGAAGCTTTATGATATGAGCTACTGTTATGACATATAATGATTCTACAAAATGTGATTGAAATTATCATTGATCAAACTTGTGCACCTTCTAGCATTCACACTTCATAAATTATTTCTTTTATCATTTACCTACTCGAGGACGAGCAGGAATTAAGCTTGGGGATGCTGATACGTCTCCAACGTATCTATAATTTATGAAGTATTCATGCTATTATATATTCTGTTTTGGATGTTTAATGGGCTTTATTATACACTTTTATATTATTTTTGGGACTAACCTATTAACCGAAGGCCCAGCCCAAATTGCTGTTTTCTTGCCTATTTTAGTGTTTTGCAGAAAAGGAATATCAAACGGAGTCCAAACGGAATGAAACCTTCGGGAGAGTTATTTTTGGAACGTAAGCAACCCAGGAGACTTGGAGTAGACGTCAGGGAAGCTTTGAGGAAGCCACGAGGCAGGGAGGCGCGCCCTACCCCCCTGGGCGCGCCCCCACCCTTGTGGGCCCCTCATAGCTCCCCTGACCGACTTCTTTCGCCTATATATATCCATATACCCTAAAAACATCAGGGAACAGAATAGATCGGGAGTTCCGCCGCTGCAAGCCTCTGTAGCCACCAAAAACCAATCGGGACCCTATTCCGGCACCCTGCCGGAGGGGGGATCCCTCACCGGTGGCCATCTTCATCATCCCGGCGATCTCCATGATGAGGAGGGAGTAGTTCACCCTCGGTGCTGAGGGTATGTACCAGTAGCTATGTGTTTGATCTCTTTCTCTCATGTTCTTGAGGTGATACAATTTTGATGTATCGCGAGCTTTGCTATTATAGTTGGATCTTATGATGTTTCTCCCCCTCTACTCTCTTGTAATGGATTGAGTTTTCCCTTTGAAGTTATCTTATCGGATTGAGTCTTTAAGGATTTGAGAACACTTGATGTATGTCTTGCATGTGCTTATCTGTGATGACAATGGGATATTCACGTGATCCACTTGATGTATATTTTGGTGATCAACTTGCGGGTTCCGTTTGTGAACTTATGCATAGGGGTTGGCACACGTTTTCGTCTTGACTCTCCGGTAGAAACCTTGGGGCACTTTTTGAAATTCTTTGTGTTGGTTGAATAGATGAATCCGAGATTGTGTGATGCATATCGTATAATCATACCCACGGATAATTGAGGTGACATTGGAGTATCTAGGTGACATTAGGGTTTTGGTTGATTTGTGTCTTAAGGTGTTATTCTAGTATGAACTCTATGATAGATCGATCGGAAAGAATAGCTTCATGTTATTTTACTACGGACTCTTGAATAGATTGATCCGAACGAATAACTTTGAGGTGGTTTCGTACCCTACAATAATCTCTTCATTTGTTCTCCGCTATTATTGACTTTGGAGTGACTCTTTGTTGCATGTTCAGGGATAGTTATATGATCCAATTATGTTATTATTGTTGAGAGAACTTGCACTAGTTAAAGTATGAACCCTAGGCCTTGTTTCCTAGCATTGCAATACCGTTTACGCTCACTTTTACCACTTGCTACCTTGCTGTTTTTATATTTTCAGATTACAAAAACCTATATCTACCATCCATATTGCACTTGTATCACCATCTCTTCGCCAAACTAGTGCACCTATGCAATTTACCATTGTATTGGGTGTGTTGGGGACACAAGACTCTTTGTTATTTGGTTGCAGGGTTGTTTGAGAGAGACCATCTTCATCCTACACCTCCCATGGATTGATAAACCTTAGGTCATCCACTTGAGGGAAATTTGCTACTATCCTACAAACCTCTGCACTTGGAGGCCCAACAACGTCTACAAGGATAAGGTTGCGTAGTAGACATCATAGTACCATCACATGTTTGATTTCGAGGTGTGTTAGATCACCCGATGCAAGCAGTGTCAAGAGAAAACTCACCAATGCATGTACAAGTTCATGGAAATTTAGTGGTCATTCATGCATTCGTTCTAATTAATTCCTCGGTAAACATAACTTCTTGAGAAAAACGAGCATACTAATTACTTGTGCAAACTAGGAGTACGAAATTAATTCGACCACTCACCGTCTACCTTGGTTGGAGAGATTTTGAAATTGAGCCATAAACTCGAAAGGAGGGAGTAGTAACTTTTGTCTCGATTACTATTTGTGGCCTTGTATAGATGCAAAATGTATTTTTTATAGTGGCCTTGTATAAGTAAATGGAGGGAGTACTAAAGGACATATATATTCCAAACAATATGATAATCTCTCTAACCAAGGTAGTAGGGACGAGGAGTAAACGGAGGGAGTAGTAAAAATTTCTCCTCGTCCTGCGAGCCACCGCGCGCATGGGCGAGGGAGCGGGCGTAAGGCGTACAATACTACTACTAGTAAGAAAGCTTCACCTCATCCTGCGAGCCACCGCGCCCGTGGGCGGGGGAGACGGCGTACTAAGCAAGCTTCTCCTCATTCTGCGAGTTGACGGGACACATCAAAAGTACTCCAGTGTATAGAGCCTTGCCTCTAAGGTAGGCCCCACATGGTTTGCCTCTTTTTTAACATAACGCGTCAAGTCGTAATTTGTTTGTTCACCCGTGGTAGACGGTCCTCCCTCCATCTAGTGGACAACCAGTACACGTGTCAAATTACCACGTGGGCTGCCTTTTCGTATAGAAATGAGCTCCACCGTGTACCCGCGCGGGTGTGGTTGGGAAAGAGACGGGAGTACGTGCGCCGTGCGTGCACCTCTTCTCTTCGTGCATGTCCCCCACCTACGTGGGTGTGTGAGAGAGATATAAACCTAGACAAATGGCTTGTGCGGAATAACTACTCTTGTAAGCCATTGTAAAAGTGGACAAAATGGTGAAGGAGGAGATAGGGGAGCGGCGGAGGTGTGCGATTCTTGGCCGGCGTTTGGCCTCGTTTAAATAGAAGATTAAATAGACGGCGGACGAGAGGAGCTTGGCCGGTGTTGCGTTTAATGCCGGCCCGGTCATGAACGGACGTGTGTCCAGAGTGGGTTTCTCGGCTTCCACACGGGCGGGTTTCATGGAGGCGTTTGAATGCGGCAAGGAGGCGTGTTCAGCCGGGCGTGCAGCGAGTGGCGCCCTCGACTCTGACGTAGGACACCGCGCCGTTCTTCCATTGACGTGTGGGCCCTTTGGGTACATGGCCTGCATGTCAGTGACCCAATGCAGAAAGCGCACAGCAGAGGAACCTTTGGTGGGCCAGGGCGGTCAGAAGCGGGCATTTCATAAACCGATGATTGTTCATTGAGTGTGACGTCATCCTTTTCATGTAGATAAGCCTACTATGTTGATAGCCTGTTCGATACGTTGTGATTCATAAAGACCGCTGCAAACATCAATGTTCTGCTTATCACAGATAAGATTGATTAATACCCGTAACAATCCATGTCCTTAGCAAAGGGTGCATGCACGTATAGGTTGAGCGTGGGTCTTGCATCGTATGTTGTGTGCATGCAGGCATGCGAGTGTTGCATGTGTGCAAGGGTACATTTCAGTGTTGCATGCATGTGTGCATACGTGCGTGTGTTCATGAGTGCATGTGTACGTGTCAATGTTTCACGCCTGCATGCGTGCGTGTGTTCGTTATGTGCACGTGTCAGTGTTGCACACATGCATGCGTGCGTGTCTTGCGTGCGTGCATGTGTACATGCGAGGTGAGGCTACACGTCAGTCGACTGACTTTTTCATCTCTGGTCATTAGATTTTCCAGCCGTTGGATACGAAATCAAGGGCCTGCAGTTTATCATCAAACTCCACCCCCCTGAGCCGCCAGCCCCCACCGCCCGCGGCCTGCCCGCGGCTGCCCGTGCCGCCACGCCGCCCGCCCTGAAACCACTCCCCACCGCCGGTCCGCCGCCGCACCGGCCATCCCTCTAGGCCCCCCCGCGTCGAGCTTTTTCTCCGGCGATCCCCACCCCACCGCCCAATCAACGCCCCCCACCGCCGGCGACTGCCAACCAGAGGTCTCACGACTTCGAGTACCCACCGACCACTAATTTATTACCATTTATGTCCTTCATATACGCGCTGATGGGTGGGCCATATGGTAATGTGCGCTGCTGAGTGTGGACCATTTGACTGGTCAATTGATCGTGTCATCAACAAATTACGGAGCTGTATGGTGAGCTAGTGACCGTATGATCACCCTTAAATGTATTTTATTAACACAGTACAGACTCAAACTACCATTTCTTTCTTTCATATACGGGCTGACAGGTGGGCCCCATGGTTACGCGCCCCGATGGTGAAACACTAGTTGCGCCATGTGGAACGTTTGACTGGTCAATTGATTGTGTCATCAACAAAATACGGAGTTGTACAGGTGAGCGAGTGACCGTATAATCATGACATGTATTTTTTAACACGGTACAGACGCAAGGGCTCATATATACGCGCAAGCACTCACCGCTATAAGAGCACACACGCAGACCCTACCCCTATGAGCACCTTCGAGAGAGTGAGCCAGCATATGATCTTGAGATTTTACGAAGTCACCATAGGTGCCTCGTAGTCGAGTGGAACGTCTCCTCCCACTGAACGCACATCGCCGGGAAATACTGAAATTAACCCAGGATAAATGCGAGCACCGGGACTTTAACCCTGGTGGGCTCGAGAAACCACTGTCCTCCTAACCATCCAACCACATGTTGGTTAGCACGACAAAATGTATGTGGTGACCGTGATGAGCTTATTCTGAAGTCCAGTGACCATATTGTCCTTTCGCTTCAAATACAATGACCGTAAGTGTCATCAGCAAAATACGGAGCACGCATCAAATGCAAAGTCTGTCAGTGTCATCAAGAAAATACGGAGATGTATCGTGAGCTAGATATCGTATGATCACCACGAGAATGTATACGGTGACCGTAATGAGCATATTCTGAAGTCCAGTGACCGTATAGTGCTTTAGCTTGAAATACAGTGACCGTCACGCGTGAATGTGTCGTGGGCATGCATACTTTTAGAGGGTCGAGAGATAGTTTGTGTGCGTACGTGAAAGTGGTGTAGAAAGAGGGGATGTCCGGTGGAGACAAGGAGAGATATGCCCTTCGTTTCTCTTTCCCGTGACTAATATTTTAGGAGAATATATAAACATTCACAATGCAGAACAAATATTTTTGGATGCACCATGCAATTAACTTTCATGTATAACATTGTACAATTGTATATGCTTATTTTCTTAGTGGCTGATTGCGTGTGTGGTGTGGTGGGCACATCATTTCTAGTTGTGGTGGGTCAACATGAGGACTCATGGGTCGGTTCCATCCTGCGCCACATAGGTTGGATCGAGACGCGTACAACATGAAGCTAGCTACCAGAGTCGCGGAGGACTCTATCCCCACTGGTGATAAGCCGACTATATATGATTTGTAACCCTAGGCCCCCAGTATGATATAGAAGCTTGGGGGCTAGTTCGTCGATAGTATACACACACGCACAATGACTGGTATTCACGTGTACTTTGTACACACCCCTATCACTAATATACAGTACTAGGAGTAGGCTTTTTCCTCAACTGCAAGGGTCCGAACTAGGGTAAAACTTTGCCTCGTATTACCATCCAGCCTAACAGTCAGGGATATCCTACCGAATGATATGATGGAATCATATCTGCCAACTACTAAGAGAGAGGTGTGTCTGGGGGGGGGGGCAATGTGTGCGAGATAGGCCTAAAGATAATGTGCATGCGGGAGACATGTAGGCACATATATGTGCGTATAGAGGGCTAGTAGAGACCGTGCGTGTGTATATATGCATGTGAGAGAAATAGTGTTTTCCAACTGAGATTAGTGAAAAGAGTGGTACATAGTAGTCAGAAAGAGAGAGAGAGAGAGAGAGAGAGAGAGAGAGATACAGAGAGAGCATGTGCGTGGGACTCCCCGACACCCCAAGAGAGATTGTGAGCATGTGTGAAAGAGAAATGCCGATGCATATAAAGTGTGTGCCCTTATGCGGTAGATAGAGAGATATATAGCGCGTTTGTGAGAACGGGACGAGGCATAGTGCATCTACGTGTAAAAGGCGGTTCTATGCATTAAATTCAAATATAAATGGCATTATTATTTTTGGATGAGATCATGAATTTTGCAACTTGCGTATGGACGAAAATCGGTCTATCAGACACCCATACTCTATTGAATTCTAGCATGTGCATGTGTTTATTCCATATTATCGATCCATAGAGTGAGAGCGGTTTGAAATACAGGCAATGGATGCTTTTGCAATTCATATATAAACATTAATTAGTGCACTCCATGTTGTTAGTGTGAAGCACTTTATACATTTTTCACTTGCATGGATACATTCCAAATTGCTAGCTACGAAATAGAATACATGTCGAATTCAACATAAAGGGGGTTTCGAAGATTCGAATTCATAGGAAGTGCATTCATCTATTTGAACCCGAGATAATGTCATTTGTAAATCAGATGTAAAAGGGGGCATCAATCTTTGTTGTGCGTTTGAACATGCTATATATATATTCATACGCATGTCTAACTTTTTTTTGCAAACAAGGAGATTATATCTGGAACCATGCATGAACTGAGGTAAGTTGCATATTTTTTAATATATACTCGTGTACAATGTATATTCAAATGTACCCCCTCCATTCCAAAATAATCATAGCTTTAGGATTTTCAAGAGTAAAGATTTGTGAAGTTTGACAAATCCTGAAAGTTCAATTCAAGAGAACCGAAAACGTTAATGCTTCTGCTCCCAAATATTGAACGAAGTGCCAAATAGGCCTCTAATCACCCGAAACCGCGCGAGACTAATGTTTGGTGGTAGGAAATTACTGTCCTGACTCTGGCCCGTGTAGCTTATCGGCCCGATGTCAAAGGTCTAAACCGGGGTAGGTTTGTAACTTCACCAAGACGCCAGTCTCAACCGCCTCCGAGAAGCATTCATACACCGTGGGCGCTTAAACACCCATGCGCTCGACCGAAATCTATCCCGCCCACATTTGGGACACCTGAGATTACTGTCCTACCCCCAACCCGCAATATGTCCGAAATTTTAGATGGGGGCAAAGTTTGTAACTTTCCCCAAATTTCAAACAAGTGCGTCCCAAACCGAAACATTGTTCCCCCTTAGTTCCCCGCCTCCCTCCGTTTCCCCATTCATACTCTGTGGGCGCCAAAACACCCTCTCCACCAGCCGCGAAACCCCAGCCTCCTCCGTCCTCCACCCCATAGCGCCCAATCCACCGCCGCCCTCATCCATCACGCCGGAGCCGGTACCCCGACGTCGTCGTCCAACGCAACTGCAACCGCAACGCCCTCAAGGACTTAGCAGCTGAAGCCGAGGTAGAGCTGCCTCCACGACGCCGACGCCGACGTGCGCCGTACTAGAACCACTCCGACCACGCCGTCCTGCGCCTCACTACTGCCGCTCCACTGTCGCAACCGTCCACCGCAGCGGAGCTATTCCCGCTACGGTGTTGTTCGCCGCCTTGGATCTGGTTCCCCGCCGACGACAGACGGCCACCGCACCACACTCAACAACTTGGCCATGGGTTCGTCCAAGGCTCCACCGTCCTCCACAACTTCTCGTTTCCAACGAACCACAAGAAGATCGTTGGGAAAACAGAAGGAGGACACAGCACTGCTAGCAGAAAGAGGTACTCCTCTTCCCTTATTCGTGCAAACCTTACGTCTCTGCTCACACCGTATTCATCCCACGAAAGAAACTAGTTGAGCACTTCTTACTGCATCTTCTTCGTGATACTAAATGCACAAGGTTTCCTCCCTTTACTATTTCACCTTTGCTAGAGGTCAGTAGCCCGCCTGGATTTCAATTCAGGGCCAGTCGAACCGCAATTAAAAGAAGCAGCACCCGCTTAGGCGCGCGGAGCACCTAGTCTGCCTGTTCGCCGGGGAAGCGGTGCATCGGTGTCTATCATAGGGGTGTGGGGTGCAGAAGCTGCTTGCGCCCGATCTGGAGGTCGGCGGGGCTTGAATGGATGGCCGGGGGCGGTGCCAAGCACGGCGGTGCGGTGAGGTCGAGGGGAGGGCGCAGGCAGGGGACTGGGCCGGTGGTCACTGCCGTTCGATGAAGATCGTCAACACTGACTGGCTGGAGGTAGATGAAGGCGACCTGCCCGTTCTTTGTACATCGGACGGTGCAGAAAAAATGGACTGACCTATTTGTTTTCAGTCGAATGTTATTTTCATATAATCATGTAGTAATTTAGTGTGCCATGCATGTTGTAGAGCTATCATATGTCTCCCGTCATTTATTTCTCACCGACCTGCTATCTGCTACCTTTACATTGTACTAATTGTGCACACACTTCACCCATACTCACACTATTGTTTTTTTATGCATGGGTATTTCAGACTCTGACGCAGTGTTGATGAATGCTGAAAAGAAAAGACAGAAGTCACTCCAGTGTAATTCGAAGATAAGCACTAAGCGTTTCAACGCTCTAAAGGGTGCAGTGTCAGCAGTTGGAGCTAGTAAACGTAGCTCTGCAGTTGATGATCTCAATTGCCACACACAACCATCCCAGGTGCTTGCTTTAACTTCGCGTTGTCAAATGTGGTTGCATGTTGCATATGGTGTCTAGCTTGTATTGCTTCCAATTTGGTTAAATTGCATCTGCTTACTTTACACATTATACCTTTGATAATGACATGCCTTCCTGTTTTTGATACATACTACATATGTCTATTAACCATGTTCGTACATCAGACTAATGCTCTTTTGTATCCCTCGTCAATCACTTATGATGAGACAGTCACCCGAGTGGGTTACTGTGAGACGCCATACTCGTTTAAAGAGTGCAGTGTCATCCTCCCCACATGATTCTCAAGAAACAACAAGGCTAAATGAAGATAGTCAACGTAGCTCTCTAGTTGATGACCGCAATTCCCCCACGCCACCATCACAGGTGCTTGCTCTAACTTCACAGTGTGATATGTGGTTGCATGTTGCATACAGTGTCTAGCTTGTAATGCTTCTAATTAGGGTAAATTGCATCTGCTTAGTTTACACATTATACCTGTGAATATGACATGCCTTCCTATTTTTGGTACACACTACATCTATGTGTTAACCTTGTTCTTACATGAAACTACCTCTCTTCTGTATCCTGCATCAATCACTTACGATGAGTCACCTTTATTCGTTGCATATTGCATATTATTTCTAGCCTGTTGCCATGTATTGCTTCTAATTTGGTCAAATACATTTGTTAGGGCACCCTTTTAATTTGGCAGAGTGATATTGGTTTCATCTTTCATATGGTTTCTAGCTTGCATTGATTCTAACAAGTTCAAGCACCTTGTGCTTAGTTTACACTTTATACATCATACATGTCAATATGTCACGCCGTCCTGTTTTTCATACATATTCCATCCTCCTATCATGCGGCTGCCTTACATGAAAGTAGTGTTCGTCAGTATCATGCATCAATGAGTTCTGAAGAGCAAATTTTATTCCTTTTTCTTGTGGGTTTGACTTGACAAGGCAAAATCAAGAAAGAGGAAGGAAAAGAGTAAGGAAGGCGATGATGGTGGTCCTCTGCAGCAACGTAAATGGAGTATCTGTACCGATTCTCCTTGTACTGATAGTGCATTACAAGGTCCAAGTCTCCGCTCCCCTACTCCACCATCCAAGGTGCTTGCTCTAACTTGGCAGTGTGATATCTAGTTGCATGTTGCATATGGTGTCTAGCTTGTATTGCTCCTAATTAGTGTAAACTGCATCAGCTTAGCTTACACATGATACATGTGAATATGACACGCTTTCCTGTTTTTGGTACATACTATATCTGTCTATCACACCATGTTCTTACATGAAACTACTCTTCTTGTGTATCCTGCATCAGTCACTTATGATGGGACACCTTTAAGTTGGTAGTGTGATATTGGTTTGCGTCTTGAATATGATTTCTAGCATGTATTGCTTCTAGTTTGATGAACGCCACCTATGACGAGACAGTTTTAACTTGGCAGAGTGATATTGATTGCACCTTTCATATGGTGTCTAGTTTGCAGTGCTTCTAATTTGTTGAAGTGCCTTCTGCTTAGTTACCACATCATAGGTGTGAATATGTCAAGCTGTCCATTTTTTCATACATATTCCATCCTTGTATCATCACTTTGCCTTTCATCAGAGTAGTGTTCGTCAGTATCATGCATGAATGAGTTCTGAAGAGCGAATTATATTCCTTTTTCTTGTCGGTTTGACCTCACAATGCAAAATCAATAAAGCTGAAGGAAATTGGCAAGGCATTGGATGATGGTGGTCCTTCCGAGCAACTGCAACGGAGGTTCTCTACAGATTCTACTCCGCCATCCTCCCAACAAGATTCGCAAGACAACGCAAGGCTAGACAGTCAACGTAGTTGTGTAGATGATGAGCACATCTCCCCTACTCCACCATCACAGGTGCTTGCTCTAACTTGGCACTATTATATGTGGTTGCATGTTGCGTATAATGTCTAGCTTGTATTGCTTCTAACTTTGTTGAATTGCATCTGCTTACTTTACACATAATGCCTGTGAATATGACACGTGTTCCTGCTTCTAGAACATACGTGTACATGATGAGCACATCTCCCCTACTCCACCATCACATGTGCTTGCTCTAACTTGGCACTATTATATGTAGTTGCATGTTGCGTATGATGTCTAGCTTGTATTGCTTCTAACTTTGTTGAATTGCATCTGCTTACTTTACACATAATGCCTGTGAATATGACACGTGTTCCTGTTTCTAGAACATACGTGTACATGATGAGCACATCTCCCCTACTCCACCATCACAGGTGCTTGCTCTAACTTGGAACTATTATATGTGGTTGCGTTTTCTGTATGATGTCTAGTTTGTATTGCTTCTGATTATGTTGAATTGCATCTGCGTAGCTTACAACTTATACCTGCAACGATCACTTACCCATAAGACACATTTAACTTGGGACTGTGATGTAGGTTGCATCTTGCATTGTCTTCTAGCTTGTGCTGCTTCTAATTTCTTGAAATGGCACTTACGATGAGACACTTTTTACCTGATAGAGTGATATTGGTTGCATGTTCATATGGTGCCTAGCTTTCATTTCTTCTAATTTTGTTGAAATGCCTTCTGCTTACTGGTTTTTCATACATATTCCATCCTCCTATCGTACGTGTGAATATGAAATGTTGTCTTTTTTGTATATATTCCATCCTCCTATCCTGCGCTTGCCTTACATCAAAGTAGTGTTCGTCTGTATCATGCATCAACCAGTTATGCAGAGCTAATTTTATTCATCTTCTTGTGGTTTTGACTTCATAAGGCAATATCAGAAAATAGGAAGGAAAAGAGTAAGTTAGGGGATGTTGGTGGTCCTCCACACCGACACAAACAGAGACTCTCTAGATTTGCCACTGCTACTGCTAATGAAGTTGAAGTTCCAAGTCTACATGATGAGTTCATCTCCCGTACTCCACCATCGCAGGTGCTTGCTCTAAGTTGACAGTGTGATAATTGGTTTCATGTTGCATATGTTCTCTAGCCTGTATTTCTTCTATTTTGATTAAATTGCACCTGCTGAGTTTATATGTTATACATGTGCATATGACATGGCGTTCTGTGTCTAGAATACACTGCATCTATCTATCATACCATGTTCTTACATCAAAGTACTGCTGTTGTGTATCCCGCGTCGGTGACTCATGATTGGACACTTTTAACATGGCAATTTGATAGTGGTTGCATCTTGCATTGATTTCTATGTTGTACTGCTTCCAATTTTTCGAATTGCCACTTATGACAAGACACTTTTAACTTGGCAGAGTAATATTGGTTGCATCTTTCATATGGTGCCTAGCTTGCATTACTTCTATTTTCTTGAAAAATCCTTCTGCTTAGTTTTCACATCGTAGCTGTGAATATGTCTTACCGTCCTGTTTTTCTTACATATCCCATCCTCATACGGTTGTCTTAGACCAAAGTATTGCTTGCCTGTATCATGCATCAATGATTTCTGAAGAGCGTTTTTATTCCTTTGCGTTGTGGGTACGGCTTGACATGGCAAATTCAAAAAAGAGCAAGGAAAATAATATAGTAGGGAGTGGTGTTACTCGTCGGGTGAAACGGAAAAGGATCTGCCGTCCAGATTCTGCTGGTACTTATAGTGCAGTAGAAGGTCCAAGTCCACCGGCTAAATCTACAAACACAGTATCACCTGCTCCACCAGCTGCAGCATCCGCTTCAACTGTACCAGCATCTCAACGAGTTACTCGTTCGTTTGCTCCGGAACTGGCCAGTTCCCAAGCTGCCTTCACACCTAACACTACTTCCGAAGCACTGCTGACACAACAGGACTTGGCAAGATCAGATGAACCTCATGAGCATCAACACCAAGACGGTACCTGACCGAGTCAAGTTGCAGTTGCATGCTCCTTTATATGTACTCTCACAGTTTGATGTACACTAACACTTACCATATTCGTTGTTGAACTAGCACCACGGCACGAGCGAAAACAGACATCAGGGATAATGCTTGATAGATTAACAAAATCTAAAGGAGGAAGAATGGAGATCCATTTTGAGGCAGGTTTAAAAAGGCCACGTGATGCTACAGAGTTAGCCAAGTTAGTATCAGAGGCAGCCGTTGCCGTTAGGTGTCATGCATGTATCCTCCCAACGTGGATCCAGTAGAGGAATGAGAAAGACAATACCCAGTTTAACACCTTCCTTGACCATTTATCCGTAAGTAATGTTATTCATCGCAATTAGTAATATTGTCTTGCTCTATCCCATACTTTCTAGCTTCCTCCTAATAAGACTCACATTGTTTTTTCAACAGATGAGGTTCAAGTTGTATCCGAAAGATGATGCAACTAAACAAGCATGCACTCATGTTTTCAGTCTGCTCTGCGACAGTATCGGTACCACCTTAGAAAATCTCACTTTGAAGGCAAGCTAACAATGAAATCGCCCAAACATCTCCAGTGGAATATATTACAGATGAAGACTGGACAACCCTCATTAAACACTGGTCTGATCCAAAGTATTAGGTAGGCTATATGTATTTGATCATACCACATATTGAACTTGTATTTATGTATGTGCCTTACAAGTGTATCTTCTTCTAGGCTAGCTGTTTGAAGAACAAGACCAACCGTTCTAAAGTGAAATTCCGACAGACAACAGGATCTCGTAGCTATATTGCACACTGTGAGGCTCTTGTAAATAGCTGCTACTTCCTTCTTTTTCTGTGCCATATTGTAGTATCTATATTGACTTGTTCCAAATACAGAGGAAAGCCTGTGCGGACCAAAAAGAACCTGAACCGAATGCAGTGCAAATCTTCAAGGATTGCCACACCAGCAAGATGAAGGGCATGTGCACACCAGTTCAAGCCGCTGTTGTAAGTCCTTACTCCTCCTGCCTTTGAACTGATTGGTACTGTGATGTGTTCATTTAACTACTTGGTTTGCAGCCAATGTCAGTTACTCTATTCACTTTTATACACAGTTGTCTTAACATATCATTTCACATTACATGGTTTAAAAGAGATGAAGGATATTCTTTTGGTCTTGATCTGTAATCTAGTTGTTATGTTCACGTGCGCACACAATGGTAAAATAGCCCATTTGTTTTATATCTGTTTGCCCATGATATGAATGATGTCATACTATGTTCATCCTACTTTAAACCATGTCTCTTTATCCTTAGATGTCAACGAATGTGAGGAAATAGACAATACAGTAGGCATGCTACATGGACATATGTTCTGAAAGTGATTTTATTATCTAGTTGGCACTACAATACATGCTAATGTATTAGAGTGGTTCACCAAAATAAGTTATGTATAAACGTGTAACCTACTTTGTTTGTTTTTATCTCATTAGTAACTTATCTGGTACACTAATCTACAAGTTCAAACTTTCAGGAAGCTATGGAACAAATGATTGAACAGCCACAACCACCTGAAGGTGACGAGGCTACCACAGGCACAATGTCACCTCTTGCTGCAGTGCGTCAGTATCTCTCCACTAACAGTGCAAAAAGCACCTTCCTGTGTAATTCTGGGTTGGTTGTCAAGGTAACCTCGTCCAAATCGCCTACTGAACAAAATCGTCCTGCTAGACAGAGTGATATATCTGTGCTCCAGACACAAGTCCAATCCCTAATGGACGTCGTTTTGGAAACAAGAATAGTGGTTGACAAATGTCGTCAAGATATGAATGGTTTTGAAACCAGACTATCAGACATTCGCTTCGTTGTTCAAGAGCAATGGCGGAAGAAGGTGAAGATCGTGTTGCTCCATCAGATTCTACAGCCTGAAACATTAGCACTCAAGTCAAATGATCTGTGCTTGTATACATCTGATGGTGCTTTTATCTGCAAGGACTGTAAACTTTATGCCAACAGGGCTTTTGTTGTATGGTTGGAATTTATTTTGTTGTGATACAGCATTTATGGTGCTGCCAAAGGCTGCGATAATTACGACGCTATTTTTGTATAGTGTAGGTTTATCTTAGTAATGTATTCGGCCGAAAGCTTCGTAGGAGCCCAACATGCCAACATTCGTCGGGTCCATTCCAATTGGGCTAAAAACGATTATGGGCCGAAATTTGCATGTAGCCCACTAAAAATATCTGGACCTAAATCAGCATAAGATTTCATATTTTTCTGGTAGGCCTGTGCCCATAGTGGGCCTTTAACAGGCCTAAACATAATTTGGGCCCTCAGTAACAATAGGCCGTTTACAGGTGTAAATATCTCGAGCCCATAAAAAACATGGGCCTTTAATAGACCGAAAGTGAGATTGGGCCCTGATTGTGCCAAATAACCCACTGGTCTTAGCAGGCTGAAATGGTGGCCCATTTACGATGCGGATCTTTCATAGGCCGAAATTCGGACGGGCCATAAATGCGCCGACCTAATACACGGGCCTTTAACAGGCCGGAAGTTCGGTGGGGCTAGATTATCGTCATTTTTATATGGGCCGTTAATGGGCCCGATGTGACGCTGGGCCACATATGGCCCATGGATTTCGTCTGACATTAACAGGCCGAAAATCACAACAGGCCAAAAGTAGCCCAAATCTATAGTGGGCCTCTAACAGGCCGAATGTCAGACATGGCTGAATATGACCCAAATCCTTCACGATCGTTTATGGGCCAAAAGTTTCAATGGCCTGTGAATGGGCCCAAATGAAGCAGGACCTTTCACAGGCCGGAAATACACCGGACCGTAATTTGGCCCATATACTTAGCGGACAGTTAACGGGCCAGAAGTGACCATGGGCCGTGATGATGCCAAGTTTAGGACAGGCCGTTGACGGGCCGATTTGACACTAGCCGTATGGGTCTTAACTGAGAATGTTGGGCCTTTAGCTGGGCCGGCCCATTATGGTCTGCAAAATCTTGTGGGCCTTTAGCTGGGCTGGCGCATTGTGGTCCGCTAAATCTTGTGGGCCTTTAGCTGGGCCGGCCCATTATGGTCTACAAAATCTTGTGGGCCTTTAGCTGGGCCGGCCCATTATGGTTCGCTAAATCTTGTGGGCCTTTAGTTGGGCCGGCCCATTTAAACTTTATGGGCCACTTTTGGGCCCGTCCACGTGTCAACATATCATAGGCCCATCTCGACCGTTGGATGAGTGACACCTGTGCCAACGCGGAGCTGACGCGTGGTTCCGTCGGCCAATGAGATCTTTACACGTGGAAAATCGGCATTGGTCGTGGCTGTTAGGGGTTATTGGATCCAAAACCGAACCCGATAGCTTAACGGTGTCCCGTTACGGTGGATGCCATGTGTCGGTCACCCTTGACGAAAGCACTTCTATGACGCGCGATTTATCATCATGGAAGTGGACACTTCCGTGATGATAATTTTGGTAATGTCATGGAACACTTCTACGACAGCACAGGTATGACTATCTTCATTATGTCATTAATTTGTTATGGATGTACATGCGTGACAGAAAACGTGACCTACTATGACAAACACGTACCATCACAGAAGTGTATTTTTTTGTAGTGGTGGATGTCATGGCCAACACACTTATCCGGGAGATCTATTAATGTAGTATCTTGATTCAGTAATTTGGCCATTCTTCCATGAGGAGTTGGTATGACTTACTCTATAAGTTGTTCCTCATGGGTTCTTTGTGCTCCCGAAGTCCGACCTTCACTTGATGGCCATGTTGAGCTTTTAAGCATGACAGTGGTAACTAGAACATCAAGGAGAACATTAGAAGCGGAGTGCTAAATGTCTCTCGGCCGATCATCCAGATTTCGTTCCCTTGGCCTCGCTAAGGTGAAATATGAGAAAGTGTTGTCTTCCTTTGCATCTGCATTGTCCATCACTATTCATCATGGCAGTAAGATGTGTTGCCAGGATCCTCGGCACGGATGTTGGTAAGACCTTGATGAGTATGGAAATGCTCAAGTTCTTGAGAGCACACTCAGTCACTAGGTTATATCCTCGGTATCAATTGGGATGTGCCTTCCATTTGCTGAGTTGTTCTACAACCGTAGTTTCCTTTCCAAACTGAGTATGCCATTCTTTTGAATTCTTTCAAACGATCAATTGTGAATTGCCTCAGGCTGGTATGAAGAGTTCCAATGATCCTTGAATCAAAAGTAATTCTTTTTGCCACTTTAGGGAATAATTCTACAAGTCACCTCCGCTAAGGTGCCCCGTTATGGTATGAAGGACAATTAACTCCTCGCTACTCTGAAACTAGTGCACCATCTTTTCAAGCGTGGAATTCTTGCCTACCAAAATAAACCTTCGTCATCAGATCCTTACCATCATCTCTGATGTGTGTTTTGTGTCTCAGTTCGAGAGATGTTTCAATGTCTCACTCCATGAGTTGATCCTGAGTTGCTCGATCTTCACGAAGATCGATTTTTCTAGAGTTTCTCCTTTCTTCTTGTTGTCATGTTGGATGGAGTTCTCAGAGCAAGACATTG
The DNA here is from genome assembly GCF_018294505.1 of Triticum aestivum. Taxonomy (NCBI): domain Eukaryota; kingdom Viridiplantae; phylum Streptophyta; class Magnoliopsida; order Poales; family Poaceae; genus Triticum; species Triticum aestivum. Next base: position 328,147,754 of record NC_057799.1, read on the forward strand.
AGACAAAGATGATGATCGAATCAACGTTCTTATGAGGTGCAACTTGGATCATGCAGTTTGTGAGATTTAGTGTCCCCTCTGTTTTCTTACCTCACGTCTTGAATCTCGAGACGAGATTCTTGTTTAGTGGGGGTGAGTTGTCACATCCCTAGTTCTGGTATGGCCTAGTTCTAGCATCTGGTGTTGCATCATGTTTAAAATTCAAATAAATTTGAATTGGGGATTTTCAAACCCTAGCACTAAATCAATTCAAATAAGGTTGAATAAAATCTTTTTCAATAAACCCAAAATGACCCTAAGAAAAGTTCATGATTTCTGGTTAAGGTGCTAACCCCTGCCAAAAATGATGAATATATTTTTAGGTCATTGCTGGATTTTTGAATTAACACAAAAATATTTGAATTGGAGCCATTTAAATGCTATATATATTTTAAATGGTCCAAATATTCTAAAGTTATTTATGGAGCTCTGGAATAACTCAGTTAACCTCCAAAATAATTTTTAGAATTTACTAAAGTGATTTAGTGACTACACTAAATCAAAACAGAGAAACAAAATAGAAAACAGAAATAAAAAGAGAGAGAAAGAGTTTACCTGGCCTTACTTGAAGCCGGCCCAGCTGGCAGCCCAGCCAACAGGCCCAGCCCACCAGCGCCACCGTCCTCAAGCTCCTGCCAGGAGGATGCGCGTGCGTGGTCGCCGCGCGCAGGCACACGCCTGTGCCACCTCCACCTTGCCTGCGTGCCCCCTCGGCGGCCTGGACGATCCTGGAGTCGCCACGCACCCCCTGGCCTCTCTCTCTCTCACCCGCGGCCTCTCCCCTCCCCTCTGCTCTCTCGCTCACGGCCGCCCGAACGAGCCGGAATGCGCCGCCGCAAAACACCGTGCCCACTGCCGTCCCCTTGCCCATGGTCGTGTTCCCTTGCTCCGCCTCGATGCTGTGAAGCTCCACGCAGCAACACATGTCCCCATATGCCTGGAATCGCCGCCTTCGAGCTCGTTACCATTGCATCTGCTCGCTGGCCGTCTTCGTCGATTCGTCGTCAACCGTCCATCCCCGAGCTCGTCGACAACCCCATCTGATGCGCTGTGAGCCCCCGGTTCATCCCCCTCTTTTCCCGCTGCTGTTCCAATACCCTAGCGCCTAGGCCGTGCTAGCCGAGCTCCGGCCGCCGCTTGCCTTGTCGCCGTCGTCGCCTGAGCTTGAGAGAGCCGCGCCCTTGCACCACATCAAGCTCCTCGTGATCCCAGGAGGTTGGCTAGCCCTTCAACTTGCTCGCCCGTGCCCCACGACGCCGATCCCGCGCAAGCCATAGCCGCAGCCGCCGCAGCCGCAAACTTCATCGCGGGCCTCTATTCCGGCGACCATCTGGTCCAGCTCCACCACCCACAAACGCGGCTCAGCCCCAGCTTGCCGTAGAACCCAACCGCGTCCCAAACTGTGCCCTGTAGCGCGAACCCGACGCGTCTCCGCCGCTCGGTTTGGTCGTCGCCGGCCCAACTCCGGTGTGCCGACGTGGCGTCATTAGGTTAGGTGGTAACCACGTTTAATTAGGTCCAGAGCCACTGACAGCGGGCCCTACCATTGGTCAAACCCAGTTAGCGCCAGGTTTGACCGGGATTAGCCCTGCGTCACTGACGTGTGGACCCCGCACGTCAGGTTTGACCTGGGTCAACCCAGTTGACCTGCTGACTCAATGTTATTGTCATGCTGATGCAGTAAATGATTTTCTGGATTTAAAATAATTTAGAAATTCTAGAAAATAGTATAAATTTCAAAAATTCATAGAAATTAATCTATAACTCAGAATGAAATAATTTATATATGAAAAATTATCAGAAAAATCCAATCTATCCATTGGTACTGGTTTCAGGCATGATAAAGCAACTTAACCTTGCTGTATAGATCCAAACATGTTAATGCACATTGGAAATTCATAGTTTGAATTTGAATTTGAACCTTTGGTTCAAATCAACTCAAACCCTTATGTTGCTAGCTGCATTAGCTCAAATCACAGCATATTTACATGTCATGATCATGCATCATATTGTTGCATTGCATTGATTGTGTTCCCTCTTGTTTGCCGGTGTTTGTCCCCTCTCAGTAGACGTGGTTTCGACGATGAGTTCGATGACACCGATGAAGAACTATACTATCTTCAGAAGTGCTAGGCAAGCAAAACCCCCTTGTTCATTCTGATACAATCCCACTCTCTCGCTTCTGCTCTCTTTTACTGCATTAAGACAACAACGATTCAACTGTTACATGTTGCGGTAGTTGAACCCCTTTCCTCTGCATGACCTGTCATTGCCATAGTAAATAGATGAAACCCACTAGCATGAGTAGGAGTTGTTTGAGCCCTGATGTGCCTACTCATTCATGCTTGTTGTCATGCCTGCTACTGCTTAGAGTTGAGTCAGGTCTGATTCATCGAGGATGAATTGGAATGTGGTGAACATGTCTTACTATTGAGAGCTAAGTGTGTGAACATGATTTGGTAAAGGTAGCGGTGAGAGGCCATGTAGGAGTACATAGTGGGTTGTCTCATTGAAACCATCCTCAGGAACTGATACAAAACTGGCTTGCTGCAGTTAAACCCCACCATCCTTTTGTTGATACTGATGCATATGTAGATAGTTCTGATGTAAGTCTTGCTGGGTACATTTGTACTCACGTTTGCTTAATTTATGCTTTGCAGAGAGACTTCAGTCTCGCTAGTAGTTCCGCATGGACTTCGACATTTAGCTTGTTACCTCAGCTACGATCTTGTGCCCTCGACAGGGTCTTGTAGATAGTCTGGCTTCTCAGCCTTTTTGATTTGTAGTTGTCTGTACTCAGACATGTTTATGCTTATCCTTGTTGCTTGTATGCTCTGTATGTTGGGTCATGAGACCCATGTTTGTAATACTTGGCTCCTCGGAGCCTAATGAATAAATACTTGAGTTGTAGAGTTTCGTTGTGATGCCTTGTTGTATTTGCACATATTGAGCATATTGTGTGTATGTTTTGAAATGCTTGGTATGTGTGGGATCCGACAACCTAGTTGTTTATCCTTGGTAGCCTCTCTTACCGGGAAATGTCTCCTAGTGCTTCCACTGAGCCATGGTAGCTTGCTACTGCTCCGGAACACTTAGGCTGGCCGGCATGTGTCCTTCTTCGTTCCTGTGTCTGTCCCTTCGGGGAAATGTCACGCGGTGTCTACCGGAGTCCTCTTAGCCTGCTACAGCCCGGATTCTCCGGAGTCCTATTAGCCCAGCTGCTACAGCCCGGATTCACTCACTGATGACCGACACGTTCGTTGTTGGGTCATGTATGCATGTCCCTGTAAGTTAGTGCCACTTTGGGTTTACGACTAGTCATGTCGGCTCGGGTTCTCTGTCATATGGATGCTAGCGACACTATCATATACGTGAGCCAAAAGGCGCAAACGGTCCCGGGCCAGGTAAGGTGGCACCCGTGGGGATACCGTGTGTGAGGCCGCAAAGTGATATGATGTGTTACATCCTAGACCAGTGTGACTTAGGGTTGGGGTTCCTGACATTACCGGCCTGCTATAAAAACCCTCACAGCCGGCGAGTCCCGTGTCGCATTTTCCCCTCCCTCCCTTTAGCTTATCTCGTCTGCTTCTCCCACAATCGCCAATGGCACCGGTCCGTCGTCGTCACTCAACCACTCCACCGTCATCAGAGGACAGCTCCAGCTGGGAGGCTACACCGCGGCGGCGGCGCAGTCCCCGGCATAGTGTAGTGCACGTGGCGTCCCTGTTGGGTGTGCCCCGAACACCCACCACACGCTCATCGGCAGTTGTTGCCGGTCGCTGTTGCTGCCACACCACCATCAAAAGCCAGGGCCATCTCCCGCTCCGCCGCCGCAGCCTGAAGGCGCGTGTCGGTGTCAAAACCGGCGGATCTCGGGTAGGGGGTCCCGAACTATGCGTCTAGGACCGATGGTAACAGGAGACGGGAGACACAATGTTTACCCAGGTTCGGGCCCTCTCTAGGGAGGTAATACCCTACTTCCTGCTTGATTGATCTTGATGAATATGAGTGTTACAAGAGTTGATCTACCACGAGATCGTAATGGCTAAACCCTAGAAGTCTAGCCTATGAGTATATGGTAATGAATCTGTCCTATCCGAACTATGCCCTCCAATTTATATAGACACCAGAGAGATCTAGGGTTACATGGAGTCGGTTACATAGGAGGAAATCTTCATAATCGGTCGCCTAGCTTGCCTTCCACGCCAAGTAGAGTCCAATCCGGACACGGGTATAGTCTTCGGCCTTCATGTCTTCATAGCCCATCAGTCCGGCCCAACAGATAACAGGCCGGACGCCCAAGGACCCCTTAGTCCAGGACTCCCTCAGTAGCCCCTGAACCTGGCTTCAATGACGAGGAGTCCGGCGCGCAGATTGTCTTCGGCATTGCAAGGAGGGTTCCCTTCTTCCGAACTCCAAGATAGTCTTCGGATGCGATGATTGTATCCGGACCTGTTACACACTATGCATGACCGCAGAGAGAATATATATATTTTACATGAGTCCCATCCGCTGACAACTTTCTGCAATGTGATGTTACGTCCGTTCGGTCATAATTTCGAACCATTTGTCCCATGTTTCAAGACGCGGTTGCTATTGGCACGTCTTGTCGAAGCAGAGATCGTGTCCCCTTATCGCGGGATTCTCATCAATGCGGGCATGGGTAACCCAACCGTGCCGTTTACACGGCCCTTGGGAATAGGCGAATCTCAAGGCGGGTGAGGAGGCGTTTAATATTTGTTGCCTTTATAAGGAGATAAGGATTCCCCCTTCCTCTTCTCATGCTTTCTCTCTGTCTCTGCCTTCCCAACCTTGAGCTCCAGCGCCCAAGTTCCAATCTCCTTTCCACCCCAGCAACCATGTCCGGATCCGACGGTCAGGGCAAGTGGATGGTCTCCTCCATCACGGAGGAGGATATTACTGAGCTCCGGGCGGCCGGATATTTGGCGAAAGAGATCGCCCACCGTCTGCCAGCCGACGGACAGATCGTCCCCACGCCGGAGCCCATAGAGAGGGTGGTATTCATCCCCCATTTCTTCTGCGGGCTAAGGTTTCCACTTCACCCCTTCATCCACGGGCTAATGTATTATTACGGGGTAGATTTCCATGATCTGTCCCCGAATTCCTTCCTCAACATTTCGGCGTGTATCGTCGTATGCGAGGCCTTCCTCCGCATCCACCCCCACTTCGGACTGTGGCTCAAAGTCTTCAAGGTGAGGCCGAAGGTGGTAGATGGCCAGCACGCGGAGTGCGGAGGGGCAATGGTGATTAAATTGTCCAATGTCTCTTGGCCCAAAGGCACCTTTGTGGATACGGTAAAGGAATGGCAGAAGCAGTGGTTCTACGTCACAGAACCACGCAGCACCTCCTGGGCCGCGGCTGCCGAATTCCGCTCCGGCGCTCCTATGCGACTCACCTCCTAGGTCGAGAAGAGTCCGGACTGGTGTTCTCCTTATGAGCTGATAGCGCTGCAGACGCATGTTCAGAGCATGGTAACCAAGAGCGTCAAGCTCGTTGATGTGATCCAGGTGATGTTAGTTCGTCGGATCCTTCCATGCCAGCGCCGAAGCCGGCCGCTGTGGGAGTTCAATCCAAATAAGCACCGGACCCTGGTGAGGCTCTTCGAGACTACGCACGAGGGCGCATGGAAATTGCTCTTCAAGGGCAATGAGAAACCACCGGCCACGGATTCGGACCGTGGTCACGATTGTACACACCCCGCCAGCAAGGTATGTTATTTCAAACGAGTCCTCAACCTAATTGTTTCGAGGATGATGTCTGAGCTTTTTTTATTGCTCCTTCAGGACTGGACGGAGTGGGCGAAGCGGATCCAGTGTCCGGCTCCGCTGCCCGAAGAACCAGTCATCCCGCGCTTGGCGGAGATGCTAGTACCGACACCGTATAAGGCGCCGGAGAAGAAGGCCAAGAAGGCAAAGGGGGCCAAGAGCGGCCACCGTTGTAAGGGTAATTCAAACGCGGCGTCCGAAGACGGCGAAACTCATTCCTCTGTCCCTGAGGACAATGACGGGGGAGAGGAGGAAGAAGAAAACAATCCCCCCCTGAGGAGAGGAAGAAGAAGAGGGCGGCTCCGGCGCATCTGGAGGCGGAGGCGCCTAAAAAGGGGAAGGGCGTTCCGGCGACCAACACTGAATGGGACGTTGACAGTAGTCCGGAACGACGCCCCCGCACAAAGCCCCAGGCCGCATCATAAGAGACATGGCTTATTTATGCACACATCCAACATTGTCTCTCCATTATCTTGATGTAGTTAGATGTACTATTGCAGTCCGGCCCGCGACCTAATCCAGCGATCCTCGTCTGGAAGTTTGTTGGCTCCGTCGGAGATGGCCAGCCAGTCGCCACCGCCTGCTTACTCCCCCGGGGCAGGGGAAGATGCCGGGGCGCTGTCCCGGAGGGCCGATCCGAGCCGGGGAGGAACCCAGGACGCGGTTCGGGAGGCGCCACGAGGCGAAGCCTCCACTGCTGGACACATGGAGGAGACAATCCCCATGGAGATTGGCGAAGAGAGCCGCATCCAGCTTGGTCCTCAGCCGGATACGATTCCGGAGACCCATATGGCTCCGGAGTCGGGCGGGCAGCCCCCTTTGAAGGAGGGGGTGCACCGTTTCCGCCGGTGGCCCCTGTCCATCCAGGGGCGCCGGATACCCTGATGGAGGCGCTACGAGGCGCCTCCATTATGGACGAGCACCGTGTTCTTATGAGCGCGGTGATCGAGAAGGTTCAGTCTGCCAAGAGTGGACTGAACGAAGCCTGCAGCAACCTGTTGACAGGTTTCGAGGTAAATAACAGAGAAAAAACCCCATATAGTCAGTAGCCCCTGAGACACTGTCCGGTGTTCGATAAGAGGAACCGGACAGAGGATCAATCCTCTAGTGTAGGAGACTAACGTAATATGTGTACATGAGCAGGCGTCGCTATTGGCCGCGACCTCACATGCTGCCGAAGTCTCTGAACTGAGGCAGAGGCTGGAGTGGACCGAGAACGAGCTCGGCGAGGTTAGAGTGCGGCTGCAGGAGAAGCAAGGTAAGTAATGGCTTGCTGTGTGTTCGGAAAGCGAAGACGCTGTGTATTGACTGTAATGTCAAAATGTCTGCAGGAGCCGCGACCGAGGTCGAGGCCCTGTGGAAGGCCCTGGGCGATGCCGAGGAGAAGGCTGTCCAGCAGCAAGCCGCCCGTAAGAAGCTCGAGGCCCGTGTCAAGGAAATCCAGCAGGAGCTCCAAGATGCAGTGAAAAAATGTGAGGCCTTGGAGAATGATGCGCCGGCTAAGGAGGCCGAACTCACCAAGGCTCGTCAGGGTGCGGAGACTGCACGGAATGAGGCCCAGGCCGTCATCCAGGAGATCCATGAAGCCAGGAAAATCACGGCGGGTAAGGATTTTAACATGCAAAGCAAGCATGCGGAGAGGCAGTACCTTTTACTAACCCGGGTTCAGAGTTCCCCAGGAGCTTTTGCGGATCTACCACACGGCATATCGGACGCTGCAGATCTCTACCGAGCCGAAGGAGGAGGTTCTATGGAGAAGCTATTATGGGCACAGTATGCGGCGCCAGAGCATCCCGTGTCTTTCACCGATCAGCTGAAGCAGCTAGTGGAGCTGCACCGGGTGGCCGAACTAGCCATGAAGGATTTGACAATCCGGCTATGGCCAACCGAAGTTATGCCCAGCAGCTACTTCGGACTCATGAGGCGCCTAATGGAACCCTGTCCGCGGTTGGACGTCGTCAAGCGCTCTGCCTATATTGAAGGTGTCCGTATGGCCTTCGCTCGCTGCAAGATGTGGTGGGCGAAGATGAACGCTATTGAAGTTGCCAGCGGGCCGCTGGAGGGCAAGGAGCACCGCACACCCGAGAAATATTTTGCGGATGTCATAGAAGGGTCTCGACTTGTGGCAGCTCAATGTTCGAAGGACATTATTTTCGAATGAATACATTCATGTTGTCCTTTGCCTTGTATTATAAAGACAAAGCTTGTTTTGTAATTTCGTTATGCTTTAAATTGTTTCCTCCTGTGCGGCCGTGTTATATGCAATCTAAGGCTTGGCCAGTCATCGGCTTCTGCCCTCACGTAATTAGTACGGAGGTGTTCGGGATGGGATCTAATCAATCTTGATCCAATTGTATGGTCCTTGAAGGAGTTGTATAGCGCAACGAACAAGGCAATCAGACTATACGGCTTAAACGGCCTCACTTAGCCATAGGAGTTTTATAATTAAGCAAGTGCGTAGCCCCTGGTCCAAGCCAGCGTGCTGTCAGCATCTGATCGGGAAGTGCCGACCCTTCGCGTGACGCGGAAAAAATGTCCAACGATTTTGTAACCCTCGAACAGCTGACCGGCTCTCGCCGTATCATGACAGTCAGTTTTCGGCTTTCTCTACTGAGGTGCTCATCCAGTCAGGGCCAGGGCACAATCGCAGTAGTTCTCCCTTTACTACCCTAGCCGATAGAGCGGAACGTAGGGTAGCAAGCACAGGAGCCGGGCAACCCAACTATTGACCAAAGACATGATTCGGAGCCAATGCATATAATGCTAAATTCGGGGTGCTGAACTTGTATACAAGAAGTGTTCGGACTTTGTTGCCGTGTTATGGGGCGATAAGCAGCCCCTGGCGAATATGAAACGTACAAAAGAGTACCGATGTAGCTGATAAGCAGATCGAAATAAAATGAAGTAAGAAGCGAAAACCACAGAAACTGGGCCGCAAATCATTTTTTTATAACTGAATGGATGCGTCAAGGCGTATCTTATACAAATAGTGCAATAAGCACCCGGACTATTTAACATGCCGGGATCAAGAAGGAGCAGCGTGCGGGTCCTGGGCAATAAGTAAAAATACCGTCAAGAAGAACGTATGGAGGTTACCCTACGCACCTATGCTGCATGCCCCCCTTGTATGCCGATCCTTCGAAGGGGCTGGTGATCAGGCTCACGGGAAAAGGAACCTGAAACAGAAAGGAAAAAGTGTGTCCGGGGTCGGTCTAGCTGAACTGTAGATCCCGGGTTAGCATGTGCCTCCATCGATGTCCATGGAATTTTGAGTGCGTAATTATGTACGCGTGGTACGAATGCCACTGCTTCATCAGGACTGGGACGGAGTCCGAATTGCTAGTCGAGCTCTTGACGAGCCTTGTTGTCCTGCTGCAGTGTAGTTCGGAACCTCTTGACGGTGTCCAGGGGCTCGGCAGCCGCACTATGGTGCTGTTTGAGAAGGCCGCTCTGTACCTCTGTTGCTAGGGCGGCGGTGTGCTCCTCTGTTCGGAGGGAGCGTTCCGTGTTGCCATTGAGTGTTATGGCGCCGCGTGGACCGGGCATATTGAGCTTGAGATAAGCGTAGTGTGGCACTGCATTGAATCTAGCAAACGCTGTTCATCCGAGCAGTGCGTGGTAGCTGCTGCGGAATGGGACGATGTCGAAGATTAACTCCTCGCTTCAGAAATTGTCTGGAGAACCGAAGACCACTTCCAACGTGATTGAGCCCGTACAGCGGGCCTCGACGCCTGGTATTACTCTTTGAAGGTAGTCTTTGTTGGTTTGATTCGTGAGGGGTCAATGCCCATCTTCCGAACTGTGTCTTGATAGAGCAGGTTGAGGCTGCTACCACCGTCCATTAGGACTCGTGTCAGGTGAAATCCGTCGATGATTGGGTCGAGGACCAATGCGGCCGAACCACCATGATGGATACTGGTTGGGTGGTCTCGACGATCAAAGGTGATCGGAAATGACGACCATGGATTGAATTTGGGGGCGACTGGCTCTACCGTGTAGACGTCCCTGAGTGCACGCTTACGCTCCCTTTTGGGGATATGTGTAGCGTATATCATGTTCATCGTTTTGACTTGAGGGGGAAACTTCTTCTGCCCCCCAGTGTTCGGCTGCTGGGGCTCTTTGTCCTTGTCCTCACTTTGTGATCCCTTTTCTTTGTTTTCGGCATTTAACTTGCCAGCCAGCTTGAAAACCCAACAATCCCAGTTGGTATGATTGGCTTGCTTGTCCGGGGTGCCGTGTATCTGGCACGGACGGTCGAGTATGCGGTCCAGGCTGGAAGGTCCTTCATTATTTCTTTTATAGGGCTTCTTCTGCTGGCCGGACTTGGAGCCAGTGAATCCGGCGTTGACTGTTGCGTCATCGGTGTTGTTGTCATTGCTTCGGCGTTTGTGTCTGTTGCGCCGAAGCTTGCCAGTGCTATTTTTGGCCTCCGACGGGCCTGTCTTGCTGGCTGTGTTGTTACTACGGGCCAGCCAACTGTCCTCTCCCGCGCAAAAGCGGGTCATGAGTGCCATGAGGGCTGCCATGGACTTCGGCTTTTCTTGGCCGAAGTGGCGTGCTAGCCATTCGTCCCGGATGCTGTGTTTGAAGGCTGCCAAGGCCTCGGCATCCGGACAGTCAACGATCTAGTTCTTTTTGGTTAGGAACCTAGTCCAGAATTTTCTGGCTGATTCTCCAGGTTGTTGAACTATGTGGCTTAGATCATCGGCGTCTGGTAGCCGGCCATATGTTCCTTAGAAGTTGTCTAGGAAAGCTTCCTTCAAGTCCTCCCAGCTGCCGATAGAATTTTCAGGCAGGTTGTTAAGCCAGTGCCGAGCTGGCCCTTTGAGCTTGAGTGGGAGGTATTTAATGGCGTGGAGGTCATTTCCTCGAGCCATGTGGATGCGGAGGATGAAATCCTCGATCCACACTGCGGGATCGGTTGTGCCGTCGTATGATTCGATAATGACGAGCTTGAATCCCTCGGGGAATTCGTGATCCAGTACCTCGTCCGTGAAGCAGAGAGGGTGTGCGGCACCTCTGTACCGGGTCGCGTCGCGGCGTAGCTCTGATGGAGTCCGTCTGCGGCATTCGGCCCGGGCGTGGTTAGCTTTGTCACGTCCAAATAGGTAGCCATTGTCGTGCCTTGAGGCACGTCCGCGCAATCCGTAGATCGATCTTGTATGTCCTGCTTTATTGTCCAGGGTCTGCCGAAGGTCGTATGTGTGACCCCGAACTCTTTCGTCTTTATTTTTTCGGGGTGGTGAGGTAGGCTGCTGTTCAGCCTGAGTTGCCGCTTTATCCCGACCGCGTGGTGGCCGGTTGGCCGCGCTGTCTGGACCACGCGGTGGTCGTTCCGCATTATGCGAGGGAGATATGTGTTCCGGTGCCTCCTCATCGAATTGAGGTAGCAGTCTGCGTTTCGGGTAGCTTTTGGCTGGGCGCTTGAGGCCGTATTCTTCGGCTGCCAGGACGTCGGTCCATCAGTCGACGAGCAGGTCTTGTTCGGCTTGAAGCTGCTGCTGTTTCTTTTTCAAGCTCCTTGCAGTGGCTATGAGCTGAAGCTTAAAGCGCTCCTGCTGCAGAGGGTCCTCCGGCACGATGAAGTCTTCATTGCCGAGGCTTGTCTCCTCTTCGGAGGGTGGATGGTAACTATCGTCCTCCGAGTTATCTTCTATGGCCTGTTCATCAGGGTTGTCTTGCATGTTGTCATGTTCCTCCTGTTCGAATGCAGCGCCGACAGGGTCATTGTTTTCAGCGTCGCCCGAAGTACTATTTTCTCCGGTACCAGTGTTACCATCCTTTGAGCGACGAGGCTTAGAACGGCGTTTGGGGCGTTGGCGCTTGGACTGCGTCTCGGAGGGTTTGTTCTTATCCGGCTCTTCCTTGTCGTCGCCAGATCCTTTGGGTGTATCAACCGTGTACACATCGTACGAAGAGGTGGCCATCCAACGTCCAGTGAATGGCGGGTCTTGGCCTTGCTCATTGTCGGCATCGTCGTCCATACCGGTGATGTCTTCGGAGCCATAGTCAAGCACGTCGGTTAAGTCGTCAACGGTGGCTATGAAGTGGGTGGCGGGTGGGAAGCAAAATTCCTCGTCGTCCGCTTCTAGCTCGAACCGAACATAGTTCGGCTGTGAATCACCCTCCAAGGACAAGTTCTTCAAAGAATTTAGTACGTCACCCAAAGGCGAATGCTGGAAGATGTCCGCGGTGCTAAATTCAAAATTCGATAACCGATCCAGCTCGGTGTCCGCGAGCGCACTTGATCCGGAACGTGTAGCCGGAGACGAGTCCAGAGTTCCATTGATGCAAGCATTGCAGGATGTCGAGTCCGTGTGCGGCTCCAATGCCGCGGACTTTACGGCCTCAGAGGGGATGATCTGCTTCGGTACTGGGGCCGTTGCAGCAATAGGATCCATCTCCTGGGTTTGCTCCGATGACAAATTTGAGTCATGTTCATCGGAGAGAAAGGGAGCGATCGCCGCGGTCTCAAATCCATCGAAGATCAAGTCTCCACGGATGTCCGTGATGTAGTTCAAGCTTCCGAATCTGATCTGATGGCCAGGGGCGTAGCTATCGACCTGCTCCAGATGGCCAAGTGAGTTGGTCTGCAGTACGAAGCCGCCGAATACAAAAATCTGTCCGGGGAGAAAGGTTTCTCCCCAAACGACGCCATTACCGACGATTGAAGGGGCCATCGAGCCTTATGTCGACGGCACAGTGGAACTCTCAATGAAAGCACCAATGTCGGTGTCAAAACCGGCGGATCTCGGGTAGGGGGTCCCGAACTGTGCGTCTAGGATCGATGGTAACAGGAGATGGGGGACACAATGTTTACCCAGGTTCGGGCCCTCTCTAGGGAGGTAATACCCTACTTCCTGCTTGATTGATCTTGATGAATAATATGAGTGTTACAAGAGTTGATCTACCACGAGATCGTAATGGCTAAACCCTAGAAGTCTAGCCTATGAGTATATGGTAATGAATCTATCCTATCCGGACTATGCCCTCCGATTTATATAGACACCGGAGAGATCTAGGGTTACATGGAGTCGGTTACATAGGAGGAAATCTTCATAATCGGTCGCCTAGCTTGCCTTCCACACCAAGTAGAGTCCAATCCAGACACAGGTATAGTCTTCGGCCTTCATGTCTTCATAGCCCATAAGTCTGGCCCAACAGATAACAGGCCGGACGCCCGAGGACCCCTTAGTCCAGGACTCCCTCAGTGGGAGGTGGCCGTCGTGGCCGCACCCCACTGCCAGCCATTGTGGCCATCACCAGCTCCACCACCGCAGCCTGAAGGCGGGAGGTTGTGGTCATGGCCGCCACCCCATCGTCGGCCGTCATGACCGCCAGCCCACCGTCGACCGTCGGGATCATCACTCGCTCCGCCACCACCGCCCGAAGGAGGGAGGCGGAGGTGGAGGCCCGCGCATGCGTCAGCGACCTTGCGCTCTACATCGAGTTCCTGCGGGAGGAGGAGGAGTGCCTCGTCGAGCATGCAAAGAGCCTTACCACAGCCGTGGCTGTAGCACACGCCAACGCTGAGGCGAGGAATCAGGAGATCTACGAGCAGTCCGCCCGCTTCGAGAGGGATCGTCTAGAGTGGCAGTGGGCGTTCGAGCTGGCGAGTGTCGCTGAACGTGCAGCAGCGGCAGGCACCGTATTGCATTTGTCCAGCTCGTCGGTAGGCTCCTCCTCCTCCTCTGCCTCTTACTGAGCGCGCTCGGCAGAGGAGAGGCTGCGGGAAGTAGCACAAAGCCCCTCCGTGGTAGTAGTAGTATTTAGGGGCTATTTTGTTCAGTTTATCTGACTATAGATGTGTGGTCGAACTGTACAACGTACTTAAAAATAGCTAGTATATATAGTTGAGCTAACTATTTCAGTACGTGGTTGGCAACAATTAGGGAGAAGTTTGGTCGGTTCAGCTGTCGAGTTGAACTGTTTGTATAAATTAAGAACGACTGCTTAATCTATGAATGAAATCTATTCTTAATTACTGAATTTTAGTTGCAAAAATTACATAGTGCTAATGATTTCTAGCTGCATATTTTGATAAATCGCAATGTTACAAGGATTGACAATTGGCAACATTACTAGATCAACAAATGTAAATCTTTCCAGTTTCACAAATGGCAACATACCCAATATGACAGATGCAAATCTTACCAAATTGTTTGTACGTGGTTGCACACGGTTCATCCAGAACAACCGTTTGCGTTGAAGGGATGCACAAATCCTGCGCCGCTCTCACTTTGCATACGGGTGTTCTATCTAAATCGTTTGCGATCAAGAGCTGCAGAAATCCTGCTCGGCACATTTTCTCTTGGCTTCCTAGGGAAGCTGTCGGTTTGCATATGGGTGTTCTAACTAAAACGTTTGCGATGAGTGTTTTATATTTAAAAAGCGAATTAAACTACGGCTTGGGCACCATTAATGGAGAGGATGCGAGCAAGGCGGGCGGCCATGGAAGTCAAAAGGCTCGCTTCCCAATGAGCCTGCGTAGCGTATAGCTCGCACGCTTCCCGGTGAGCCTGCGCACTCGAGGACAGCTTGCATGCCTCTCGGTCAGCCTGTGCACCGGACGGCGCTCGCACGCCTCCCGTTCAGTCAAGGTCAAGCAGCTGTCCACACGGCACCTCCTACAGCCATTAAAACCAAGACATGTGGCATCACGTGAATGGTTAACAGAATTTTGAATTTAGTAGAATTTGAAAACCAGGAGTCTCAATGTTTTGCCGGCAATCAACGGTGCCCTGGTGTTTGAAATTCATGCCCATTTCTTGCATGGGACCTAAGCATGCACCCAAGGACACAAATTTGATTTTTCAACCAATTTATATGGACTGGAGCATGTGCATGTAGTTCAAATTTTAATTATGCACATAAAATGCATTGAAAACTCAGTTAATGCATAAAAATGTCCAAACGAACCCCGAAAAATCACAAAAAATCACACAACACTCCTATTGTTCTATGTTGACACGAGAAAATAATTTGAAAGCAATAAGAGGCAAGGGATATCGTTTCGTCCACAAAGGTGGGACGTTCCCTACCGAAAACCATCATGCTTGTTGTGAGAAGCTCCGGTTTGTGAGAAGCATATACCCAAACCTGCCCCAAATGGGACAAAATTTGTACCACGACATGTTGATGCCGCTCCATGATAGCATGCCAAGTTTCATGAATTTCAGACGAGTTATGGATTTACTAGAATTTAAAAACTAGGCATCTCAATGTTTTGCCGGCAATCAACGGTGCCCCGGTGTTTGAAATTCATTCTCATTTCTTGCATGGGACCTAAGCATGCAGCCAAGGACACAGATTTGATTTTTCAACCAATTTATATGCACTGGAGCATGTGCATGTAGTTCAAATTTGAATTATGCACATAAAATGCATTGAAAACTCAGTTAATGCATAAAAATGTCCAAACGAACCCCGAAAAGTCACAAAAAATCACACCACACTCCAGCTGTTCTATGTTGACACGAGAAAAAAAAATTGAAAGCAATAGGAGGCAATGGATATCGTTTCGTCCACAAAGGTGGGACTTTCCCTACCGAAAACCATCATGCTTGTTGTGAGAAACTCCGGTTTGTGAGAAGCATATACCCAAATCTGCCCCAAATGGGACAAAATTTGTACCACAGCATGTTGATGCCGCTCCATGATAGCATGCCAAGTTTCATGAATTTCAGACGAGTTTTGGATTTACTAGAATTTAAAAACCATGCATCTCAATGTATTGCCGGCAATCAACAGTGCCCCAGTGTTTAAAATTCATTCCCATTTCTTGCATGGGACCTAAGCATACACCCAAGGACACAGATTTGATTTTTCAACCAATTTATATGCACTAGAGCATGTGCATGTAATTCAAATTTGAATTATGCACATAAAATGCATTAAAAACTCAGTTAATGCATAAAAATGTCCAAACGAACCCTGAAAAATCACACAACACTCCAGTTGTTCTATGTTGACACGAGAAAAAAAATTGAAAGCAATAAGAGGCAATGGATATCGTTTCGTCCCCAAAGGTGGGACGTTCCCTACCGAAAACCATCATGCTTGTTGTGAGAAGCTCCGGTTGTGAGAAGCATATACCCAAACCTGCCCCAAATGGGATAAAATTTGTACCACGGCATGTTGATGCCGCTCCATGATAGCATGCGAAGTTTCATGAATTTCAGACGAGTTTTGGATTTACTAGAATTTAAAAAACCAGGCATCTCAATGTTTTGCCAGCAATCAACGGTGCCTGGTGTTCGAAATTCATTCCCATTTCTTGCATGGAACCTAAGCATGCACCCAAGGACACATATTTGATTTTTCAACCAAAATTTGAATTATGCACATAAATGCATTGAAAACTCAGTTAATGCATGAAAATGTCCAAACGATCCCCGAAAAATCACAAAAATTCACACAACACTCCTGTTGTTCTATGTTGACACGAGAAAAAAATTTGAAAGCAATAAGAGGCAATCGATATCGTTTCGTCCCCAAAGGTGGGACGTTCCCTACCGAAAACCATTATGCTTGTTGTGAGAAGCTCCGGTTTGTGAGAAGCATATACCCAAACCTGCCCCAAATGGGACAAAATTTGTACCACAGCATGTTGATGCCGCTCCATGATAGCATGCCAAGTTTCATGAATTTCAGACGAGTTTTGGATTTACTAGAATTTAAAAACCAGGCATCTCAATATTTTGCCGGCAATCAACCGTGCCCTGGTGTTCGAAATTCATTCCTATTTCTTGCATGGGACCTAAGCATGCACCCTAGGACATAGATTTGATTTTTCAACCAATTTATATGCACTGGAGCATGTGCATGTAGTTCAAATTTGAATTATGCACATAAATGCATTGAAAACTCAGTTAATGCATACAAATGTCCAAACGAACCCCGAAAAATCACAAAAATTCACACAACACTCATGTATCTATGTTGACACGAGAAAAAAAAAATTGAAAGCAATAAGAGGCAATGGATATCGTTTCGTCCCCAAAGGTGGACGTTCCCTACTGAGAACCATCATGCTTGTTGTGAGAAGCATATACCCAAACCTGCCCCAAATGGGACAAAAAAAATTACCACGGCATCTTGATGCCGCTACATGATAGCATGCCAAGTTTCGTGAATTTCAGACGAGTTTTGGATTTACTAGAATTTAAAAACCAGGTATCTCAATGTTTGCGGCCGAGTGACGGTGGCAGGGTGTTCGAAATTCATTCCCGTTTCTTGCATGGGACCTAAGCGTGCAACCAAGGACACATATTGGATTTTTCAATAAGTTTATATGCACTGGAGCATGTGCATGTAGTTCAAATTTGAATTATGTGCATAAAATGCCTGGAAAACCCAGTTAATGTATAAAAATGTACAAACGAACCCTGAATAATTCCAATTTCTTTGACGACACACCTATAGTTGCATGTTCACTACAGATAAAAGTTCTAAAAATTCAAACACCATCCTTTGTAGTTGTGACCCCATTACGTAATTCAAATGATCAAGACGATAAATCAAGTAGATCGCACACAGTTTATTATCACCAACCGTGTGAGATGCAGCACAAAATATCTTGGAGCACCGTCGGTGTATAGTACGCCCATGCCTTGCGAGAGAAGGTGTGTCAGCTACAGTCCACAGCCGGCGTGTCAAGCACACTAGCTAGCTGACTCCCCAAATATCATTTCACTGTTCATTCGTCGCCGGTGAAAGATGCGGACGTGGACCCACGTCGTGAGGGCAACTTCGACGGCCCAATCCGGCGAGAGCGCGGCCGCAGCCGCCAGGCGCTTGCTAACAAGCTTCATGAGGGCGACCGCAGTCTGCGTCCGTGCGGCCAAGGCAGTCCAAACGGCCGCTGCTGCTTATCAGGCGGCGGCAGCAGCATCTGCCTCGGGGATAGCAACTGGCGAGAGCGGCACAGCAGCTGTCCGTTCCGCAGCGGCGGCCTTAGCCCTGCTGAAGGCCGCCCACTACCATGGCGAGGCCGTCCACACCCAAGTCGTGGCGGTCACTGTACAAATCAAACGAAGCTTCTCCGACAACGGTCGACAACCCACGGCCGAAGAGCTGGCAATCGCCGAGAGAGTTCGAGCAGCCGTCCGTTCCTGCATGGCATACCTTGCCACGACGGAGCCCGCCAGTGCCCACATGGCGTCCGCCCATGCCCAGCTCGTGGCGGCCTTTTCCAAAGATATGGCGGATGCGGATGGCGAGATGCTTGCCGATTATGGTGCAATTGATGCCATGGAGCCCCTTCCCCAGGAGACCGTCGGGCGCGAGCTGGAAATGGAGGCGGCGGCGGAGATCGACGAGCACCAGCCGTAGTAGTACTCTTTGTTTTGTTTAATTAAGAGCGCCGGTCTTTAATTTGTTAGAGTAATGTTTAGGTCAGCTAGCTCTGTTTAATTGCTGAACTTGCTCGATTAAGAAGTTAGTCTCCTTTGTGTACCCAAATTATGCAATGACGTGGATGACCACTATAACCAGGAAAATTCGAACCAAATTTTTGACGTCCAAACTCAACACACATGGGTTAAGCTATTTGAATCATTTGTGATGTTCACATATCGTACACAGTTTTGAATAAGGGACCGTATCTGATGACACTTTGCGCGCCAGTTTTTTGGCTGAAGCGATTCCAAATTTTCGGTTTCCGCGGAAATATCTACCTCCCCTCCCCCTTGCCAAAAGCCACATTTCCCCTCTTTCCGCCTTCCTTTCCAAGTTGAAACCTTCACTGCTTGCTTGCAGCGCCGCCGCCTCCTCGCCGGCAACCCTCTTTCACGCTCCTCGGCCACGCCTATCCAGGCAGGTAATCCACACCCGACCCCCATCCTCCTCCTCCTTCCACATCCCACATGCCCCTACCGCCGGCACGAGCGTGACACCTTCCACCCAAATCACCGACCCCTCCACCAAATAAGCACCGGCCTAAGCCATGGTGCACGCAGTATAGCCAAGGAGCATTTCGCAACGGAGAAGCAAATCGCGGCCGCACGCGCGGATGAGGTCACGATGGCTATCATTCGTGCCGACCCCAGATCTTGAAGGAGCACCTTGCCATTTGCTAGCTACGCCGGTTAAGCATGCTCGGTTTACCCGTTGCGTGTGCTGCTCCTGCCTTTCCTTCACAAATTCTTGTGAATTGTGCTATCTTATTTTACCATGCAATCTGTTGCTCTAGTGTATATGTTCTATATGTCGTGCAGTGTGGTGCTCACTTATTAACAGTTTTGTTAATTAGTTGTCGTCTTCAGTTAACTGTTTGGTTCAATTCTGCAAATGTGATGTTCAACTCTTCAGGCTGCAATTTTGTATTGTCTTTCATGTGAGAAATAAATCGAATTTATCTTTACAAAATTGTGGGTGCATTCTGTTATTGTATACCATGTGAGGAATAAATTGAATTTGGTTGTAGTAAATACATGAGAAACAAATACAATTGCTACAATTGGCTGTAGTTAACTGTTTGGTTAACTGTGTGATCTTCTATTAGGAGTATGTTATATTGTGCAATGTGGTGCTCAGTTAATGTTTGGTTCATTTGTTGTGGTGTTTAGTTAACTGCTTGGTTCAATGTTATATTGTGCAATGTGGTGCTCAGTTAATGTTTGGTTCATTTGTTGTGGTGTTTAGTTAACTGCTTGGTTCAATTCTGCAATGCGATGTCCAATTATCGTGGGTAGAATTTTGTATTGTTGTGCATGTGAGAAATAAATCGAATTTGGCTGCACTTAATACATGAGAAACATATACAAGTGCTATATTTTCTAGTTCTTAATCATGCTTGGTTTGGGTAAATGGGTTTTCCCTGTAGCTTGAATTAATCTGATGAATTTGCAATATGATTATTTTTCATCAACATATTTTACTGATAGCATGTGAACCCTTACTTAACCTGATGACTAAATACCTTATATGTGTTGCAGGGAAACAATGGGAAGAACTGAGGTTTACAATCGAGGTTAGCACGTGCATGGTCCGTTATCTAATAGCACGTTATTGTGCAATTGCAGGAACCATTCTAATATTTAGGTTTTTAACAATTTGGTCTTGCACATGTAGGTCCTGCTGTCAGAGGTTTTGACCCACATGTAGGTCCTGCTGTCAGAAGAAATGAGTTGTCCACGAATATTAGTCAAGTCAAGAAACCCAGAAAGATTGTTAGCATAAAGAAATTAGCGACAAAAAACAACAAGATCTTTGTCTGCATAATGAAGAAGACATCAGTTCACTACAGGATGGTACTAACTATTATACCTTGCATTTTTAATTCCTTTGCCCCATTTCCAATATAGAGAAGATATTTATGCACATCCTTATTTTCAGGCCTTTCCAAAGCAGTTCACTGATGATTACCTCTAAAACCACCTGTATGGTCAGGAGGCGAGGAAGGTATTCATACAACACCCATGGTTCAATATTGAAGTGTTCCTGAAGAGGACGAAGGATGGACGGTCAATCATCCACAGGCACTGGCCTAAAGTTACAAAGACCTTCAACATCAATGAAGGCTCAATATTCGCTTTCTGCTTCAGCAGTTTTCTAGATGAGATACATTTGTCTATGTACCGTCTATAATGTTAATTTCGAAAGGTTATAGATGTTGCATGTGAAACTTGGTCCTCGTGTAGTTCTGTAATGGGGTAGCTGAGTGCTGAAGCTATATGATGTTGTACTCTGATGTATTTCAACTAGCAAAAGGGCCCGTGCGTTGCAACGGGGTGAAAGTATTATTCATTCTTGTCCTCATTGTTGACGGTGGCATGGTGTCCATATTGCAATGGGCGAAAACATTGCTCAATCCAAGGCGATGAGCTCGACCATCACACGACACACACATGTCACAAAGCCACGCCGGAGCAATGGAAAGTTTAAAACTTTAAAACTCCAACCTCATCGAACTTGACGTGGGGGCAGCCCTGCAAGGGATAATCCTTGCACCACCCCTCACATTTCTACTCGATTTTGACTTCTAATGTTGATAGTAGGCAATAGGATGATATCTCCAATAAGTCCCCGAATTGCGACACAAAATAGGATCGATTAGAAAATTCGGCTTACACACAATAGAGGGAAACAATCAGTACACAGGATACATATAAAAAACTAGAAGTATATGCAATGCAGAAGATCAAGCTAGGTGAAAACATCATTGTAGATGATACTGCCAGGCGGGAGGTTAGAATAGTGTATGACAATTGACAAAAGAAATTTACCTGCTTCCGGTATCACATAAAAAAATCCTGTCAATATCATATATTCTGCCTAAAAGATAACAAATTAAGTATAGTTCCAGTAATCAATCACAACATGATAAAAAGTTCATTTCAAGACATATGCATTCATTTGAAGTCGTTCTTTTATCACGTGGCATTTTCTCCCAGTATATCTGGTACATGCTTTACTGTACTACTTTTTCTGCCATAGTAACGACTTTGTTATAGCTCCCCAAAACATAGTACACAAACAGAAAAAATGGCATGCCTTTTGTGGGAGGTTGCTACTTCTCAGGTAGTAGTAACACCACAAAGTCATCTTATTTTTTCAACTGTAGCACTACCAACACCTTTGATGCAGAACATCTTGATGACCAATCTTAGTGATAAATACAAACTATATATACAACTATAGCAGTTGCATGCTATAGTTGCTCTACAGTGATTTGACCCTTTCAGAGAGCTAGTAAACCAGCAAATTTCAGCTAAGCACTCAAGGGACCTATAACAGGTATTTAAATTAAAAATACTGTGACATCTCCTTAGAGAAGTACCATACATTTAGACAGAGCTTGCTGCTGACAGATTTTAAAGAGAAGACTGGAAGGGAACCATTGGCATCACGGGGCTAGATAGTTGAGGAATTTAACCTTGGGCAAGAGGGGATCCTGTCCTCACTGTAAGAAAGCTCCAGAGAGTCCATTTCCTCTTAACACCCCTCGCGCCTGTGGACGAGCATTGACTAACTTAGAGAGAAATAACATACATCTAGACAGAGCGTCTGTTAACAGGTTTTGCTAATACGGTTTTGTAGCCCCAGTATTAGATCTTTTTCCTTCCAATTTTATTTTCTCACGTTACCTCATGTCCATTGCCCAATGAAGATGCTCAGCTGAGGATCTTTTCACATTGTTGCTACCTGTTAAATTTGGGATGAACGTTTTAGATATGGTGAGACGTTTGCATGTACTGGTTCGGATAAATAATTAGGAATTCAGTGGGCCAAACACACACACACACAAATACTTTTAAAGTAATTTTCCTTGTAAATAGGCATGAAGAAGAAACTTACAGTGGGAAGGTTGGGAAGCTTCTCATTCACCATCTTTTCAAGAGCTAGAGCCAACTCCATTGGTAAAATCACAAGAGGCGTACAAGATATAACACATGAATATTTCACAAGCTATAGAGTTCCACAAAATGAAAGCAGCAAATCAGATTTAACAACTTGCTACATTCTTTCTGATTTGTTCTGTGTCCTCCTTGTATATTTGACTGATGACATGTTGAATTCAAAAGGTCATTGGAGAGCAGCTATAACTGACCAACAACTAAAACATCACATCTGTTTGACGAAGCTACATAACTTTACATACACCTACTAACTTTATTACCCTGTGATCAAGTGTTACTTTCCCTAGTTGATTAACTTGGCACAAATGACACCCCTTTTTCGAACAACTGAATATGCAATGAACAGACAGGGCAAACACATCAATAGAAACACACACAACCATAAATGAACTTACTACAGAGCATCACCTTTTTCAGAGTGGTCGAACTATGTTAATTGAGTTACAATGAACTGGAGCCAGACCCTCCCTCCTTGTTTGTTCCGATTGACACAAAAGAATACACCAAGCATCAGCCATCCGTTTAAAGATTGCACACATGGGATAATGGTATTAATCTCTCATACATTCACGGCAATCTGCATATGGTAGCAACAATAAATGCAATCAACACCAGTAGCAATAATCAGTACAAATAGCTAAAAATTATCTCTTCAACAGGAGCCTCAAAAGCATGAAAGAACATCACATATAAGTATATAATTGATCCAAATCATAGCTCCCTGTACAACAAAATTGCCCCAAGCAGAGCAAAGAATAAATAATGGAATACACATCAACATGATATGGTACAAATCCCCAACCGAACCCCTCAATCTCTCACATCTCTATGCTCCCCAATTATTTTGAACCAATAATCAGTCCCCCTTCTTTTCATGATGTAATAGTATTCACAAAACCAAGATGCAATAGTACCACGGGATTGGGTTTAGGGGAGGGCTTGGTCTGTGTTTAGGGAGAGGAAGGCGAGGATGCACGACGCAGAGGAGGGGTTGAGCGTGAAGGGGGGACTTGACTGGGGAGGTCAGCGAGGAATTGTATTTTTTGCCATGGAAGGCAGCAGCTTCCCCGCCGGAGGCTGGAGGCCAGCACTTCCTCTCCGGATCTCGCGGGGACGGAAGTCGGGGGAGTGCTTTAGATCTCACGAGAAAAGGCACCCTGATACAATGCTCAGGCTATCTGAATCCATTGCTTCTGCCTACCACTAAGATTGCTGCCTCACTCTCAAATGACTTTGATCTCCAAGTCTTTCTTCAGCGAACACCACACAAGGACCCTGCCATACTTCTCACTCTCCATTTCCTTGTCAAACAGTATGTTGTCCTGAATTTTTGCCGCTCTTCATCCATACTGTCTGGCTGGCATATGCCATTGTTCCGCAAGTCTTGGGATCTCCTAATAGCTTTGGCACCTCACTGAGAGCCGGTCATCCCACAGACTGCAAAAGAGCAAACTTGATTTTCTAGAGCCGATCATCCCACAGACTGCAACACGCATGCCTTGCTGATCTTGAAAACTCAGATCCTTCAGTGTTGGTATCTCAGGTGAGCCGTCCCAGGAGAAGCACCCATTGCTGACCTCAATTGCAAGATTGGAGCTACCACTTGGTAGCCTCTGCATATTATCCATCGGCAACTCCTCAAGGCATAGGAAAACATCTAGAACAGAAAGGTAAAATTATAGTGTTCAGTACCCTGGATAGAACAGAAGAACAAATCTGCTTAATTGGGATGTACCTTATGCTGATATATAAAAGTTCAGTACCATGTTCCTCCTTTCCAAATCTACCAGACTGCTTAATTTACAAACAAAGAAACTTGTGCTGCGTGCCATAATTTGTTTACATGTAGTTGCCTCCAAAATTGACCATATGAGCTTTCAAATGAAAGAACAAAAATGAAAAAGGAACAAAATTGACCTTATGAGCTTTCAAATGAAAGAACAAAAATGAAAAAGGAACAAAATTGACCTTATGAGCTTTCAAATGAAAGCTTTCATGAATACTATATACATGTAGTTGCCTCCAGAATTTTGCATCACTGAATTCAGAGGTTGCGCACGTAGCCGTCAGCTCAAACGCGAGCTGCTCAGATGCTCCCCTGGACGCGCGCGGCGGCTCCCTCAGGTCCAGCAGCGGTCGCGAGGCGACGCAAGCAGCAGCTCGGACGCACGCAGTGCCTCACCGTCAGCCCGGGACACCACCCGAGTGAGAGGCACCGGCGGACTGGAGAGGCGAGCAGCAGCACGCCCCAGCGGCAGCAGCATCACGCGGCTTCAGTTCAGGGGCGGCAGCAGTTCTCGGCCGCATCCATGCGCGCACGCCGTGGCGTGCTCCTACTCGTGCGGCTGGTCCATGGCCGTCGGCGCATGGCAGGGCATGGGCGGTAGCAGTTCTAGGCCGCATCCATGGCCGACGGCGAGCTCCTACTCGCGCGGCCCATGTGGGCGAGGAAAGAGATGAATCAGGAGAGGTGCTCACGGGCAGCGCAACTCATCTCCTCGGTGGCCAAGGGGCACGCCGGGGCGGCGAGGAAGGCCGGCTGCAGGGCGAATCGGTAGGGGGCGGCGAGGGGATCCGTTACCGTGAGCTGCAGCCCGGGGAAGGCGCAGGAGTTGGCCGGAATCGGGCGGTCAATGGAAGGACAGGGTGCCGCCGCCGTTGAAGCGAGGGGATCAAAGGTCGGGGAGCCCCGCGCGTAGGATCGAGGACCAGCGCGGACGCAGCGGCGGGGAGGCCATGCGTGAGTCCTGCGCCCCCGCGGCTGGAGAGGGAGCTTGTGGATAAGATAGAGGAAAGTAGCTCGGGTTGAATTCTAATAAATCTAGGGGTCAATTTGTCAAACCAAATCGTTTTTTAAATTTAGATATCACTTAAAGAGGGATTGCGGGTACAATTTTCAGAAAAGAGAAGGGCCTTTTTGCAAAAGTGTCACGACGGGTGTGCCGGCAGAGGCAATAGATGCTTTATTATTAGGTACAGATTATGAAAATGAAATATATTGTGTGTTTAATATGAACTATCAATTAGATTAATAAATGGATTATGAATAATCGAATAATTAGCCTGCTAGTGACGAATTAGCCTGCTAATTGGGTTTTGCTATTGCAAACGATTGTTGAAAAAATACCGTGGGTGATGACCGCAGGCAACGCACACAGTTTCTAGGAATAAACCGTGTTGGATCAATGAACAATCACACACGACTTTCTCTTGAAAACTGTTTGCGTTAGGCCACCTTGCGCAAACGTTTACCACATGAAAACTGTGTGTGATGGACAGCCTTTGCCACACAGTTTCTTCCACGGACCGTGTGTGATACATTCAATAACGCAAGCGATTTAACGGGAAAAATTATGTGTGGTGTACCTGTGAACGGAAATGTTTTCCTTCGAGCGACTGTGTGGGATGTACATTCGAACGGAAACATTTAGCGCGGACTGACTGTGTGAGATGTACTTGCGACCGGAAACAATTTCGCCGTATAATTGTATTTTTTAGCTCTACTGTACGTATTTCCGTATTTGAGCGCTCGCCGGTCGCACATGACCTCATTTTGCCGAACGTGTATGCCAGGAGGGCATATCCCCGACGGTTTCTGGGTCGTGTGGGAAGGACCCTCCTATCGCCCACACTCACTTGGAGACGGTTCCAAATGCCATCGCGGAAAGGGGTTTAAAACCGTTTGTTTAGGAGCTCGCTGTACTAGTGTAAACATATCATTTTCATGGTCTAGCAAATACTGTTCTAAAGGATCAGCAGTGGAACGGCAATAGAAGCAAGACCAATAATTTCATCCTTACTTGGCAATTCTTTATCATGGGGTTGTCTATGAAATTTAGAGAAATTAAAATCATGAGACATATCCCCTAAACCAACAGTAACAATATCTTTCTCGCAGTCTATCTTAGCATTAACAGTATTCAACAAGGGTCTACCAAATATAATGAGACAAAAATTATCCTGTGGGGAAGCAAGAATAAGAAAATCAGTAGGGTATTTAATTTTCCCAGACAAGACTTCAACATCTCTAACAATCCCAATTGGTGATATAGTATCTCTATTAGCAAGCTTAATAGTAACATCAATATCTTCTATCTCAGCGGGTGCAATGTCATTCATAATTTCTTTATATAAGGTATAAGGAATTGCACTCAAACTAGCACCCACATCACATAAGCCATGATAACAATGATCTTCAATTTTAACAGAAACAACGGGCATGCCAACAACAGGTCTATATTTATCTTTAGTATCAGGTTTAGCAATCCTAGTAGCTTCATCACAGAAATAAATAACATGCCCATCAATATTATCAACCAAGAGATCTTTAACCATAACAATACTAGGTTCAACTTTAATTTGCTCAGGGGGTGTAGGTGTTATAATATAACTTTTGTTGACCACAGTTGAAGCTTTAGCATTGTCCTTTGTTCTAACAGGAAAATGTGGTTTCTCAATATAAGCAGTAGGAACAATAGGATCAACATTATAAGTAATAGTTTCTTCTTCAACTTTAATAGGTTCTACTACTTTAACTTCAGTGGGAGGATGATATTTAAACCACTTCTCCTTAGGGAGATCAACATGAGTAGCAAAAGATTCACAAAAAGAAACTACTATCTCAGAGTCAAGTCCATATTTAGTGCTAAAATCACGAAAACCATCGGTGTCCATAAAAGATTTAACACAATCAAACTTAAGGTTTATACCTGACTCTTTACCTTTGTCGAGTTCCCAATCTTCAGAGTTTGTTTAATTCTTTTCAATAAATCCCATTTGAATTCAATATCCTTCTTCATATAGGAACCAGTACAAGAAGTATCGAGCATGGATCGATCATTATGAGAAAGCCGAGCATAAAATTTTTGAATAATAATTTCTCTTGAAAGCTCATGATTGGGGCATGAATATAAGATTGACTTAAGCCTCCCCCAAGCTTGAACGATACTTTCTCCTTCACGAGGCCAAAAATTATATATATAATTCCGATCACGATGAACTAGATGCATAGGATAAAACTTCTGATGAAATTTCAATTTCAATCAGTTGTAGTTCCATGATCCAATATCATCCAATAGCCTATACCATGTCAATGCCTTCCCCTTCAAAGATAAAGGGAAGACCTTCTTCTTGACAACATCCTCGGGCATACCTGCAAGCATAAATAATCCACAAACTTCATCCACATAGATTGGGTGCATATCGGGATGTAATGTTCCATCTCCTGCATAAGGATTAGCTAGCAGTTTCTCTATCATACCCAAAGGAATTTCATAATAAATATTTTCAGTAGGTTTAGTAGGTTGAGCAGCAACTCTTTGTTCTTCCGGTCGAGGTGAAAATACCCCGAACAAGCCCCTCAAAGGATTATTTTCCATAGTAACAAGTGACAATAAATTTCAGCATACTATATAAATGTTTCCTTACCAAATTCCACTTACCAAAGGCGCTTCACTCCCCGGCAACGGTGCCAAAAAAGAGTCTTGATGACACACAAGTATAGGGGATCTATCGTAGTCCTTTCGATAAGTAAGAGTGTCGAACCCAACGAGGAGCGGAAACAGATAGTTTTGTGATAAGGTAAATCGTAATGGGTAACAAGTAAATAAAGTAACTAGGGTGCAGCAAGGTGGCCCAATCCTTTTTGTAGCGAAGGACACATGGGAATTGTTGTCAAGCTAGTTTTCATCATGCTCATATGATTCGTGCTCGTTACTTTGGTAATTTGATATGTGCGTGGACCGGTGCTTGGGTGCTGCCCTTCCATGGACAAGCCTCCCACTTATGATTAACCCATCTCACAAGCATCCGCAACTACGAAAGAAGTATTACGGTAAACCTAACCATAGCATGAAACATATGGATCCAAATCAGCCCCTTACGAAGCAACGCATAAACTAGGGTTTAAGCTTCTGTCACTCTAGCAACCCATCATCTACTTATTACTTCCCAATGCCTCCCCCTAGGCCCAAACAATGGTGAAGTGGTATGTAGTCGATGTTCACATAACACAACTAGAGGAGAGACAACATACATCTCATCAAAATATCGAATGAATTCCAAATTCACATGATTACTTATAACAAGACTTTTCCCATGTCCTCAGGAACAAACGTAACAACTCACAAAGCATATTCATAATCATAATTAGAGGAGTATTAATTATCATTAAGGATCTGAACATATGATCTTCGATGACCCACAAGTATAGGGGATCTATCGTAGTCCTTTCGATAAGTAAGAGTGTCGAACCCAACGAGGAGTAGAAGGAAATGACAAGTGGTTTTCAGCAAGGTATTCTCTACAAGCACTGAAATTATCGGTAACAGATAGTTTTGTGATAAGATAAATCATAACGGGTAACAAGTAAACAAAGTAACTAAGGTGCAGCAAGGAGGCCCAATCCATTTTGTAGCAAAGGACAAGCCTGGACAAACTCTTATATAATGCAAAGTGCTCCCGAGGGCACATGGGAATTGTTGTCAAGCTAGTTTTCATCATGCTCATATGATTCGCATTCATTACTTTGATAATTTCATATGTGGGTGGACCGGTGCTTGGGTGCTGCCCTTCCTTGGACAGGCCTCCCACTTATGATTAACCCCTCTCGCAAGCATCCGCAACTACAAAATAAGTATTAAGGTAAACCTAACCATAGCATGAAACATATGGATCCAAATCAGCCCCTTACGAAGCAACGCATAAACTAGGGTTTAAGCTTCTGTCACTCTAGCAACCCATCATCTACTTATTACTTCCCAATGCCTTCCCCTAGGCCCAAATAATGGTGAAGTGTCATGTAGTCGATGTTCACATAACACCACTAGAGGAAAGAAAACATACATCTCATCAAAATATCGAACGGATACCAAATTCACATGATTACTTATAACAAGACTTCTCCCATGTCCTCAGGAACAAATGTAACTACTCACAAAGCATATTCATAATCATAATCAGAGGAGTATTAATTATCATTAAGGATCTGAACATATGATCTTCCACCGAATGTCGCTATACAAAAGTAGGGGCTCCCCTTTTTACCCCTCTACTTGTGCACGGGCAGTCAGAGCCGCACCTGCGGCCACACTTAGAAGGGCAGAGGAGGGAAGCAAAACCACAAGACAACCAGAGCAACGCCAAGACAGAAACACAAAGAGCAAGAGGGCGAGGTGGACTCCCCCGGCAAGACCCTTGCTGGGGCAGCCTCCGTAGCCCCGGCAAGAGCCTTGCCGGGGCAACTTGCCCAACGCCAGCAGAGCGCGCCACCCTTGAGCCCAAGGGTTCCAACACCATCAACCACATTGGAACCAAGGATCGGGAGGCACCTCCATGGTGGCATGCAGATCTTTGTGAAGATCATAAGCACACAAGATCAGATGAGGACCAGAAGACGATGATCCTCGGCAAGATCCTTGCCGAGGAAATCCACGAGACCCCCAGCAAGATCCTTGCCGGGGACGACTGCGATGCCATGGCAAGACCCTTGCCAGGGCCCCGGCAAGACCCTTGACGACGACACCAGCGGGGCCACAGCCAGGCCCACGTCTGCCAAGACTCCACCGCCGTTCCCATACAGCTGCCAGCCCAACCAGCTGGGCAGGCAGCTGCGTGGCGACGCGCGGCCTCCAGGCCAACTCAGCTAGCACCTACGTGGTGGCATGCAGATCTTCGTGAAGACTCTGCCACCGCGCCAGCCCAGCAGCCAGCCAACGTGGCGCTACAACGCCTCATCAGCTCGGACGCGCGTCGGAGCCAAGCGAGGCGGCGACAGCTGGGGCAAGCTTCCTCGTCGTCCCCGATAAAGCAAGAAGGGCACGTCGGCAGCACATTAAATGCGTTTGTCCGACGGTGCCAGAGGATAGACTTAACCACCATATACCTTTCCACCTCCTGTGTGCCACTGTGGCGACCCCTTTTGTCTATAAAAGGAGGCCCGAGGCGTACTGGAGAGGATTTCGGATCTTTTGGACTACGCACGCACCACAGCTAGTTCAAGAGCTCAAGAACACTCCAATATACACCAAAGCAGGACTAGGGTATTACGCATCCTTGAGGCCCGAACCTGGGTAAACGATCTTTGTGCTGACTCTTAGACCCGCTCTTTAAACAACCTCACGCCCGCCATCCGTAGAAGGGATCCCAGTGATTCCATAGGTGTCATTTCCATCGACATCCTTGGCGCGCCAGGTAGGGGGCGCAGTTGTGAAAATCCGGTCTAGCAGTTAGTTTAGCAGTTCTCCATCGCCATGGCTCCCAAGAAGAAGACGATCACGGCGATCGGCTCATCTGGAGCCGAACGGCCCGTACCAGTGCGGGCGAGTGGCGGGGCGGTCGCGGACGGAAGCCGAGGCGCGGCCCGCGAACACCCACATCGCTCTAGCAGTCAAAGCCTGGCAAGCGGCATCATTCGTGCGCGAGACGACGGGCCGCACACCGCCAAATCCAAAGATGGAGCCGGGCCCCCCGCAGGCGGCGCGGGGCCCTCCAAGGGCGATGCCGTGCCACCTACGGGCGGCGCAGCGACTTCCAAGACGCCTACGCCGGCGCCCACGACGCGCTCGTCCCAGGTTGTGCGCGACGAGCGGCATCACCACACTGGTGACCCCGGGCGCCGCTGTGGGAAGAGTCTTGTGCCTCATTCGCGGGACGTAGAAGGCCAGCATGCACGCCGAGGCGCTGGCGAAAATGGCGCACAGCCGCAAGGCTGTGATAGAGCTCCTCCTAACGTGGTTAGAAGTCGGAGCCCATCACGGTCCACGTAGCTTTCGCCGCCACTCACGCCAGCAGAAGCTTTGGCGCGTGCGCGCAGTTGCTCCTCGACTTTCCTCCTGTTGCAGAAAAGCTCGACGAGTGGAGAGCCACCATCTGGAGCCTCGTCGGCTTTGCCAACAAAGATGAGCCTCGACCAGCGGGGCCCTCAGGCCGGCACTCCGTTGAGCCACCCCATGCCAGTGGTGGAAGGACTGGAGGTGCTACGGCCATGGTGCACTCTCCTCCCCCACGCCAGCCACTGCGGGTGTCGGTCCGTCGTGATGATGCTTGTGATAACATTTCCATAGCATCATTTGACCCATGGACCCACCGATCAGCGCCAAGTTCTTCGGGAGCAAGCCCAAGCCCATGAAGACGCTCCACCATCGAGCACCGGCGCGAAGCACGCCACCAGTCGGATAGGCGGGCGGGGCCCTCTATGGACCACCCAGCACCGGGAGGCTCTGGCGGCCTACCCTACGAGGTGGGTTGCCCAGCCTTTACCCGTGAGCTGCGGCAGTTCCAGTGGCCCTCCCACCGCATGTTCAACCCCGACGTTGGCGAGAAGTACAACGGCAAGACCCACCCGTTGGAGTTCCTCAGCATCTACACCATCGTAATGCAAGCTGCTGGAGCTCGCGACGACAAGGTTCTTGACAATTACTTCCTGTTGGCACTTAAACCCAATGTCATGTCATGGTTGATGCACTTGCCGGCGGATTTCATTTCTTCTTGGTCGGATTTGTGTCATGAGTTCGTTGGCGCCTTCACTGGAGGCCACCAAGCTCATGGCCAGGTGAGCGATTTGCATATCATCCCCCAGAAGGAAGGTGAAAACATGTGCAAGTACATACAGAGATTCAGCCGGGTGCAGTACAACAACCCAGATGTTCATCCCGCCACCGTGATCAACGCATTCCATCAGAATGTGTGCAACCGCAAGATGCGTGAAGAGCTCGCGATGAACAAGGTCAAAGATGTGGCCGAACTATATGTTCTGGCTGATAGGTGCGCTCGAGCTGAAGAGGGGAGGAAGTACCCCGGCGAGGATGCCTGTCGGTGTACAAAAGTAGGGGCACACCTTTGTCCCCCTTTACTTGTGCACAGGCAGTCGTAGCCACGCGCCATGGCCACACTAAGCAGGGCAGGGGAGGGAAGCCGGAGAGAAGCCGAAGCACAAGATGGCCAAGGCAACGCCAAGGCCAAAGATACCAAAGAGCGAGAGTGCGAGGTGGACCCCCCAGCAAGATCCTTGCCGGGGCAGGCCCCTGTGGCCCCGGCGAGAACCTTGCCGGGGCAACTTGCCCAAACACCAACAGAGCGAGCCGCCCTTGAGCCCACGAGTTCCAACCCAACCAACTGCGATTGGACTAGGGCTCGGGAGGCACCTCTGTGGTGGCATGCAGATCTTTGTCAAGACCATAGAGATATAAGATCAGATGAGAACCAGAAGACGGCGACCCTCGGCGGCATCCTTGCCGAGGAGATCCACAAGACCCCCGGCAAGCGCCTTGCCGGGGATGACTGCAATGCCACGGCAAGACCCTTGCCGAGGGCGTCAGCGGGGCCACAGCCAGGCCCGCGTCGACCAAGACTCCGCCGCCGTCCCCAAGCAGCTGCTAGCTCAACCAGCTGGGCAGGCACCTGCGTGGCGACGGGCGGCCTCTGCGCCAACTCAGCAAGCACCTGCGTGGTGGCATGCAAATCTTCGTGAAGGTCCTACCACCGCGCCACCTCAGCTGCCTGCCTGCCTACATGGCGCTGCATGCACCGCTGGCCTGGGCGCGTGTCGAAGCAGGGCGAGGCGGCAGCGGGCGGGATGGGCCTCGTTCCCGTCCCCAATAAAGCTAAGGGACACCTAAGCTGCGCATTAAATGCGTCGTGTCTTGTAATACGGGCGATAAGCCCATAGTACTGTAGGCCTTTCCACCTCCTGTGTGCCACTGTGGCAGCCCCTTTCGACTATAAAAGGAGGCCCATGGCGTACTGGAAGAGGATTCGGCTCTTTGGGACTGCACGACCACCTTAGCTAGTTCAAGAGCTCAAGAACACTCAATACATCCACCAAAGCAGGACTAGGGTTTTACGCATCCTCGCGGCCCGAACCTGGGTAAACGATCCTTGTGCTGACTGTTAATCCTGCTCTTCTCACAACCAACGTGGCGCTACAACGCCTCATCAGCTCGGATGCGCGTCGGAGCCAGGCGAGGCGGCGACAGCTGGGGCGAGCTTCCTCGTCGTCCCCGATAAAGCAAGAAGGACACGTCGGCAGCGCATTAAATGCATTTGTCCGACGGTGCCAGAGGATAGACTTAACCACCGTATACCTTTCCACCTCCTGTGTGCCACTGTGGCGACCCCTTTTGTCTATAAAAGGAGGCCCGAGGCGTACTGGAGAGGATTTCGGATCTTTTGGACTACGCACGCACCACAGCTAGTTCAAGAGCTCAAGAACACTCCAATATACACCAAAGCAGGACTAGGCTATTACGCATCCGTGAGGCCCGAACCTGGGTAAACGATCTTTGTGCTGACTCTTAGACCCGCTCTTTAAACAACCTCACGCCCGCCATCCGTAGAAGGGATCCCAGTGATTCCATAGGTGTCATTTCCATCGACATCCTTGGCGCGCCAGGTAGGGGGTGCAGTTGTGAAAATCCGGTCTAGCAGTTAGTTTAGCAGTTCTCCATCGCCATGGCTCCCAAGAAGAAGACGATCACGGCGATCGGCTCATCTGGAGCCGAACGGCCCGTACCAGTGCGGGCGAGTGGCGGGGCGGTCGCGGACGGAAGCCGAGGCGCGGCCCGCGAACACCCACATCGCTCTAGCAGTCGAAGCCTGGCGAGCGGCATCATTCGTGCGCGAGACGACGGGCCGCCCACCGCCAAATCCAAAGATGGAGCCGGGCCCCCCGCAGGCGGCGCGGGGCCCTCCAAGGGCGATGCCGTGCCGCCTACGGGCGGCGCGGCGACTTCCAAGACGCCTACGCCGGCGCCCATGACGCGCTCGTCCCAGGTTGTGCGCGACGAGCGGCATCACCACGCTGGTGACCCCGGGCGCCGCTGTGGGAAGAGTCTTGTGCCTCATTCGCGGGACGTAGAAGGCCAGCATGCACGCCGAGGCGCTGGCGAAAATGGCGCACGGCCGCAAGGCTGTGATAGAGCTCCTCCTAACGTGGTTAGAAGTCGGAGCGCATCACGGTCCACGCAGCTTTCACCGCCACCCACGCCAGCAGAAGCTTTGGCGCGCGCGCGCAGTTGCTCCTCGACTTTCCTCCTGTTACAGAAAAGCTCGACGAGTGGAGAGCCACCATCCGGAGCCTCGTCGGCTTTGCCAACAAAGATGAGCCGCGACCAGCGGGGCCCTCAGGCCGGCACTCCGTTGAGCCACCCCATGCCAGTGGTGGAAGGACTGGAGGTGCTGCGGCCATGGTGCACTCTCCTCCCCCACGCCAGCCACCGCGGGTATCGGTCCGTCGTGATGATGCTTGTGATAACATTTCCATAGCATCATCTGACCCATGGACCCACCGCGATCAGCGCCAAGTTCTTCGGGAGCGAGCCCATGAAGACGCTCCACCATCGAGCACCGGCGCGAAGCACGCCACTGGTCGGATAGGCGGGCGGGGCCCTCTATGGACCACCCAGCACCGGGAGGCTCTTGCGGCCTACCCTACGAGGTGGGTTGCCCAGCCTTTACCCGTGAGCTGCGGCAGTTCCAGTGGCCCTCCCACCGCACGTTCAACCCCGACGTTGGCGAGAAGTACAACGGCAAGACCCACCCGTCGGAGTTCCTCAGCATCTACACCATCGCAATGCAAGCTGCTGGAGCTCGCGACGACAAGGTGCTTGACAATTACTTCCTGTTGGCACTTAAACCCAATGTCATGTCATGGTTGATGCACTTGCCGGCGGATTCCATTTCTTCTTGGTCGGATTTGTGTCATGAGTTCGTTGGCGCCTTCACTGGAGGCCACCAAGCTCATGGCCAGGTGAGCGATTCGCATATCATCCCCCAGAAGGAAGGTGAAAATCTGTGCAAGTACATACAGAGATTCAGCCGGGTGTAGTACAACATCCTAGATGTTCATCCCGCCGTCGTGATCAACGCATTCCATCAGAATGTGTGCAACCGCAAGATGCGTGAAGATCTCGCGATGAACAAGGTCAAAGATGTGGCCGAACTATATGTTCTAGCCGATAGGTGCGCTCAAGCTGAAGAGGGGAGGAAGTACCCCGGCGAGGATGCCTGTCGGTGTACAAAAGTAGGGGCACACCTTTGTCCCCCTTTACTTGTGCACGGGCAGTCGTAGCCGCGCGCCACGGCCACACTAAGCAGGGCAGGGGAGGGAAGCCGGAGAGAAGCCGAAGCACAAGATGGCCAAGGCAACGCCAAGGCCAAAAATACCAAAGAGAGAGAGGGCGAGGTGGACCCCCCAGCAAGATCCTTGCCGGGGCAGGCCCCTGTGGCCCCGGCGAGAACCTTGCCGAGGCAACTTGCCCAAACACCAACAGAGCGAGTCGCCCTTGAGCCCACGGGTTCCAACCCAACCAACTGCGATTGGACCAGGGCTCGGGAGGCACCTCTGTGGTGGCATGCCGATCTTTGTCAAGACCATAGAGATATAAGATCAGATGAGAACCAGAAGACGGCGACCCTCGACGGCATCCTTGCCTAGGAGATCCACAAGACCCCCGGCAAGCGCCTTGTCGGGAACGACTGCAATGCCACGGCAAGACCCTTGCCGAGGGCGTCAGCGGGGCCACAGCCAGGCCCGCGTCGACCAAGACTCCGCCGCCGTCCCCAAGCAGCTGCTAGCTCAACCAGCTGGGCAGGCACCTGCGTGGCGACGGGCGGCCTCTGCGCCAACTCAGCAAGCACCTGTGTGGTGGCATGCAGATCTTCGTGAAGGTCCTACCACCGCGCCACCTCAGCTGCCTGCCTTCCTACATGGCGCTGCATGCACCGCTGGCCTGGGCGCGTGTCGAAGCAGGGCGAGGCGGCAGCGGGCGGGATGGGCCTCGTTCCCGTCCCCAATAAAGCTAAGGGCACCTAAGCTGCGCATTAAATGCGTCGTGTCTTGTAATACGGGCGATAAGCTCATAGTACTGTAGGCCTTTCCACCTCCTGTGTGCCACTGTGGCAGCCGCTTTTGACTATAAAAGGAGGCCCATGGCGTACTGGAACAGGATTCGGCTCTTTGGGACTGCACGGCCACCTTAGCTAGTTCAAGAGCTCAAGAACACTCAATACATCCACCAAAGCAGGACTAGGGTTTTACGCATCCTCGCGGCCCGAACCTGGGTAAACGATCCTTGTGCTGACTGTTAATCCTGCTCTTCTCACAACCCCGCGCCCCGACAACCATAGTAGGGATTCTTGTGATCCCATAGGTGTCGTTTCCCACCGACATCTTTGGCGCGCCAGGTAGGGGCGCAATTGTGAGAATCTGGTCTAGTAGTTAGTCAAGCAGTTCTTCATTGCCATGGCTCCCAAGAAGAAGACGATCACGGCGGTCGGCTCGTTGGGAGTCGAACGACCCGTGCCAGTGCGGGCGAACAGCGGGCCGGTCGCGGACAGGACCCGGGCTGCAGTCCGCGAGCACCAGCACCGCTCTGGCAGTCAGAGCCTGGCGAGCGGCGTCATCCGTGCGCCAGGCGACGGGCCGCACGCCGCCAAATCCAAAGACGGAGCTGGGCCCCCTGCAGGCGGCGCGGGGCCCTCCAGGAGTGTTGTTGTGCCACCCACGGGCGGCGCAGCAACCTCCAAGACGCCTACGGCGCCCACAGCGCGCTCTTCCCAGGGTGCGCGCGACGAGCAGCGCCACCATGCTGGAGACCCCGGACACCGCCGTGGGAAGAGGCCCGTGCATCGTTCGCGGGACGAAGGAGCCCAGCATGTTCGCCGAAGTGCTGGCGAAAATGGCACGCAGCCGCTGGGCCGTGGTAGAGCTCCTTCTAATGTAGTTAGAAGTCGAAGCGCGCCACGGTCCACGCAGCTGTCACGGCCACCCACGCAAGCGGAAGCTTTAGCGCGCGCAGCTGCTCCTCGACTTCCCTCCTGCTGTGGAGAACCTCGACGAGTGGAGAGCCACCATCCGGAGCCTCGTCGCCGTCGCCAATAAAGATGATCCGCGACCGGCGGGGCCTTCGGGCCGGCGCTCCGTCAAACCACCGCATGCCAGCGGTGGAGGGGCCAGGGGTGCTGCGCCCATGGTGCACTCTCCTCCTCCACGCCAGCCATCGTGGGTGTCGGTCCATCGCGACGACGCTTGTGATAATATTTCCATAGCATCGTCTGACCCACGGACCCACCGCGACCAACGCCAAGTTCTTCGAGAGCG
The DNA here is from genome assembly GCF_018294505.1 of Triticum aestivum. Lineage (NCBI taxonomy): Eukaryota > Viridiplantae > Streptophyta > Magnoliopsida > Poales > Poaceae > Triticum > Triticum aestivum. Next base: position 328,185,037 of record NC_057799.1, read on the forward strand.
AGCTCACGAAGATGCTCGAACCACTATCGAGCGCCGGCGTGATACACGCCACCAGTCGGACAAGCGGGCGGGACCTGCTATAGACCACCCAGTACCGGGGGGCTCCGGCGGCCTACCTTACGAGGTGGGCTGCCCAACCTTTACCCGTGAGCTGCGGCTGTTCTAGTGGCCGTCCCACCGCACATTCAAGCCCGACGTCGGCGAGAAGTACACTGGCAAGACCCATCCGTCAGAGTTCCTCAGCATCTACACCATCGCGATGCAGGCTGCCGGAGCTCGCGACGACAAGGTGCTTGCCAATTACTTCCCGTTGGCACTGAAGCCCAATGTCCTGTCCTGGTTGATGCACTTGCCGGCGGATTCCATTTCTTCTTGGTCGGATCTGTGCCATGAGTTTGTTGGCGCCTTCACTGGAGGCCACCAAGCTCATGGCCAGGCCAGTGATCTGCATATCATTCCCAGAAGGAAGGGAAAAACCTTCGCAAGTACATCCAGAGATTCAGCCGGGTGCAGTACAACATCCCCGACGTTCATCCCGCCGCCGTGATCAGCGCGTTCCATCAGAACATGCGCAACCGCAAGATGCGCGAAGAGCTGGCGATGACCAAGGTTAAAGATGTGGCCGAACTTTATGTTCTGGCCGGTAGGTGCGCCCGGGCTGAAGAGGGAAGGAAGTACCCCGGCGAGGACGCCGGTGCGGAAACTGAATCTACTGATGAAAACACCGCCGCCCCGACGAAGAAGGGTCGGCGTCGCAACAGGAAACGCAAGGGCAAGACCGTGCTTGCCGTAGAGGGATCCGACAGCACCGGCGCTGCCAAAAAGGCCAAGGCAGACGACTCCGGCAAGGAGATTGCCGAGTGCGCCGCCTGCCGGGCCTTGGCTGCCGACAAGCCAGGAAGCTCCGACAAGCAGTACTGCAAGATCCACCGCACCAAGGGCCACGACCTCCAGAACTGCCGACAAGTCGAGCTGCTTGCTGAGAAGCAAAAAGCTGAGTACGAGAGGCGGGACAAGGAAAAGGGCCAGGATGGTGCCGAGGGATCCGGCAAGAAGCATGGTGGCCAAGGAGGCCACCGCGGCAAGGACAACCAGCAAGAGAGGCCCACCCGGGGCCGTGACAAGAAGCAAGAAGACGATGATCGTGACGAGGACGACGAGTCCGGTGAGCAAGAGTTCCAGAAGGCTACGGAGGCCATGTGCGTCGATGGTGGTGCCTCACTGCATACTTCTCACCGCCAGCTCAAGCAGTGGGCGCGTGAGATCACAGCAGCAGAGTCGTCGTTCGACGCTCAGAAGCCACTGAAGTGGTCCAGCACGCCCCTCATCTTTGACGCCGAGGACCACCCTGACCGCACAACCGCGATCGGGTGTTTGCCGTTGTTGGTCTCGCCAACGATACGCAACCTCAAGGTGAACAAGATGTTGGTCGACGGCAGGGCCGGCCTGAACTTGATCTCGCCCGTCGTGATCAAGAGGCTGCAAATTCCTGATGGAGACCTCGAGGAAACGGGCACGTTTCAAGGGGTCAACCCGGGGAGGAGCCAGCCAAAGGGGAAGGTCACACTGCCCGTGACGTTCGGGGGAGAGTTGAACTACAGGACGGAGAGGATCATCTTCGATGTGGCTGAGATCCCCTTGCACTACAACGGGATCCTCGGCCGCCCGGCACTAGCCAAGTTCATGGCGGCGGCGCACTACGCCTACAACATGCTGAAGATGCCCGGGCCGTTGACCATCATCTCCGTCCCCTCCGACAAGAAGGACGCGCTGATTTGCGCCGACCAACTCTACCGGGAAGCAGTTGCAGCAGCTGCCGCCAAGGCACTTGCTCCTGCCGCTAAAGCCCCGGGAGAGAAGAAGAAGCCCGGCAAGACCTCCCGCACCCACTCCGGCAAGCACACCTCTTCGGAGTATTGTGCTACCATCGAGGACGTGCCAGAGAGCTCCACCGGCAAGAGCAAGAAATCCAGAGCTGAGCCACCGCGGACCAAGAAGGTGTCCGTTAGGGAGGATGGCACGGGAGGGGCTTTCACCATAAGCTCCACCCTCGACAGCAAATAGGAAGGCGCGCTCGTCACCTTCCTGCGGGCGAATGTCGACGTGTTTGCATGGCAAGCATCCGACATCCCCGGTGTTCCCAGGGAGGTGATTGAGCACCACCTAGTTGTCTGTCCTCATGCACGACCCGTCAAGCAGAAGGTCAGGAAGCAGGCTCTGGAAAGGCAGGAGTTCATCACAGAGGAGATCAGGAAGTTGGAAGCGGCAGGTTTGGTGAGAGGAGTGCTCCATCCGACGTGGTTGGCAAATCCGGTGGTGGTGCGCAAAGCGAATGGGAAGTGGAGGTTGTGTATTGACTACACAGATATCAATAAGGCTTGTCCCAAGGACCCCTTCCCGTTGCCGCGCATCGACCAGATTGTTGACTCCACGATCGGGTGTGACCTTTTGTCATTCCTCGACGCCTACTCAGGCTACCACCATATCTTCATAACAAGAGAAGATGAAGAGAAGACAGCATTCATCACCCCATGTGGTACGTACTGCTTTTTACGGATGCCTTTCGGGTTGAAGAGTGCTGGCTCGACGTTCGCAAGAGCGGTCCAAATTGGTTTTGAACCCCAGCTCCATAGAAATATGGAGGCATACATGGATGACATAGTGGTTAAAACCAAGGACGGGGCAACTCTTGTACAAGACCTGGAAGAGACGTTTGCCAACCTGCGCAAGATCAACCTCAAGCTGAACCCTGAGAAGTGTGTCTTCGGCGTTCCGTCCGGCAAGCTTCTCGGGTTCTTTGTGTCGTGGCGCGGGATTGAGGCAAACCCAGACAAGATCAAGGCTATCGAGCAGATTGAGGCGCCCAAGCGGATCAAGGATGTGCGTCAGCTCACTGGTTGCGTCGCCGCCATGAGCCGATTCATCTCCAAGTCTGCCGAGCGCGCCCTTCCTTTTTTGAAAATCTTGAAGAAGGCAGGCCCAATGGAGTGGACCCCAGAAGCCGAGGTGGCGTTGCAGGATCTGAAGAAATACCTTTCCTCCGTGCCAATACTGGTTGCGCCTAAACCACAAGAGTCGTTGTTGCTGTATCTAGCGGCAACGAATCAAGTGGTCATCGCTGCACTGGTGGCGCAGAGGGAGGTCGACGAGGAGGTAGTGGCGACGGCAAGACCGGCGGATGACAAGTCAGAGATTCCCCCGGCAGGGCCTGGCGCCGGCAAGGCAAGGCCCCCGGCAGAGTATGACTCCATCGGGGCGGTGCCCGCGGAGTCAAGTGAAGTGGTGCAGAAGAAGAAGATGATGCAGCACCCGGTTTACTTTGCCAGCTCCCTCTTGCAGGGGGCTAGATAGAGGTACTCCGGTATGCAGAAATTGCTCTTCGGCCTCCTTATGGCCTCGAGGAAGCTGCGTCATTACTTCTAAGCCCACGAAATCACCGTCGTCACCCGCCTCCCGTTGCAACGGACACTGCACAACCCGTATGCGACCGGAAGGATTGTGGAATGGGCCTTGGAGTTGTCGAGCTTTGGGTTGAAGTTTGAAAGTACCTCGACGATCCAGAGCAGAGTCTTGGCGGAGTTCATTGCAGAATGGACCTCGATGCCCGACGAAGGAATTCAGGAGACCGCTCTCCCCGGCAAGGAAGCTGGCCGCGACTGGATCATGTACTTTGACGGGGCTTTCTCGCTGCAAGGCGCCAGTGCCGGTGTGCTGCTTGTCGCACCCACCGGAGAGCACCTCAAGTATGTGATCCAGATGCACTTTCCCAGGGAGATGTCCACAAACAACACTGATGAATACGAGGGGCTGCTCACCGGTCTCAGGATCGCGGTGGACCTCGGGGTGAAAAAGCTCATCGTCAGGGGTGATTCACAGCTTGTCGTCAGACAAGTTAACAAGGATTATCAGAGTCCATTGATGGATGCCTACGTAGATGAGATGAGAAAACTAGAGGAGCGCTTCGATGGTATACAAGCAGAACACGTTCCCCGAGCGGAGAACGACATCGCTGACTACCTGTCAAAGCGCGCTGCATTCAAGCTGCCTGTGGAATCAGGTACCTTTTTTGCTTCAGTTAACTCGACCATCCGTCGAACCATCAGCAGAGCAGAACAAGTGGAGGAAGTCAGGCCCCGGCAAGTACTTTCTCGTCGAGCCCCCATGGGCTGCCGGCAAGGGTGTTGCTGCGGATCCTGAGCCTGCCGAGGAACGGCTGGCTCCGGCAGGGCGCCAAGCCCTGGCCGTAGAGACGGCTGCCCCCACAGCGGAAGAGATGCCCTTGGTCCTTGCTGTCGAGCCCCAGGCTCCAGCATGGGCGCATCATACCGTCCATTCCCTCCAAACAGGGGAACTTCCTGAGGAGCAGGAAGAAGGGGAAAAGGTAGCCCGTCGGTCTGCCTTGTACCAGTTCGTTGATGACGTCTTGTACAGAAGAAGACCGAACGGTGTGAAATTGAAGTGCATCCCCCAGGAGGAAGGACTGGAGCTGTTGGCATAAATACATGGTGGCATGTGTGGCTCCCACATAGGGTCAAGGGACCTTGCCGGCAAGGCTTCTTCTGGCCCACCGCCCTCCAGGATGCAACAACACTAGTAACCAAGTGTGAAGCGTGTCAGTTCCATTCAAAGAAGCTTCATCAACCAGCTCAAGCCCTTCAAACAATCCCTCTCTCCTGGCCATTTTTGGTCTGGGGGCTCGACATACTGGGCCCCTTCCCCCGTGCTGTCGGGGGCTTTGAGTACTTGTACGTTGCAGTCGACAAGTTCACAAAGTGGCCAGAGGTGGAACCGGTGAGGAAGGTGACAGCACAGTCAGCCGTCAAGTTCTTCAAGGGACTAGTCTACCATTTTGGTGTGCAAAACAGAGTCATCACCGATAACGGCACGCAGTTCACAAGCCACGCCTTCATGCAATACATTCAAGACCTCGGCAGCAAGGTCTGTTTTGCATCCGTGGCACACCCCCGGAGCAACGGCCAAGCGGAGAGGGCAAATGCTGAAGTGTTGCGAGGCCTGAGAACGAAGACCTTTGACAAGCTGCACAAAAGTGGAAGGCGCTGGATTGATGAGTTGCCAGTGGTTCTTTGGTCGATCCGGACGACGCCAAATCGAGCCACCGACCAGACACCCTTTGCCCTAGTATATGGGGCAGAAGCAGCTCTCCCCACGGAACTCATATACGGGTCACCTCGAGTGCTCGCTTATGATGAGCTTGAGCAAGAGCAGTTGTGGCAAGATGACGCAACACTCCTTGAGGAAGATCGTCTTCGGGCGGCTGTGAGAGCAGCACGCTACCAGCAGGCCTTGCGCCGCTACCATAGCCGCAAGGTCCATGCCCGAAGCTTTGAGGAAGGCGACCTTGTTCTTCGGCGTGTTCAGTCGGCCAAGAATTCCAACAAGTTGACGCCACAGTGGGAAGGCCCTTATCGGGTAATACGAGTCACCAGGCCCGGCGCAGTCTGCCTGGAGACCGAAGATGCTGTCCCAGTGAGCAACTCCTGGAACATCGAGCATCTTCGCAAGTTTTACCCGTAAGCCGCGGCTTCTCGGGCCTCCCGGAAAGCCACCTTTTGTACAAGCTTTGCCGGCAAGGCATGTAACCCTCTGTACAAAGCCAGGCGCAGACCCTGAGCATAAATAAACGAAGCGTTGGCGCCCTAACTTATAGCATGCATGCTAGGTTGAGTCTCTTCCTCGGTTAGGGTTGATAGTGCTTAGCGGCGACTAACCCCTAGCCTAGAGGTCTAGTGTGCGTCTTTCTGTACTCTTTGGTTCGCAGGGCACGTGGATATCTCCTGAGCCGCTTGGGAGGAAGAGGATGGACCGACACTCCTGCCCCGGCAAGCCAGGATCGCCGGGGGCTGAAGACACAAGGGCCCAACCACGGCAAGCCAAGGTTGCCCGGGGCTGCGGATTCAGATAAGTCTGTTATCCCCTGTTGTGCACTTCTGTATAGGACTGGGACATATGAAACCTCGTTTATATTCTTAAAACCACCGTGCTCCCCTTTTCCCGTACCCAAGAGCTATCTCCTGGGTCGGAACTTGGTCGTAGTCGCGGTGGCAAGAGAAATGAACGAGGGGCCTAACCTGCTTCGTTCCTGCCTCCGCCAAGAGCGTGAGAATGGTTGACCAAAGCGGGGGGACGGCAAGGCCTCTTGCCGGGTGACGATGTTTATCTTAAAAATAACAAGGATTCGTCCTTGGCATGGGCCTCGCTCACGCACAAAGAACCCGACAAGACCCCCCTTTTCATTAAAAATGTCCCATGCAGGCACAGTCCATACGGAATTAAAAACATGAGCAAGGGGATTAGAAGTCTTAAATCTAACAAGTGCCCGCAGGCTTACAAACTAAGAAGAGATAAGGTGCCCGTAATCCCTTTCTTGTCCCTCTCCTCAGGAGGTGAAGCGAGACAGCAGGAGGGCAACAGGAGCGCCTAGGCGAGGTACGAGAAGCAGAAGGCGCCAAGAGAGCATCCCGATGCCGGCGGAGGGGCTCAAAGATGAGGCAACGACCCGACAATATGCGACGAAGGCGTCGGTGCCCATGTACTCCGAGTTGACAGCCGCCGCCCGCCTTCTTCGCCTTCTTTGGCCCTCCTACGCCAGCCGCCCAAGGAGGCGATGGGGAACGCGCCGATGGAGAGCTTGACGAGGAAGGCCCTCGGCAGGGCGCGAGGCCAAGGGAGGGGCGACGTGATCAGTTGAAGTCGGGGTCGGCATCCTGCCGCCCGTCTCCCTCGTCGTCGCTGTCGCTGTCCTCCTCATCACTCCCGCTCGAGGAGGAATCTTCATCGTTGGAGGAGCTCTCCACGCAACACTTCAGGCGAGTTCCAAGGTCTCCGAAGACCTTGACAGAGAGCAAGCCGCTCTCCATTAACTTGAAGTAAAGGACGAGCCCCACCGTCAAGCTATGGATGCGGGCGAACGTCTTCCATCCGCGACGGAGGTACATGACGTGCAGAGCGGGGAAGTCGACATCGACCCGCGTACCGCCCGTCCCGCAGCCCCTCATGTGCAATCTGAGGGTCTGGGGCGGATCGAGCTCCATCTCCTCAGCGAAGGGGGTGGGGAGACGGAGACGACGACGCGGTGGCCGGCGCAGCCTGATGAAGAACTCGCGGAGCCGGTCCCAGACGTGGCCCTCCATCGCGGGAGGCACGGCCGCCGCACCACCTCATCCTCCTCTCCCCCGACCACCGCGGCGACCTCGGCCACGCCCCCTCCCCCTTCCTCTTATGGCCGGCTCCGCCACCACGGGCTCGTGGGAGGGAGGGAGGGACGCGCTGACGAGCAGCGACCCTCGCCGCCACCGTCGAAGGCCCAGCACCTCCTCTCACCATGGTAGGTGGAAGAAAGAAGCAAAGATGAAGGAAAATGGATACTGAAGGAATGTGGGACGACGCCCCCGTCCCCCCTCCTTATAAAGGGGCGGGGTCGAGGCTCGGCCGCCCCACTCAGCCAATCCAGCCGGCGGAGGCGCAGGGAATCGGGATCGACCCGCTGCCCCCATCAGCGACGACCCGGTTTCCTGCCTCCACAGCCCGCCATTTGCATGAGGGACGTGTGGCGAACATGCAGAGTCGAAAGGACGGGTGAGGCGACCGTTCCCCGCCCCGTGATTGGGGGGGCATGGGCGCCTCGAAGACTATGGCCCGAGTCTATGTGACGCCCCCGATTCAATCGTACACTAATCATACACGCGAACGTGTACGATCAAGATCGGGGACTCACAGGAAGATATCACAACACAACTCTAAAAATAAAATAAGTCATACAAGCATCATAATACAAGCCAGGGGCCTCGAGGGCTCGAATACAATTGCTCGATCATAGACGAGTCAGCGGAAGCAACAATATCTGACTGCGGACATAAGTTAAACAAGTTTGCCTTAACAAGGCTAGCACAAACTGGGATACAGATCGAAAGAGGCACAGGCCTCCTGCCTGGGATCCTCCTAAACTACTCCTGATCGTCGTCAGCGGCCTGCACGTAGTAGTAGGCACCTCCAGTGTAGTAGGAGTCATCGTCGACGGTGGCGTCAAGCTCCTGGGCTCCAGCATCTGGTTGCGACAACCAGGTAGAATGGAAAGGGGGGAAAGAGGGAGAAAAGCAACCGTGAGTACTCATCCAAAGTACTCGCAAGCAAGGAGCTACACTACATATGCATGGGTATATGTGTAAAGGGCCATATCGGTGGACTAAACTACAGAATGCCAGAATAAGAGGGGGATAGCTAATCCTGTCGAAGACTACGCTTCAGGCCACCCCCATCTTGCAGCATGTAGAAGAGAATAGATGGTAAGTTCACCAAGTAGCATCGCATAGCATAATCCTACCCGGCAATCCCCTCCTCGTCGCCCTGTTAGAGAGCGATCACTGGGTTATATCTGGCATTTGGAAGGGTGTGTTTTATTAAGTATCCGGTTCTAGTTGTCATAAGGTCAAGGTACAACTCCGGGTCATCCTTTTACCGAGGTACACGGCTATTCGAATAGATAAACTTCCCTGCAGGGGTGCACCACATAACCCAACACGCTCGATCCCATTTGGCCGGACACACTTTCCTGGGTCATGCCCGGCCGTGGAAGATCAACACGTCACAGCCCTACCTAGGCACAATAGAGAGGTCAGCACGCCGGTCTAAATCCTATGCGCGCAGGGGTCTGGGCTCATCGCCCATTGCACAGCTGCACGTTGCGTACGCGGCCGGAAGCAGACCTAGCCCCCTTATTACAAGCGCGAGCTTACGGTCCAATGCGGCGCGCGCTGCTCAGTCGCTGACGTCACGAAGGCTTCGGCTGATACCACGACGTCGAGTGCCCATAACTTTCCCACGTAGTTGGTTAGTGCGTATAGACCAAATGGCCAGACTCAGATCAAATACCAAGAACTCGTTAAGCGTGTTATTTTTAAGTATCCGCGGACGCCGACCAGGGCCAGGCCCACCTCTCTCCTAGGTGGTCTCAACCTGCCCTGTCGCTCCGCCACAAAGTAACAGTCGGGGGCCGTCAGGAACCCAGGCCCACCTCTACCTGGATGGAGCCACCTGTCCTTTCAGCCCCCTCATCAGAATCACTTGCGGGTACTCAACGAGCTGACCCGACTTTAGTCACCACATGTGTCATGTTTATAAAGTATATAGTATATACCCGTGATCACCTCCCTAGTGATCACGGCCCGATAGTATAGCATGGCAGACGGACAAGAGTGTAGGGCCACTGATGGAACACTAGCATCCTATTCTAAGCATTACGATAGCAGGTAAAGGTATCAACAATTATAGCAACAATGACAGGCTATGCAGCAGAATAGGATTAACCGAAAGCAGTAACATGATACACTACTCCAATGCAAGTAGTAGAGAGAAGGAATAGGCGATATCTGGTGATCAAAGGGGAGGCTTGCCTGGTTGCTCTGGCAAGGAGGGGTCGTCAACACCGTAGTCGTACTCAGTCGCATCAACGCCGATCTCGGGGTCTAGCGGAGAGGAAGAAGGGTGGAAGAAACAGTAAATACGGAGCAAACAAGCATCACAAAATATAACAAGGCAATATGCGGTGCTAGGGGTGACCTAACATGGTAGTAGGTGATACCGACGATGGGGGGAAACATCCGGGAAAGTATCCCCGGTGTTTTGCGTTTTCGGATAGATGAACCGGAGGGGGAAAGTTGTGTTTGCTATGCTAGGTATGTGTGGCGGACGAACGGGCTACGTATTCGGATTCGTCTCTTCGTTCTAAGCAACTTTCATGTATAAAACTTTTTCATCCGAGTTACGGTTTATTTTCTATGATTTATCAAAGTTTTAGGCATTTTTGAAATTTATTTAATTACTTAAACTGAACATTATCTAGAACAGTGAAAGGTGATGACAGCATGACATCACCATGACGTCAGCAGGTCAAACCCAGCTGACCAGAGTCAAACCTGGACTATGGGTCCAGCGGGACCCACCTGTCATCCTCTGTTTAGGTTAATTAGGGTTTAGCTAATTCAATTACTGTTTAATTAAACTAACTAATTAATTAACTTAATTATTTCACTAATTAATTAATTTAATTAATTATTAATTTTATTAATTCATTTTTATTTTCCTTTTCATTTTCTTTTAAAACGTTCTGTGGGCTGGGCCCCACATGTCATTGGCCCTAGGGGCCTTGGCGGGTTTGATCGCTAGCGAGCATGGGCGCCAGCCCACCCGATAGGGCGCTGCGGCCAGCGGTGAAGGGGGCCGGCGCGAGGCCTAGCGTCGGCAACCGTGGCCGGAGCGAGGCGGCACGGCAAGGCCAGCCGGAGCAAAGGGAGGCGCGGCGGCATG